>NC_090165.1:606666-910000 GCF_017916325.1 Leishmania martiniquensis
TGAGCCGCGTCCCTCATTTTTGCTCTTTCCGCAGTGCGTGACCGCTCCCCTTCGCACATCCTCTTGTGACCGCGGCTGACCGGCGCCTTCTCACGTCGCACAACTTGGACTCGACACGCTCTATTTCCTGACCTCTCCTCTCCCCTCATCCCCTTTTTTCTTTCTCTCGTTCGGCCCTTAAAATTTTTTTTGATATCTCTCTGTGTGTATGTGTGTGTTGGGGGTGGTGGTGTGATGATACGATGTATCTGCGGCTTTCAGTGCTCTCACCGCCACGCTGATCTCATCGCCCGCTCCGCGATAGCGAAAAAAAGGAGAGAAAAAGGAAGAAAGCACATGGGCTTGACGTAGGCGGTGTTGTGTTGAGTTGCGCAGTGGTACTCACGAAATACACACACACACACACAAACACAGCTACGCACGCGCATAGAGGTACGGACGGCGTAGTGGTTGACGCTGATACAGTCCGCAGAGGCGATTTTTTGCTCTCTCGTCGCCGAGCTCCTCATAGACTCACACCTACAAGCATCGCCACAGCCGCTGCTTCTTCCAGGACAGGGTGCGATAGGCGCTCTTTTCGGGGGACCACATCCGCTTTGGTTCTGTGGGACTCAATGCTTGTCTGGGGCGGGGCTCAACCCACTTTACCAGTGGTATCTACTCGTCTCGGCGTCTACCGAGCCTCGACACCCACTCGTGTCTCGTCACTGTGTCTAACTCTCACTCATACTTGAAAAGTTGTGCGCACACAGTTCTTAAAAACGCAGCAGATAATGGCGCATCTTTTTGTTGGAGACCTAGGTGCTGTAGCAGCTGCACTGCCCACGGCTGACCGCGACAGTGTGTCACCAGCGTGGTCGATCTACGACGACTGCTTGTGTGTCGCTTCGCAGGATGGCGAGATGGAGGATTCACAAGTGGAGGAGGGAGGGGCGAGCAGCTCCGTAGCCACAATGCCGCGCCGGCTGCCCTTCATATCGGACCCGCTTCCATTCATGACGCTAAAGGGCTCGCAGGTGAAGAAAAATGCGCCGATTCGCCGGGGTGCTCAGGGGGCCGTCTACTCTGCCCTCGATGCGGCTGCCGGCACCCTTGCGGAGGACCATAACGCACAGAAGCTTACCTTAGGCGACGGCTGCGGTGAGTGTCAGGGCGAAGAGGAGAGGTCAGGTGGCGGGCAGTGCCCGGCACGGCGTGGTCGTCACGTGGCGGTGAAGCGCATTTTCATTCAGGCAAGCGACTTCGGCGCACGTGACATCTCTTCCACTGTGCTGCGTGAGGTAACACTGCATCGCTTTGTGAGCGAGAAGCAAGCTCTGTCTCTTGCGGGGGTGAGCGCGCCATGCTCGAACGCTGCAGCTTTCGCCACCACGGCGCGTACAGAGGATGCTCGAGGTCGGGTGCTCGGCGATCTCATCGACGAATCCGCTCGAGCTGTTCACCTCTACCGTGTTGTGGAAGCTCCGCACAAGGAGATGTGCCTTGTGATGGAGCTCGCGGCGACCAACTTGGAGCAGGTAGTCTTTCCTCACGGCCCCCGCGGTGCCCCGAAGAGTGATGGTGCGGGCGGCTACAGGCGGAAAACTGGAATGGTTTCCCTGTTCGGCGTGTCGTCCTCTACCGGTGCCGACGGCGCTCTGAGCCTGTCCTCTGCCCCGTCGTCTACAAGACCAAACACAGCTACGGCGGCAGAGGGCCCGCAGACATCCGCGCCCTCTTCGCAGCAGTTTCAAATGCCGCTTGTGCGCTACGTGATGCGGCGCCTCCTGCGCCTCGTGTGCTTTCTACACGAGACGTGTGGTGTGGTGCATCGCGACCTGAAACTGAGTAACGTGCTTGTGACGAAGGACGCTGGGCTTCGACTCGGTGACTTTGGGTCTGCGCGCTTCCTTCCACCTTTGCGCTCGGAGGCAAAGACCGGGACTGACAGCTCCCTGTCTGTCACTGAGTCTCGCGCGGCACCTGCGGGGGTGCGTGAGCAAATACCCTGCACGCCGCCTTCGATGCGCACCACGCTCCACTATCGCCCCCCCGAGGCGCTCCTTGGGGACCCGTTGTGCCGCACCGCGGCAGATGTGTGGGCATTGGGTGTGATGTTTGCGCAGTTGCTGCTGCAAAAGAGCTTGTTTCACGCTTCGAGTGAATTAGACCTGCTGGGGGCCATTCAGAAGCTGCTGGGCGTGCCGACGTACAGCGCGCCGCCTTTGTGGCCTGCCGCACCTTCGGTGCCCGGGTCGCCGAGGGGTGGGCCATTTGCTGCACAAGCTGCAGCTCCACAGGCAAGTCTCCCGTACAAGTTCCACTCGGGCATCGTACCTGCCGACGGGCTGGACCTGCTGTCGCGCATGCTGCATCACCAACCCGAGTGCCGCATTGCCGTCCGTGACGCACTACAGCATCCGTTTCTGAACCTGAAGGGTGGCTCGGCGACGGCCACACACGATGACGACGAACGAGGGCGAGTGCTGTGGGAGGAGAGGGTGGCAGCAGTACTGCGTGAGCAGGCGGCGGGGCACACAAGGGGTATGGGAGGGGGAGGAGGGCGGTGGCCCATGTTTGTCGGTCTCGCCGACAATGAGGACGAGGAGGACGAAGAGGTTGACGAGGGCGGCGTCGCCCCTCTCTGCAATCAACTGAGTGAATACTCGTCATACTAAGTGCACGCTGTTCTCTTTTTCCTTCGTTCCTCTTCCTGTGCGTACAGCTGAGTTGTCGAGCTGACCGCGAACAGAATCAAAGTAAAAAAAAACAGCACCAAACGGCGTTTTCGTCGGACCCTTCTCTCGCCCTGCGTGTGACACTCAGGCACTGTCGTGCGTTCATGGGGGGGGGACACATGTGCCGAATTCTTACCTCGGCCGCCTTTTGCAAGCCTCATTAGCGCGCGCGCAGAGCGGGGCCTAGCCATGTTCGATGCGGCAGTGCCACAGTTTCGTCCCTGTAGGATGCGGGGCTGCCGATCCCATGAAGTGACATCGGTAAGCGGCTCGCTCTTGAGACCGGCGGTGCGCCGGGGAAGGTGTAGGAGGAGGAGTGTGCCTGTGCAGTGTGTGTGTGTGTGGCTTCGCTGGCCTCTCGCTTTCTCTCGCTCTCGTTCTCGCTCCCCGTCCCCAAACACGGCTATCAGAATCACACCCGGGCAGGGGCGGACGGATCTTATCCATTACCGCATGAAATCAGTCTTCTTCCTTCAACTTCTCTCTGCCTTCTCCGTAACTCCGCGTGTCGTCCCCCCTCCCCCTCCTCTTCTCTCCCTTCATTGATGCCAACGGACCGCGTGTACTTTGCTGAACATCGCGGTGCGATTGTCATGAATGTCGCCGTTACTATTTGCGAGCTGGAGAAGCAGCAACGAATAGGAAAAAAGAGCGCGCGCCTCCTGCCCCCTTCCCCCGGCCTTTCGCTTTTTTTTTCAGCCTATCCCTCTGCCCCCCATCCTGCGGCACCCCAGTACACCTACCCCCCACCCGCCACACTCCTGTCACCCCCCACCTCTCTCACACAAACACCGTCAGCATACATATACATATACAGCACGAGAACAACGCAAAGAAAAACAAAAAAACGATTGGAGCAGGCGTACATCTTTTTTTTTCCTGAAATCCTTCTCAGTGTCGTCTCCATCTTGGGAAAGCACCCAGCAGACAACCACAGGCTTCCTGTCCCCCACCTCCTACCCTCAACCTACACACACACACACACAAACCTCGCGTGGACTAAGCTCTAAGAGCGGCGGTCCTGAAAAGCGAACGTAGGGGAGTGCTGAAAGGGGGCACCAGCCAACAAGTTGGAACAGTGGAAACGGATTCGAACACGCGCACTCTCCCGAAGCTCTGCGCGCGCGCTTGTTTGTGGCCTGGGGCCACGTGCTCTGTCTTGACTGTTGTGCATGCGCCCGTCCCCCGCACGTCTCCACCCCTCTCAGATTTTGTTTTGGTTCGTTTCATTTCACCCCCTCTCTCTCTGTTTTTTTCTGTCCTTCACCTTCCTTTCGTTCTCGCTGGTGCATTTGATTCCTTTTAGCCCCTCTTTTACGCCGCACCCGCGGCTTCCCCCACCCACGTTACACACACACACACACACACACTTACACAGAACGAGAAGGAAAAGGTTACACGAAAAGGGCGGCCGGTGGGCGGAAAACGAGTGCCTGTGTTGCAGGCGCCGGAGCCGGAGACATCATAGTTTTCCCGGTACCTTCTTTCGGTTTTTCTTGTGTGCTTCTTACTTTCCTACTACCGGTTTAGCTCTTCAGTTGACGTTCGCATCTTTTCACGCTCACAAAGTCACGCGACGGGATCTCTTACCCCCGCAAAGGATTTTTTAAGGCACGGGCACGGTGAGCGTCTGCATGCGTGGCGTGGGCGAGAGAAGGTAGTACAATAGTAGATCGTCGTCACCAGTGCCTGCACTTGTGCATCCGCAGCGTGACGCAGAGGCTATTGAACAGCAGGGTGCATGCAGAGGGGAACAGAGTAAAGTTGTTCTCGAATCGGGCGCACGCCACCACTGCAGCGAAACTTTATCGGCATCTTTCTCTACCACGCTCCGGTTGCCTCTCTCTCTCACACACACACACGCATCTTGTTCCCAGGTGCGTGCGGGTGGGTAAGTGCGCACATATTTTTACACAAATTGAGCATTCCTCTGATCGCATGGGTGAACAGTTCCCTTCAGAGTGGACGTAATCTCACATCGACTTTTCGGGTTGCTCTTCACACAGTCCTTTTTCTTCACCTTTCCCCCGCCCAGCTCTTCCCCCCCTGTCAGCGCCGCTTTCCTCTCGTCTCTCGTCAATAGTACTCGAAGTTGTTCTAACGCTTCTGCCGCTGCTGCCGTATTGCTCCTCCCCCTCCTCTGTGCTCTCTTCCAGAGACGCCTAGTTTTTTTTTCGTTTTTCCTGTTGCTTCTATACATTTTCTCACGGCCGTCGTCGTTTGTCTCTCTGCCTCTCTCTCGCGCTCGCGCGCGCTTTCCTCTTTGCCCCACTCCACCTTTGGTGGCTTTGAGTTGGGTATCTCGCATAAGGTCTTCCCTCTTTTTTTCTCTCTGTTCGCACACCTCTCCCGCGCTCACCGTGACGGTGAGAGTTTTTTTTCTCGTCACGTCACCGCATTGGCAAACGTTTTTCTGTGTTTTGGCTCTTCGCACCCCCGACTTGCCCTCACTCTCACGCATTTTTGTCTCACGTTGCTTCGCGGTGCTGTCGACGCTTACGTTCCTGCCGTAACGGACGAAAAAGAACTCTGCTGTGCTGCCCTGTTCTCTGGTGCTGTGCTGTGTGCTCTGGCAAACGCTCTCTCCTCCCCCTCTTTTTCCCTGAGCTGACGCCTCTCCTTTCTCGCTCCCTCTTGTTTCTCGTTTTATTTTTCTCTTCGTGGCTGTGCCTCTGCGCGTGTGTTGCGGTGTCGCCAACTCACTTGAGGGTGCTGCCTCCCTTCCCCTTCCCTCCTCCCGCCCATCATCGTCCACTTTGGTCCTTACTCGCCCTCCGTACATCAAGACGGACACGCAAGGAGCATTCGCTTCGTACCAGAAACATTGAAAAAACTCGCGTGCTGTTGCGCAGCTGAAACTTCGACCGCGCTCATGACTTCTTCACCTGATTCAAGGGATAAGAGCGCCGCTTCCGCGTCCATGGGCGATGCCGAATCGTTGCCCAGTACCGTGCGCAGAACTACCTTCTACGCCGTGCTCAATGTCTCTCACGACGCAACGGCCGAGGAGATCACGACTGCGTACCGCAGGCTTGCCCTCGTGTACCATCCGGACCGCCCAAACGGCTCGCAGGCGAAGTTTCAAGAGGTGCAGCGTGCTTACGAGGTGCTCAACACGAAGGAGACGCGCGCTGCTTACGATGCTTTTCTTGAAGGGAGGGTCAATTTGCGGAAGTTCAAGCGTCCACCTCCTCTCGAGTCGGTGGTGCAGCCTGTCTACGCGCTGCTTGCAGACGGCGCCTTCTACGAGTTTGAGGCGGCGTCCAGCAAGCTCAAGTGCAGCTTTCACTACGGTGACGGCATTCAGTTCAACGGCGATTTCGGTAGCTTCATAGGGCTTGCCGGGGATGGCTTCATGTATTGGACCATCAGCGGGCGAGGGTTCGCTTCGCGGTTGTGCAAGCTCGACAGCAGCTTCGCTTTGTCAAGCATTCGCATCATGTATCGAAGCAACATGGGGCTTCGCAAGCCACCACTGCAGCGCTCTTTTTTGAAGTTTCCGAGTACTAGGTGCCCCGCTGGACCTTCAGGCGGCACACCAGCGGCGAGGCACAGCGGTGGCGGCACTTGGAACCGTGGCCGTGGGAGGGGAACCGCCGCTGAAAGTGCGGCTAACATGTCCGTGGCGAGCCGCATCAAGGAGGCGCTGCTAAGCAAGGAGCGAAGCCGATATATCAAGAAGCGGCTGGACACGATTCTGCAGGAGGAGACGGTGGAGCGCAGCGGCATCCAGCAGGATCTGTTGGAGCAGCTGAGCTTGCTACACACAGAGGCAAAAAGGACGTTTCAGTCTCTGCTGCAAGGCGCTGCTGCGCTGACAGGGACGGGGTCTTGTGTGGGCCACAGCTTTCCAATCGCGCCCCTGTGCTCATCTGACACGTGTGGTTCGCGATCGACGGCCGACCCGTCGTCGCTGCAGGCCGCCTCGCTATGGGTAGACCCGCCGCCGAAGCAGCACTACACAGGCGACAAAATTCTGCGTGAAAATGGCGACGGCAGTCGCGAGGACAATAGACATCGCACCAGCAGCGGAGGAGGTGTCGCCTCTTGTGGCAAGCCTGATAGCGGCCAAAGCTCCTCTACCTCGTCTCCATCCCTGAGGCCCATCCCGGCCTCTGAAACTGCGGCAGGTGAGGACTTGCGTCACGGGCGTGTAAACGAGGCGCCGCAGACGCTCTTACCGACTCCGCCGCGCTTCTACAGCGGTGCGGCTGCCATCCATGGGGCCTCTGCGGGTACAGGGGCGGAAGAGACCAAAGAAGCTGGGCTCCCGTCGCCGTCGCCGTCTCCGGCGCCAGTGCGTCCGAAGCCGAGGGATCCATCGGGCAAAGACAGTGGGGTGTACCCCACCACTGAGTCCAACACCTTTTCCACCTTACCGCCTTTTCATGCCGCTGATGTGGAAATAGCGAGGGTTGCAGCGGAGGAGGTGGTGTTGGGGAGTGGCTTCGAGTGCATGCAACCCGGCGCTAGCGGACCATGCACCCGCGCAGAGTGGGGCGACTCTGCGTCGTACTCCCTCGACGTTTCCTCTTCAGTGATGGAGAAAATTGCGGAGGCGGTGATGAAAGGGGAAGAAGGCTTCACATCATGCGACTCCGCTGCTGTACTCCCTCCTCAGCACGCGAATCCTGAGAACGAGCGCTCCCTCGCGGCCGACTCAAAGGCGGCGACTCTCTCGGGCGCACTCGGCCCCCACGGGGTACCTCTCACGGAGGCAGTCACTGGAAGGTTCTCAGAAGTCCGCAAAGCGTGCGCGCAGCTGCCGAGCCAAAGCAGCAACAGCAGCAGCGTCGGGGTCGAGATGCTGCGGGTGGGGTCCGGGTCTGCTTTTGGGGAAAAGCCGGAGCTGGATGAGGAAGGTGGCCATGCGGCGCTGAGGCGCGGTACACATTTCCCCAAGAAGCCCAAGGCGCGCATGAAACCGCGGTACATGCTCCCCACGGAGGCGTATACGCGTCGTAAAAGCTTGTTGCTGACGGACTCCTTCAACGGGACCACGCACAGCACCTCTTCCCTCAACGAGGCTAGTCACACGTACAGTAGCATGACCGCCGACCAGCTTTTCGAGGAGGAGCGCCTCTTCATGGATTCCTTTTCGAAGACGATGCGGCATTACTGATGATTTGGCCGTGCTCTGAGCGGCACAGAAGAGAAACTTCGTCGCTTCGTCTCTTATCGCTCCGTCAGCGATGCGAACAGAAGCGGCGCGTCGCCGCTACAACTGATGAGCCGGCAGAGACTGAGTCACCTTAGACTTTTTTCTTTTCCCGATCATCCTTATTTGCTTACGTTATGCCGGCCCTCTCTTTTCACCGACACACTCGTTTTCCTCTTTGCCGCTCTCTCTTTGTGTCTTGTGATGGTGCGCTAGATCTGATATTTCGCTTTCCATGAATGCGCTCGACTCCTGTGGCATCACCGCTTGTGCGTGCCTTCTCCCGTTGCCATCTTTTTTTATCCTGTACACGTTGCCGTTGTGAAGACTTCCTCTGGGAGGTACACGCGAAGATCGAGAAGTACCTTTCTATCCCCCCCTCTCTCGTCTCTCGCCTCTACTCCTTTCCCTGCTTCTCACTGTCACGTGCTTGCACAAACGCAAGCACACGCACATTTCCTGTGCGTGCCTTAACCTAGTGGTGTTGCACAGCGCAGCCTTTACCCTCTTTTTTTTTTCGTCTCCTAGATTCTGCACTGCCGGCTTAGCTGCGGGTGCGTCTCCCTCACTAACGTCCACATCACCCATTTCCCTCTTTTTCCCTCTCCCTAAATCCTGCCTTGGATATGGTTAATTCGTAGGCCTGCTGGGTAGCGCGCACACACACACACACACATGTTCGTTCCTGCGCGCGCTTTCTAGATCGACTTGTGTGTTTGTGTGCGGCAGCAGTGGCATCTCTGACCGTCTCTCCCGCTCGTGATGATCGTTTCCCTCTCCGCTTTCTCTCGTTCCTCCCCCCTCCTTCCTCCTTCGCAACTGCTGCGTGTGTATGAGCGCCTCCCTCACTCCTCTTCTCCGCCTCTGAACTGTGGCCTCTTCACCCTTTTCTCTTTTTGTGCCCTCCTTTAGCGTTTGCTCTCTCTTCCCTCGTTTGTAC
Source organism: Leishmania martiniquensis (assembly GCF_017916325.1). Lineage (NCBI taxonomy): Eukaryota > Euglenozoa > Kinetoplastea > Trypanosomatida > Trypanosomatidae > Leishmania > Leishmania martiniquensis. The sequence continues at coordinate 615,482 of NC_090165.1, forward strand.
TTGGTGGTGTGTGTGGTTGTTTCCGCCGTACCCCAACGCGCCTCTCGTCGCCCGCCTCTTTTTTTCTTTTCGTTTTGTTTCACACCTCCTTCCCATGTCCCCGCCAAGAGGGTATCGATGCCGCCCTGGTTGTTGTTGTTGACTGCGGCCTTTCCTCCCCCTCCCTCCCTCCCCATTTTCGCCCTTTTTTCTTTGCGTCTCTTTTTCCCAGCCAACCCCCTCCCCTTCCCCTCTCTCTGTTGTGTGGCTGTGGTTGGAAAGGGCGGGTCCACCTTCAATTTTGGTCGGCGCATGCCGGCGGTTTGTGGTGTTCGATGGTCTTTTCATGTTATCTGCTATGCGTCACCGGTGCTTAGACAGGATAATCTGTACATTTGTATGCATTTCACTTCGCTGCTGTTGTTGTTGCTCAGCTCTCTGCGTGCTCTCCGTGAGGAGAGTGGGCTGCGCGTGTACGTTTATGTATAACTGTGTGTGTGTCCGTGCGTTCCTTCTCCGCATCTTCGCGCGACCCATACATTCGTCTCTCTCGCTCTCTGCTGCCTGCACCAGTCTTTCTCAGGCGATGTGTCGCTCTTTCACTCCTGTTGGCTCCACGTAAGACGGAGGGGGTATACGTTTGTGCACCGACGAACAGCACAAAATGCCCTCCCTCCCTCCCCCCACAAAAAAACATGAATAGCAAAGAATCATGAGTAACAGCGCACCGTGTGCTCTTGTATTCGCTAGCATTTCACTGGAAGTGCGCAGCACACGGGCTTGCTTACACGTTGAGCGGCAGGAGTAGACAAGGGGTGGTGGTGGTGGAGAGAGCACGTTGCCGGTGTGCCAGCGATCGGGCGCACGATTTCGCCCTTTCCTTCATCATCGATGGTGTCGACGGCATGCTGCCAAGGCAGTGGATAGCCTAGCGAGAAGGCAGGCGCACCGATTAGGTATACCCTACTTGGATAGATGCCCGATCGAATAGCTGGAACGGCGGTAGGAGGCGAAGCTCTTCATGCTACGTTATGCAGACATCGTTTGTGTCTTCCGCTCATCCACTTCCTATACTTTGGCTGTTCCCCGTGCTCTTCTCTTGTCGTACGCGCTGCGACGGGCGGCATGGCAATCAAGTTGTGTGTTTGCCATGCGCCTGCGCCACGTCAGCGAGACGGACACCACATCCCCATCGACATTCACTGCCCGCTCGAGGCACGCAGCCTCCGGTGCTCACGCAAAAAAGCCATGAGGCCGCCTTCAGTATTCACGTTTGAGGAATACAGGGGCCCGGCCGGCAAGGAGCCTGTCGCAGCCCGTAGCGGCGTCTTCCACCTGCCACACGGACCCTTGCGTACACCGATATTCATGCCGGTGGCGACACAGGGTGCACTAAAGGGGATAACCGTGGAGCAGCTTGAGGAGCTGGACGTTGAAATAATATTGGGCAACACTTATCATCTGGGCCTGCGGCCTGGGGAAGAGGTGCTGCGTGCTCTAACCGCGCGCAAAAACGCGCGGGAGGCTGCCGCCGGCGCGCGCACCTCGGCGGATGGCATCCGTGACAACATGGACGGGATCCACTTTATGGAGAGCTGGAAGAGGAACATACTGACTGACAGCGGTGGCTTCCAAATGGTTTCGCTTCTGAAACTGGCCCACATCACGGAGGAAGGCGTGCGGTTCCAGTCGACGCACGGCAGCGGCACGGCAGGGGCTGCGACGTCGGTAGCCAAGGTGGAGGCCTCGAGCTCTGCTAGCAGTGCGGCAGCGCCTGTCGGCGCTGCCAAACCACATGACAACAGCGGGGAAGAGAAGGGCACGTACTCGTTGCTGCTACGCCCGGAGGACTCCATCCGCATACAGAATGCCATCGGTGGCGACATCATGATGCAGCTCGACGATGTGGTGCACACACTCACGGTGGGACCGCGCGTAGAGGAGGCGGCAAAGCGCTCGATAAGGTGGCTTGACCGCTGTCTCGCCGCCAACCAAAACCGGGATAAGCAGTGCATTTTTGGCATTGTCCAAGGCGCCTTGAATGCCGAGCTGCGACGCTACTGCGTGAACGAAATAATCCAGCGCACGGAGTGCATGGGCTACGCGATTGGTGGGCTCAGCGGCGGGGAGGCGAAGGACGACTTCTGGCGGATGGTGCGACTGTGCACAAAAGAGGGGCTGCCAGCGAACAAGCCACGATACTGTATGGGTGTCGGTTATCCAGAGGACATCCTCGTGTGCATCGCTCTCGGCGTGGACATGTTCGACTGTGTGTACGCCTGCCGGACCGCCCGCTTCGGCTCTGCTCTCACCTCCTCTGGCAAGCTGCAGCTTTCGAAGAAGGAATATGCGGCCGACTTCGGTCCTCTCGATCCGAACTGCGGCTGTATGACATGTCGTACCTACACACGGTCCTACCTGAACATGATCGCGGCAAAGGATAGTACAGCGGCGACCTTGCTATCGTATCATAACATCGCCTACCTCATCAACCTGACGCGCGGCGCCCGCAGTGCCATTGAGGAGGGGCGATTCACCGCATACGTGCAGGACTTTTTCCTCGCCTACTACCCTGTGAAGGACTACCCCAAGTGGGTGGTGGAGGCGCTGGCCTCGGTCGACATAGCTCTGTTGTAGCTGGGCGTTTGGTGAGGGGTACAAGCTGGCTTCTCAGATATCCGCAGCAGTCCGCCTTGCTCCGGAATCGCGGCAGACCATGATTGAGGGACGCGACAGGCCGCAGGCTTAGGGGTTGCCTTGCTGGATGGACAGAAGGAGATTGTAACGAATGCAAGGAAGGGGAGGGGCCGTGTTCTTGCACCGCTGCCCGTTGACGAGCTGCCGCCCGCTGTTAAGGCGCCCCTCTCCCCCTCCTCTCCCTTGTGTTTTGTTGAAATTGGACAAGTATCGCTGTGTGAGTCGCCGCATGAGAGCAGAAAGCGGTTCGCTGTGTCTGCGTGATGGTGCCCATGTGAAACATTTCTCTACAGGAGCGCCTTCCTTCGCCCGCGCCTATTTCTCTTCGGCCGTCATCACCGGTCCCGTGTGACGGAGGGGTGCTTGGGTGGGTGGGAAGCTCACTTCAGTGCGTGTGGCAAGAAAGGGGGGCTCCAGTGCCTCCACTCTCTCCCCCACCCTCTCTCTCTGGGAGGAAGGTCAAGCAGCCCGCCCCTCGCCTTCTGTCCCTTTCCAGACACGGACCCGCCTCTGCGAGTGGCAGGGCCACCTCCCTACAACGCGGAGAAGCCGGAGTGATGGATCGCTGCCGGCTGCCAGGCCCTGCATGGCGTTGCGTCAGTGTGGCGGGTGACCCTGAAGACGTATGTGCCATCCCCCCGTGACGATCAATGTGTCAGCGTAGCCCGAGCGTATCTTGCCCTGCCCTCGCTCTGCCGACTGGCGCGGCGGCTGAGCGGCATGGGAAGAGGGGGGGGAATGCGCCACGTGGCGGCCGGGGCCTTGCTGAGGTGGCCGAGCTGCCACTGCCGTGACGCGTGTATCTGCGTCTGCCTTCGCAGGACGAGGGGAGGGGGTGGCCTCTGTGGCAGGTCGCGGCGGAGAGGAGGGGGAGGGCGGCGAATGGACGTGTGACTCGGGCGCTGCGGTGTGCGTGTGTGGCAGAGCGAATGGAAATGCCGGATAAAGGGAAGGAGATTTTTTTCGATGGAGGTCTTCTGGTTTGTGTGCCTGGGCGAGCGGCTCCGAGGTGAGACACGTGGCAGGGGGGTGACATCGCGCCGACGTAGCTGGAGGAGAGGCTGACTGGCCGGAGAAGAAGTGATCTCTGTCGCCTTGGGAAGGTGGCTCGATGTCTTCTGCGCATAGGACACCCATGGCTAATGCACATGCCTCGCGCATATCATGGACGTGTGCCGTTAGCGGCAGGCCCACGGTAAGGAAATCAGCTGATGCCGGTACAGCCCTCTCTGAAGGAGCGCCCTCTATGTCTCTGGTCGTCTCTGTTGCAATGCTGCGACTCACTGATGAATGACGACGCCGACAGGACCTACTTTCTCCTTGTTCGCTGCCCGCTCCTGCCAACAGCCTCCCTAACTTCCTTCCTCCCTACCTCCCAGTCTTGTGTTTTCGGGCTCTCCGCTGCTGCTGCGCCAGCTGGCATGTACAGTACGCTGTGTGTGGCGAATGGGCGATACGGCAACTCACAATAGCCCAGCAACATAGTACGACGGCAAAAAAGGTGGGGGGGGGGAAACAGCAGACGAGCTCAGAGTGAGACAGAGAGGCGGCGCACGAGCATACGCGGGTGTGCCGGTGTGGTTGTTCTGTTTTGTTTCGGGCCGTCTCATCACACCCACCTGAGATCAACTGCGTCACGCCGCATTTTTTTCTTTGACTTCTCGGAGTCGCGGCGAGTAGCGAGGAAGGAGTGCAACATACAGAGCTCGTGCTTGCGTACGCAGGTCTTCGAACCTCAGTGGTCGTGCCACGCTTTATCTCTTCAGCCGCTCCATCATCCGCTCACTTTCCCTCGCCTTCCTCGGCACACGAATTTAGACTGCTCTCTTCCTTCCCCCTTTTTCGAACAGTGCGCTTGCACGATCTGTTCGTTGATTCTTTTCTGTGGCGTGGGTGAGTTGCACGGCGAGCGCTGAAAGGGGATGCTGTCGTCTTCCCCGGAAATGAAGCGAAGCAAGGCGGCGGATGTGGCGGTGACGGGGCCCTCCAATGCGCCGCTCGCAAGACAGCGAAAGCGCGTTGGGGGCCGTGCCGCGCGTGCTGGGGATGAGAAGGGTGCCGTGCCGACCGGCAGTGTTGCAGCCGCTGCTGAAGGTGCCTCGGCATCTTTCATAGCGACTGGTGGTAGCTTGCCGATAAAGCGATCCGCCTCCTCGTCTGGTCTTCCTCTTCATCAGTCGGCTCATGCGAAGGGCGGTGTCACAGCGCGGGTCCCGCCGACGCACCGACAGGCGAGCAGCTCGGCTGCTGGCACTGCCGCTCTCGCCGCATCCTCTTCAACGCAGGCCCGCCACGCAGCGTCGGCGCGTTCGCCGGACTTTCCCTTCGATGTAAATCCTACGCAGATCGTCTTCGACTCCTTCGAGGCAAATCACACCTACACAGCCACGCTCGAGCTCAAGAACCACACGATGACGAGCACACACGTTCACGTTGACCGGCCAAGCCCTTGCACCGGTTTTGAGTTGTCGGCACCGCGCGGGGCGGGGATAACGTCGAGGGTGGCTCCTGGTCTCTCGGTCATCTACACGCTCATCTTCAACCCTAGGAGCAACGTCGAGGACTACAGGACGCAGCTTGTCGTGCGAGCAGAGAGCGGCGCATCGGCCATTGTTCCAGTGCGCGCCTACGCCGTTCGAGGACACCTGCAGCTTCCCGCCGAGCTCCTGCTGCGCGAAGCGCCCCTAAAGGGCACTAGCAGCACGCCTCTATTCCTTCGGAACGTGAGTGAGCAGAGCTGCGTGTGGCAGGCAATGGTGTTTGACGTCAGTGGAGTCGCGCCTGAGGCGTTTTCGCACGACGTATCGTACCCGCTCTCGTCGCACTTCTCCATTACCCCCAGCTATGGCGTTGTCGAGCCTCTCTGTGGAGGCGGAGATGGAGCGGCAATGTCGGTGGCCCCCGTCACGCTGCACTTCCACCCGCCCACCGGCGTGACCGCTTCCGGCACGTACGGGGCTCTGTTGCGTTTTTTTATGGGCCCTGAGGGAGACTTACTTCAGGATGTCCAGCTGTCGGCGCAGGCGGTGGAGCTGACCGGCATCGTGCTGGAGCAGACGGAGGTGACGCTGAAGGACACTTACGTGACGACGGAGCGGCAGGCAGTGGTACGCCTGCGCAACGACTCCGAGTATACGGTCCACTTCGCGTGGAAGCGTTCGTACCGTGGCGGCCGTGAGGGCGACAGCGATGATGATGATGGGCGTGCAACCGGTGGCGACGCCGAGGTCGGCGGCGGCACGACAGTAGGCAGCATGCATGGCAGTCACACAGCGAAGAAAAAGAGCGAGCTTACCTCAACCGTCAACGGCAGCGACGGCGACGGTAGCCAGCATTCGCCGCATCAGCTCTTTCAGGGCTGCCGCGCGGCATGGGACGACTATACAGGAGATGAGGCGTTTTGCATTGAGCCGCTGTCGGGCGTGCTTTACGGCCGCGGTGCTCGCGAGTTCACCATCACATTCAACCCTCACGTCGCCGTCCTGTATGAGTCTATGGCGTTTCTAGACGTGACTGGTCTGGTAAACCGTCTCCCTCTCACTATGCGTGGCCACGGTCTTGGCCCGCAGTGTATCCTCGAGCATAGACGGCTCGAGATCGGTGACGTCTATTTGAACGCGCTGCACGAGTATGAAGTGGGCATGGAGAACATTTCGCCTATTGAGTGCCGGTATGTAATCATGCCGCCATTGCCAGTTCGGGCAGCGAGCGCCACCGCGGTGAACGCGGCGGAGTCAGATGCCTCAAGAGCACTGGTGGACTTCTCCGGCAAGTTTCGGTTCATCCCGTCCCACGGCACGCTCGGTCCTGGCGAGGTTGTCAAGCTGCGCATTCAGCTCCAGTCAGACATCATCGGCTGCTTCGCGGAGGTGTTTCGCGTGCACATGGAGGGGGCGGTGGAGGAAGTGCCACTGCTGATAAAGGGACGGGTGCTGGGCCCGCATTTCCACTGCAGCGTGGAGGAACTGGACTTTGGAAATGTCTCGTACAACTTGACACACGCGCGCACGATTGAGATTTCGAACACGAGCCCCATTCCAATGCACTATGCTCTGCGCTTGCCAGACGAGTGTAACTACGCAGACGACTTGACGATTTCTCCTTCGACCGGCGCCATCGCGCCGATGGAGACGCAAACTGTGACGATCACGCTCCACTCACGTACCGTTGGCGACTATGAAACGGCGGTGCTGATCGAGGTTGCCGACGTGGGTGATGTGTTGGACGCAATTCCGCTGAAGGCTACCTGTATGGTGCCGCCTCTCCTCTCCAACACGACAGAGCTCGCTTTTGGCGGTATCTTTGTCGGGTACCCCGCGACGCTGAATATGATGGTGCTGAACGACTCAGCTCTGACTGGCATGTTTGAGTTGTCGCTCGTGGGCGGCGACGCTTTGTCGGACGTCGTGAAGGTCGAGCTGCCAGTGCCGACGGAGCCCGGCCATGAAGCTCACTGGATCTTACCGCACGAGACGGTGCAGATGCCTGTGACCGTGACAGCGCTACGACCCGGCAAGCTACACTTCTCCATCGCCTTGCGAGTGCTGGGCATGGACGTCTCTGGAGTGCAGCCGCAGACGATTCTTGTGAGCGCGATGGCAAGTGGGCCGCATGTGGAGATGCAGCCAAGCACATTTCAGTTTGGCACCATCGACGTCCTGAGCGAATCTGTGAAGGAGTTGACACTAAAAAACACGAGCCCCGTGCCGGCGCTCTTCTCGCTCGCGTTCGACCGCTACGGCAGCATTTCTGCGGCCCGTGTTGCAGACGAGGCGGAGGGTTCAGCTCTCGCGACTTTGCCCTTCCCTCGCGTGCCCGTGTTCACCATGGAGCCGGCCGACGGGGTGCTCGAGCCGCACAGCACCCTCACAGTCCTCATCCGGGCAAAGCCAGATGAGGCGATAGCGTTTACCGACACGCTGCGCTTGCGCCACTCACCGGCGCCGCACAGTGCCACAGCGGCAGATGAGACGGCGGGAGCAGCGGAGAGAGAGCTTGTGGCGGCGGTCAAGGTGACGGGCAAAGGGATCCCCATCGTATCGGAGCGCTCGGTTGCCGTTGTCGAGCTCGGTGATGTATTGACGACCGCAGTGGTGTCGGAGACGATTACACTGCACAACTACGGGCGCCGTGATCAGGAGGTGCAGTGGCAGAATACACGCAGCGCTAAGGTCAAGGAGGGGGAGCCGCCTGTTGCTTTCAACTACAAGCCTGAGCGCGTCTCCATCCCGGGCAGCGGGGCGTTGACGTTCACCATATGCGGACAGTCAGGCGAGGCAGGCGTGCGCACCGAAACCTTTACCCTGAAGCAGTCTGGCACCTTCAGGGAGATAATGCGCAGCACTGTCACCGCAACCTTCATAACGCCGACGCTGTTGTTCAGCGCTCGCGCCATTCACTTCGACTTCGCAAACCGCGACGAGTTGCAGGTAATGGATGCCCCTCGCGCGGCCTCCTTGGTCAGGTCCCTGACAATCAAGAATGTTACGAGCAAGACACTCGTCGTGTCGCTGCGCATCCGTCATGCGGTTGCCACAACATCGCCGTCGACCCAGCCGGCGGGGACGTCCTCCGCCTCAAAGAGCCGTGTGCCCTTTGAGCTGGAGGGGCCGTCGACGCTGGTCTTTGCTCCTGGTGATTCGTACGTTGTCGGTGTCCGCTGCAACCCCCTCTACCGTGGCGACTTCACATCGCACACAACGAAGGCGAAGATGCAGTTGAGCTTCGCCCATCACGCGCGCAAGGAACACGTCAATCTGAGTGCGGCACTGCGCTTCCCTGCGCTGGTCATAAGCCCATCGGCGCTTCTAGAATTTGGGGTCGTCTTGCGCAGCACGGAGAAGCGGCGTACGATTCTTCTATCGAACCCCTCTGCAGACTTGCCAGCGCACTTCGAGTGGGCGTTACGACCCCGGAGCGGCAACAGCACAGGCGCCGTTGCAAAGGCGGCCGGGGAGGATGGCGTGGCTGCAGTGGAGGCGCAGCGTGCTGGAGACAAGGTTGTGTCTCACGCCAGCAGCGCTGGGGATGAGATCACCGCGGCCGCGGTAAGGTGCTTTGACATTGTTCCCTTTACTGGGATACTGCAACCCGGAGAGTCGCGTAGCATCGAGGTGACGTACCAAGGAGAAGTGTGTGGGTCAGCGCTGGCGACGGCTGTTTGCCGCGTGCGCGGCGGCCCCACCTACACAATCGACGTGCATGCGGCCTCGAGCGTCGTTCAGGCGCACCTCGACAGAACGGAGATCAACTTCGGGCGGCTTCCGTACTACGAGTCTGCCACGCAGTCTGTGATGTTGTCGAATAGCACGCTCGTGCCTGTCACATGGGATGTCGACCTGAGCCGCATGCTCCACCCAGAGTGTGTGCGCGTGTCGCCCGTTTCTGGTGTGCTGCGGGACAAGGTACGACTGGTAGTGATATTCACTCCGACAGTGCCGGACGCCTTCGAGGAGACGCTGTGGGTGCGCATCGGACACCTCGATCCGCAGCCGATCCGCCTGCGCGGCTCCGCGTACATGAACCGGCTGTTGATATCTACCATGAGCCCCACCACACCGGCCATAGAGAACGACGTAGTTGTGTCCCGTGCACCGTTTCGTGCCTTTATCGAGGCGCTGCAGTACGTCGAGTCGCAGTCGTCGGCGTCGCCACAGACGCGCAGTGTGTACGCATCTCGAACAGTGGCTGTGCTGCCGACGGCCCCCACAGCAGCAGCCGGTACGTCGCCTGCTAAGACGCTGACAATGCCGCCAGTGGTGCAACGAGAATGGGCGACGCTGGAGGCGGAGCGGCTAGCGTTCTGTCGCGCCGTGGGGGAGGCCAAAGCGTCCGAGCACAGCAGCAGTATGCGTGCCAATGACGCAGATAGGTCCACGCTCTTTTTGCCACCACGTGCGCTTCGTCGCACCTCGTTAACGGCTATAAGCGGCAGCAGCGGCGCTGGCGGGGGCACCGAAAAGCTCGTCCTCGCGCGCTACATTGTGGACTTTGGGCATCTCACCCGGCATGATGTGCGCAAGGTGACGCTGAAGCTGACGAACCCGTCGGCGACGGAGGGAGTGAGTGCCATGGTGGATAGCAAGGAGCTTGAGCACCTGCCCGTCTCGGTGGATCCTGTGAAGGGAATAAAGGTGGGTCCGCTGGAGACGGTGTCGCTGGCGCTGGTGATGGACGCGACAAAGCCCGAGAGCCTCGTGTGCCACGGAGATAACCGCTACGAGTTCTCCATCGACGTGAGGCACGGCCCCGCCATCGTGGTGGAGTGCCACTGCTATGTGGCCACCCCCTCGCTCCGAGCGGCGGAGAAAGAGGTGAAATTCGGGCCGGTGCTCCTGGGCGAAGTCAAGGTACTGCCGCTGCTCCTGATCAATCCGGAGGCCGTATCGTGCCCGTGGCGCATCACATGTAAGGCGGAGACGCCGTCCGATAACTCGACGTCCATGTTTCCTGAGCGACGGTTGGTGCGCGGCGGGCAGAGCCTCTCGCTCACTGGCCCCGCCGCCACCGAGCGGCTGGACAGTATACGCCCTCAGCGGACTGCACGGACGTCCCAGTTTTGGGTGAAGGAGGATCACGGCGTCGTCGCGGCGTCTGGCACTACCGCGATCGACGTCTACTTTGCCCCTAGCGCCATGCCTGCCGAGGGCAGCAGCGGCGCAGCCACGGCCACGCTACGCTTTCGCTGTGGCAGGGGGCCGGCCGAAAGTGTTCTCACCGTAAAGCTCAGCGGCACCTCCTTTCAGCACGACATCAGTTTATCCACAACGCAGCTTTCGCTGCCGGTGGCCCGCCCGCACCAGGTGATACACGAGTCGGTGACGCTGACAAACAACGAGGAGCACCCCGTGGAGGTGTTCAGCCTGGGCCTCGACACGCAGCACATTCAGGAGGTAAAGCTGCTACGACGCGCGCTGGAGATGAGCCCGAATCACGAGCTAGTCTTGCCGAGCCTTGAGGCAGGCGATAATCTCCCAGATGCTCTACTAGAGTCCATCTTTAACCGCCTGCATGCCGCCTCCGAGTCTCTGAAGGAGTCACCGTCGGCAGCTGTGTTGGCAGCCTCTGAGGCGGCACTGGAGAGCGCGCTGCCTGCGGTTGTCAAGGGTGGGAAAGCGTCGCGGAGGCAATCGACCTCTGCCGCGTCCCGCGCCTCCAGCTTCAGTTCTAAAGGCGGGCGGCGCGGAAGGGACAAGAGCCGGCGTCAATCAGCTGCGGATGCATCCGGCGGGATGGAGAAGGGCCTCGGCGACGGATCCGCTGCGGTCGACGGCATTGCAGAGCATCAGGGAGCTGCCGACGGAGCTGCTGCGGTGAGCGTGCCGAGCTCAAGCGTCGTGCTCCTCGTCGGCCCTCCCCGCAGTGGCAAGACGGCTCTGGCACGACATATGACGCAGCGGGCGGAGGCGGGCAGTGTGGTCCTCGTCGACGTGGATGAGCTCGTCCGGCGTGAGGCCGATTGCGATGACTCAGCAAATGGGGCGGTGGCTCGGTTCCTCCTTTCTCACGTAGCGGGCATCGCACCCGAGCCCGCGCCCTCCGCGAGGGCTGATGGTGCCAACGCCACCAGCGACGTGCTGCTTGCGTCCTACGTTGCGTGTGCCCCCAAGCTCGTGCGTGACGTTGTTCAGCAACACCTGAGTCGCTGCATCGCTGGCCATGCCGCCTCCTCGACAACTGGTGCAGCTCCTCTTGATGGGAATGGCGGCGCAGCTGCGTCAAAGCCGCGGCCGCTTCGGCTTTTGTTCGACGGGCTGAACTGCGGCGTACTCCAAAACCCGTGGCGACTCTTTGAGCTGATTCGCGAGACCTGCGACGCCCTGCGCATCCCTCTACAGATCGTGTCTTTGGCTGTCAGCGACCCGATGTCTGGGGTGCGAAGAGCTGAGGCGCTGGAGTCACACCACGAGGCGCGGGTGACGGCAGCGTCCCTCACCTTGCTGAGCGAGGGGGAATTCGAGGCTCTCGACAAGGAGGCCCGCGATCACTACACGCGCCGCCTGAAGCATTTCAATGACTGTCGTCGAGATTTGAAAGATGCCCAGCAGCTCAAGCGAGACTACATGGCGCAGTTGCCCCGCAAGACAGTTCAGCAAGAGGTGGAGGAAACGTTCGCTCAGGCGCGGCTAGATGGGCAGCAGCAGTCTGCATCACTCGATGCGTCGATGAGGTCAGGGCGCAAAGGGAGAGCCGCAGGCGGCGCTGGCCGCGCTATCGCTTTAGCGGCGGAGGCAGCCAAGAAGCTGCAGGAGCCCAAATGGGCTGAGCTGGACGCTGCCATGCAGTTCCGTGAGTGGTACACGCGCTTTCTTGGCAAGTACGGCGAGCCGCCAAGGCTCGAGGGCGAGGAAGGGTGTGCCGCTGGCGCGACGACTGCGAATACGAGAGTCACCACCCCACAACTAAAGGGTGCCGCCGCGGCAGCGGCGGCGGCGGCACAGGAGAGGGCGAACCGCTGGGCCGCTGTCATTCGTGTCGCTTCAGAAACAGAGACTCCACGAGAAGTTTCAGAGCTGGTTGAGTGGCGGCTGGCCCAGAGGGCCTTCGCAACGAGTGCAGGCGTGGGCACCGCCTCAACAGCGACGCCTGTGCTGCCGACCTTGTCTCCGTTTCCGGCATCAGCGGCCCTCGCCGCATCGTCTTGCAACGTCTCCGGTGAAGGACAACTGCCCTCTAGCCTTCAGGAGGAAACTGGCACGACTGCCGCTTCTTCTGCCATGCCAGCGATCGCAGCAGCCCAGGACGCACCTTCAGATGCAGCGGCGATGGCGAGCGAGATCGTCAACGGGTTTTATCTGAACGAGAGCCGTCTGCGCTCGTGGGTCGACACAGCCATCGACACGGAGCGCGGGGTTGCCAGCGCGATGGGACAGCCGCTGCCAGCAGAGGAGGCGGTTGCAGCCAAGGCAACGGCAGCGGTCGCAGCGGTCGCGGGCGCAGGTGAGGCCCACGCGCTGATTGAGGCTGCTGGGCCGCGCCTCGCCACGGACCCGCTCCGTCCCGAATTCGAAGCATCGGCGACGGTCGCCCGTTACGTGCACTTCTTCTCAACGCTGGAGCGCGAAGTCATTCCCGCCAAGAAGGGCGGCATCCACAGCAAGTCGGTCCCTGCGGTCGTCTCTCAGGAGGAGGAGTGCACGCGCTGGTGGTTACCGCCACGGTCGTCCGTCACGCTGACGCTTGAGTTCTGCGGCGATCACGTCGGCCCCTACACGGAAACGTGTCTCTTTGGCGTGGTTGGCACCCTGCAGAAGCTGCGCCTCACAGTGTCCGCCCTGGTGGCCCTCCCCGACATCAGCCGAGACCCCAAGGACATCTTCCCCCTCATCGTGCCCCGCAGCGCGTTAGTCAACGGCGGAGCCGAGTCCAGCCAACGGGTGCCGAAGGCCTACGTTGCCTCCAAGAAGCTTTTCGACTTTGGGCCGCTGCTTATACCACCACCGCCGGTGCCGAAGGGGCGCCGCCGCAGTAACGAGAAAGCCATGGGCTTGCCCGCATCGACGGTAGGGTCGGGCCGCAGCAGTAGCTTGGGTGGCAGCAACCACGGTCACACCAGCAACAAACCGCAGCCCGCCCATCTCGAGAGCACCTTGGGTGAGGAAACGCTGACGTTTGTGAACCGCGAGGCAAGCGAGGCGGAGGTGACGCTGTCGTTTCTCAACGAGAAAGAGAAGACATTCACGGTGGCACCGACGAGCTTCGTGCTGAAGCCTGGCACCTCGCAGCAGGTCAGCCTGCGTGCGACGCCAGAGAAGGTCGGCAGCTTTACCAACACGCTGCTCGCGTGCATCAAGGAGAACCCGCTGCCTTGGAAGACGAAGGTGACGTGCACAGGGGCGCGGCCGACGCTGACGGTGAATGGGTGCAAGGATCTGGAGGTGAACTTTGGGCGGCTCGTGCTGAATCGAAGTGTGGAAAGGTCCTTTTTGCTCGCGAACGAAGGGCTGCTGCCGCTTCAGTGGAAGCTGGTGCCCGTTGTAGATGGCTCCACAACACGGAGCGCCGCGGGTGGTGGTGGTGGCGGTGGAGGAGGAGGGGGTGCTGCATCCAGCGCAGCCGTAGCGGCCCAGTGGCCGGCCGAGCTCCAGTGCTCCGCGATGGAGGGCGTCATTAAGGAAGGCGGCACCTACACACTGAAGATGACCTTCGCGCCAACCCACCCGTGCCTCTACACGCGCAACGTGCTATTTATGGTCTCATATCCGGGCCACCCTCAACAAATCGTGTACGAGTCGGTGCCGGCCATCATCAGGGCGGAGGGCTACGACGTGGTGCTGGAGTGGACACGCGAGATTCATCTCGGTGTGCTGCACGTCGGGGAGGAGAAGCACGAGACGGTTCGTATCCTCAATAAGAGTCCGTACGAGGTGGGCTATCAGCTGAAGCTGCCAAAGCGGCTGCAGAGGTCGGTGAAGCTCTCCAGCTCGTCCGGCACGCTGCGGGGCATTGTCGGCTTCAAGGATGCGGCCATCGTCAACGTGGATGTTGTGGCGCACCTGGAGAAGGAGGGCGAGCTGCCGGCGAAGCTGTCCATGATCGAGGTGGCGTTCTTTGACGTGGAGAAGAACGAGCTGCTGTACCCTGTGCAGAGCATCCCGGTCACCGGAGAGGCGTGGTACACGAAGTATACGATTCAGCCACCAAGTGTGAACTTTGGCTCCTGCCTCATCGGTCAGATGCGGCAGAGCTCATTCGAACTACGCAACACAGGGGTGTTCCCCCTCGAGTACTCGCTCTTCAACTACCGCGATGCTGCTGCTAGCACGGCTGCCGGGGGCGTCGAGACCGAGACAGCAGTGGCGAAAGTGGTCGACGTGTCTCCTTCACGAGGTGCTGCTGCCGCCGCAACTGCCGCGCAGGCGCTCTCCGCCATCTCCCAGAGGTCTTCAAAGGCTGCGAAGGGGAGCGAGTTGGATATCTCTATTGGCGCATTCACGTGCTGCCCATGTCGCGGCGTCATCCCGGTCGGCGGCGCGCAAACGATCACCGTTTCGACCATCCCCGCGAAGCAGCATCGCAGCCATGAAACAATCGGTGTGCGAGTCGAGCAGAGTGGACCCGAGCTGGAGCGCTACGGCACGCCGGTCGAGGTATCCGCCTATCCGGCAGTGCCGTCGATCGCCGCCGATCTCACCTCCAGCGCCGACGTGGAAACCATCTTTGAGGAGCAGCGCGTTGTCTACCGCCTAGATCAGCTAGCAAAGAGCGTCCGCGCATACAGCAAAGAGGAGCGGATCTTCTCCTTCGGTACTACTCTTGTGGGGCAGCGCACGGAGGAGCGCTTCCGCATTGCGAACAGCAGCCCCCTCCCTTGCACCGTCGTGGCCTATCTGGAGGGTTCCTCTGTGACGGGAGTGAGCGCGACCGGCGGTGGCGCTTCCGCAAGCCGCGGAAACGCGAGCAGCACAAGCAGTGCAAGCAAGCCCACTACAGGGGGCGGCGTTGGCGGCGGCGGTGCCGGTGCAGCGGGCGGGACGGCGGGTAGGGCGGAGGCATTTGATTTGTGCTTGGACTGTAGCGGTGGTACTGCAGGGCAGACTAGAGCGACACTCGTCAAGATGGCTTTGCCGCCCTATGAGAGCCGTTTCCTTACCATAGGCTTCACTGCGACCTCGCTGCGTCGGTTTCAAGCCCAGCTTGTGGCCACTGTCGAGGGCGCCGTCATCTCAAGCGATGATGGAGCGGAGACTGGCCAGCAGCTGCGCTTTGGCTTGAGCGGCGAAGGTACTTTACCTAACGTGGAGGTTCAAGTGCCGCCGCGCCTGTCGTTGTCGGCGGTGCCGTGGTGCGGCTCCAGTAGTGCAAGGCCAAGTGGACCGTGCGGCGGATCCGCCGAGCGGATGCATCGCCGGATAGAAACTGGCGGCATCAGCAGCGGCAGCGAGCGCAAGCGAGCCCCGCGACGCGGCGGCGGCGGCGCTGCATGCATCAGCTCTCCGTTGCGGAATGGGCACGCCGAAGGCTACTCAGGCAGTGTCGGCACCACGGAGGTGCTGGAGCTTCCCTTGACACGAGTCGGCGCCATCTCATCGCGCAGTTTCACACTCCGAAATACGGGGTGCGTGACGGCGGAGGTGCACCTCGAGCTTCTGGCGCCCGGTGTGGAGGGCAACGGTGGACCGAACCCCGTCTTGACCGTGAGCACTGTTGGTGGAGCTGGTGGCAGGGTCTGTGGCAAGGTGGTCAAAAAGCAGCGCGCTGCCTCGATGCGGCATAGCGTCGAGCTGTTTGTGCCTGCTGGCCAGTCCGAGTCCGTTGAGCTTACGTATGCGCCAACGCAGGTGGAGGCAACCATGACGCGGATGCGCGTGGTGCTACGAGACAACCCATTTGAGGAGAAGGAGGTGTACATCCTCTCCCGCAGCTTCGACAGCCCGATCTCCTTTGAGGGCATCGACCCGTCCAGTTCAGACTTCTACGACGTTGGGGACTGCTGGGTTGGTGTCGAAAAGAGCTGCACCTTTACGGTGCGCAATAACACAGATTCGCTGGTGCGCTACGAGTGGCAGTACGCGGAGCCTGTGGTTCTGATGGTACCCTCCGTCGGCCACCTCAGCGCCGGCGCCACGCGGCAGATCACGGCGGTGATGCGCAACGACTCGCAGAACCTCCACCAAGTCGCGCGTTGTGCCATTCTTGTGCAGTCCATTCAACTGCTCACAAATGCGCTGGGTGGGGGACTTGGGCATCCCAGCATGGTTGGCGCTGACGCTGCGTCTGGCAGTGCTGGCGGCGCTGCGAACCCCGTCTCTGGGGCAACAAACGCCGCCATCACAGAGTGGGACAACTCGATGCAGACCCCAAAGTGGGTCCTGCGCGAGGATGACACCGTCACGAGCACCTCCGCCGCCGGGGCACACTCAGCAGCCGTGGCTGCCGCTTTTCTGTCCACCGCCGCCTCCATGGTTGGCCGCCGCAACTTGAAGCAGGTCATGGAGCCGCTTCCAGAGCCGCCATACACCGTTGTCGACGCCGTTACCGTGACGCAACCTCTCACGCTGGGGTGTCACTGCAGCGTGCCAACGTACAAGTGCGAGCTGGTCGACGCGGCAGCCGGTGCGGTGACAGACCTGAAAGCGATCTCCTTCGAGCACACCTACCTCATGCAGAAACGTGTGGCGATGGTTCGGGTGTCCAACACGGGCACCGTAGGACTGCCCCTCACGTACAGCATCGCGACCTCCGGCGAGGAGGGTGGGGCCGCCGCGCAAGCCTCTTCAAAGCAGGATTCGAGGTCGCCACACGCTCGAAGAGGCGGCAGTATAGCGACGGCGGCCGGTGGGGCTTCTCGAGCTTCTCTTTGGGGTCCTGCCCTAGAGGGTGACACTGGGGCGTTGAGCGACCTACCTGGCTACACCGCCCCAGCCGCCGACTTTTCCGTCGTGCCGTCGCCGGCGTCTAGTTCCGCGAGCGCTGTGCCGCCTGGAAGCCACCTCGACCTCAACGTCGAGTTTACCCCTCGTGCTGTTGGGCTTGCCACGGCGGAATTGATTCTATCGATGCCATACAGCGATCCCGCAGAGGTGCGTGTACCGGTGCAAGGTGTAGCAGAGTGCCCGCTCGTCCACTTCGATATCCCTCCTGCGACGTACCCGGACGTGGGCTCGATAGCAAGCAGCGGCGATGCGGCGAGCCAGGGCCAGGAGAGGGTTGTTGTACAGTTCCTCGCTCGCGGACTGCACACAACGGCCACAGTCAAGTTCCCCGTAGTGAACCCGACAGCGACGGCGTATAGTTACGAGTGGGTAGAGGAGGGCATGAGGCGCAGAGCGAGCGGCAGCGGCGACGGCGGCAGTGGCTTCGGCGGCGGCACCGTGTCGCCATTTCGCTGCCTGACGCCGATGGGCGTCATCGCCGCTGGGCGACAGGCGGAAGCGATCTTTGAGTTTTTCGCGGACGCCTTGGGCGTGCGGGAGTCGGCCTGGTCATTTCAGATCCCTGGCCGTGCCGCGATTCCATTCGTTCTGGTCGGCACTGCGGTCGAGCCGAACGTCTACTTCCATGCGAGCAAGGTGGTATTTGGACACGTGCAGGTTGGCACCCAACTCGAGCGGGCCGTTGTCTTGGAAAACTGTGACGACGTTCCCTACACTTTCTCATGGGATAAGCTGTCGATGGGCGGGACGTCATCGTTTCTATCCGTCAGGCCTCTTCGTGGGGCTATCGCCCCGTACGAGCGGCTCTCCGTCACTGTGACGTTCTCGCCACAAGACGAGGTGGAGTACAATGTGCCGCTCCGATGCTTGGTGAAGCGGTCGAGCGTGCCTCTCTCGATCAATGTCAAAGGCACCGGCGTCAGCGTACACGACTCGCTGCAGATGGAGCCGTTCGAGGACGGTGCGCAGCCGATGCCGGTGGTGCGCGGTCAACCGCTGTTGCTGAACCTGGATCGCGTTCAGGTGAACTCGACGATCGTGCGCCGCTTTGCCCTGCGCAACACTGGCACCTACTCGTTCTATTACAGCGTGGAGGCACCAGAGAACGCCTCTGTTAGTCTGGAGGGGATGGAGGGCGAGGTCGCCCCGAAGCAGACGGGGGTGATTGTGTTCAGGTACCACCCGACGTGCGAGGAGACGCTGAGGCAGTGCCGCCTCCTTTTCCGCATCGAGGGAAAGGTCGCCTACAAGGTGGGCATCAGAGCGACGGCCTACCTGCCTCGTCTACAGCTCAGCTTTGATCACCATGACTTTGGGCCCCGATTCATCTCCGCCTACAACAACGGACTGGCGACGACAGCGCCAGACGTGCGCGCCTCGACGCTGTGGGGCTCCACCTCAACGACGGCGTCTGGCGCTGCTGTGGCGGTGCTGCAACTCACAAACCTCGAGTCGGAAGTGGTCTCCGTTGATTGCAGCATGTCTGCGCAGAACACGTGGTGCCGCCTGGACAGCACAGCGCTTGTGGTGCGCCCCAGGGAGTCGGCTCGTCTGCGGCTGACCTTTGTGCCCCCAGAGGTTCGGCAGTACGAGGACAACTTGCGCCTCTCCTTCAACGCCCTGCACACCGTTTTCATTCCACTCACTGGCGAGGGCGTCGTGCCGCGTGTCGAGGTGGTCAATCCGTTCGCCAAGTTCGGCGTCGCTCGCATCGGCGAGAATCAGCAGACAGAGGTGAAGCTGACGTGTCTGAGCAAAATTCCCACGCCGGTATCCTTTACACAGGCCATCGACGACGACCTTCGGCAGAAAGGGTTCGCCATCTCTCTGCCGGGGCAGACGGCGGCGTCACCCTCTGCGAGCTCGCTCGCGATGACACTGAAGCCGAAGGAGAGTGCGACGGTGGTGTTGTCGTTCGCGCCGAAACAACGCATGGGGGAGTTCAGCAGAGAGGTAAAGATGCTTGTCTGTGGGGTGGAGGTACCGTTCGTGTCCGTGAGCGGATCTTGCGCCGATGCGGAGGTGCACCTCGACACGCCATTGCTTTTGTTTCGTGATGTCGTCGTCGGCGCCTCGGCGACGCGGCGAGTGTGCATACTCAATAGCGGCGACATCTCGCAACGGTTCTCGTGGGCGAGCAGCCTGCAGAAGCTGCGACCATCAGGTGAGTGGAGCATCTTCCCGTCCTCTGGCTACATCAGGGCCCACACGGAACTGAGCTGTGAGCTGCGGTACACGCCGAGCCTGTCAAACAAGGGCAGCGTCAAGGCAGCGGGAGCAACAGCGTCGTCGGCGCCGTTGCAGCAGGTTCTGACCCTGGAGCTAGACAGCTCGGCTTCTCTTGCGCTCACGATCGAGTCCAACTGCGTCACTCGACCAGCAGCGACGGATACAGTGACCTTTGCATGTCGAGCGCACGAGACGGACGTGAAGCAGATCGAGTTGTACAACCCGTTAGAGGACCCCTGGACGACGGAACCGGTGCTCGACAGCATGCTCTGGGCATGCCCGACCCATCTCACTCTGAAGCCGAAGGCAACAACGATGCTGAACGTTACGTATAAGCCGGTGAGGCCAACAGTCAACTCAGCACCGGCAGCAGGGGCTGGCAAATCTGGCAGCAGCACGTCGGACGACGCGGCGACCGCTGAGTCGTCATCGAAAGACAAAGCGACCCTCTTCATCCCTCTTCCTGACGGCACTGGGCGTTGTGTGGCGCTGGAGGGCACCGCTGAAGCGGCGGGGTCGGCCGGCCCCGTGCAGGAGTACGACACAGTCGTGCAGGTTACCCTGCCGCTCTACTTCCAGGTTCGAAACTGGTCCACGACGGAGACGGCCCGCTTCCGCCGCGAGGTGGAGTGGAACTCAGCAACTCGAACGACCGACGATGAATCTGGCCAGCCGTCTGAGCCGATTTCTAACCTGGTCCGTGTGGAGGACGGCGATGTGGGCGGTGGTGACCTAAAGGGAAGCGCTAGCGCGCGCTTCGGCCGGCCGAAAAGCCGAGGTACAACTGCAGCGACGGCTTCCCAGGCACAGAACGTGATGGAGCTCCCTCCTGGCACCTCTCGCGAGTCGGTGCTAAAGGTCACTCCTTTGCGCGAGGGTGTCTACAAGGGAACAGTGCAATTTGTGCCCCTTGATAAGCCAAGTGGCGCCGCGTCCATGGGCACTGTGCAGTTCTACGAGTTCGTCATCTGCGTACGGCCTGCGCAGGTTTCGGCGCCGACGACTGTTGATCTGCGCGCGGGCATCCGCGAGGTGGCCGGCTTCCCAATTCCGCTGACCAACCCGCTCTCCAAGCCGGTCGTCTTCAAGCTGGACATGGGTGCTTTGAACGGCACTGCATCGACAACCGCCGCTGCTGCCGCCGCGGCGAACACAGCCTCAGAAGCGCTCGCGTTCCCGTCAACTGTCGCCGTGCCAGCGCACAGTCACGCGCAGGCGCTGGTGCAGTTCTTCCCTCTTATTGCGAAGCCGCCCATGACGCTGCGGTGCACCATGACATCTGCTGAACTGGGCACCACCGCCGTTTTCATCTTCCGACTTTTGACCACGTGCAGCACTGCGGCGCCAGAGCGAACGACCCGCTTGGTTTGCCCTCTGGGACAGCACACAAACTTTGCCTTACACTTCACACACTACTCCAAGACAAACACGGAGTTTTCGATCCGCGTCGGTGGCGAGGCGCTAGGGAAAGGCGCGGCAACGTTCACGCGAGTCGGCGCTAGCGGCGGCGGCGGCCAAGGGTCGGTGGTAAGGGTGAGCGCCTGCCCGCCGCCGCCACCAGCCACATCTGGATCACAGCTTTCCAGAGGGCAGGAGGTGGCGGTCGAGTTCAGCTATGAACCCTCCGAGCTCGGCGAGGCAACGGAGACCATCGAGTTCGTCTCCCCGGTCGCCGGTACGTACACGTTCCCGATCGTGGCGACCTGCACGTTGCCAGAGCGCCAGGGCCCCTTTGTGAGCCACGCCGGCCAAAATCTGCAGCTTCCCTTCAAGAACGTGTTTGGTGATTCTGTCACGATCACAGTGCTGTCGGATTCGCCGTCCTTCGCGCCCTCGCGCAAGGCGGAGACGATCGCGGCGCGCAAGACGGCGAACGTCACGATTCAATGCAAGCCAGAAGATGATGTTGAGGTGGCGCGAGGTCGCATCATCATTTCGTGCGTGCCGCCTGCCAAGCAGGCTCCGAACCAACCACAGCAACCAATACAGTGGGTGTACTACGTGGAGGCAACCAACGCTAGTGACCGCGGTGGTGCCTTGAAGCAGCCCAAGGCCAAGCGGTGAGGGCCGACGTCAAGGCTTTCCGTACGCAGAGCGCCGTCTTTCCTGCTCTCTGCCGACAAAGGGAGGGGGTGTATGCGGTGTATGATGGGAGCGGTGGGCCTCTCCGCTTCCCGTCCTCTTCCGCTGCTATGCTGCTCTGCCTCTTGTGTACCTATGGCTTCTAGTCCGTCGTGTTTTATTCTTGACGGGCCTCATGTTGGCAGTTCTCTTGCCCGGTGCGCCCTGAGCTCTCTAGCGGGCGCTGGCGCCGTCAATGGTGTAGAGGGGGGATAATAGGAGGGGTGAGTTAAGTGTGCGTGCTGACGTTGACAGAGAGGACAGATTCACTTGAAAATCACAAGAAGGCGCGATCGCCGTTGCATTGAGGGTAGGGGTGAACTTGGGGTTTGGCAAGAGAATCCAGTCGGGCGGTGAAGTTTAGAGGTGGGGCCACGCCTCGCGACGTCACAGGTTGCCTGATTCGCTTGCTGCCCTTCACTCTCCCCTATCATCTGTCTTACTTGTGCACCTTTTCACTTATCCTGAGCAACACACACGTTTGATTCTCGTGTGTGTGTGTGTATGTGCACGTGCTCATGCGCGTGTACTTCATGGTTTCTCTCGACATGCGTTTGGAAGGAGTGGAGGAGAGCCTCCATGCCGTTGTGCTGCGACTGATCGCCTCTTCGCCTTTCCGCAGCCGTGGACCCTTGCCTTGTGTTTATCCCTTTGCTGATGGAATCACCCGCCCACCCCCTACCCAAATCTCTACACTTACACGCACGCCCCAAGGCTAGTGCGCGCCCCTGCCTCTCTCGGTTCTCTGCACTTCGCAGGGTGGGTGCTGGTCGCTCTCGTCTCTCTGGCCCTCTCCCTCCCTTTCTTTTTTTTTGTTTCGCGTTTGCTCCCTCTCTGCATGTGTGCCGTTGGGTACCGCCGTGCCACTGACGAGCGCCCCCTTTTTTTGCGTTGTATTTTTTTCCTTTGTTCTCACGCTTGGCGTGCGTTATGTGTCACTCCCTGATGTATAGGTGGCGTGGATGTATGAAGGCGCAGTGTGTGTGTTGCGGGAGGGTGGGTGGGGGGAGGGGCGCGCAGGTGACCGGAAGGAGGGTGACACACCCGATGCCGTGAGAGGAAGGCTGCCTCTCTTCTTTCGATGCATTATGGATCACTGTCTTCCCCCCTCTCTCTCTCACACACACACATACACACCTGTGTGTGTGGGCATGTATCCAGTGCTTTTCTTTCTGGTGTGGGCAGAGATGGAACAGGGATCTCCCAAAGAAAAAAGAGCGTCAATGTGTTAGACTTTCACCGCCCTGCTCAGCAGGCTTGGGGTGGAGCTGCGGGGTGCGCAGAGCGGGTATCAGCTACTGGTTGGCACCCTGGAAGGGTGGAACGGTGAGGCGTTGCTTGGCGAACATGCGTGGCGCACCGCGGAAGGCGCTGCTGACCCCTCCTTCCTGCTCCTCCCCTACCCTCCACCCATGTGGCACCCAATGCCAGGAGGCTGAGCTCAGTTCTACGTCATCGTGCGTGTCATGTGGAGGAGCGATTGGCCGCTGGCTGAACAAAAAGGATTTCGAGCCGCGCTGTTTGCCCTATCGCCCCCCCACCCCCCCCACTCAACCACCCACCCAGCTCTCACCTGCGAGCTGGCGTGTGTGCAGGTAGTGGTGGTGGGGCTGCTGTCCCGCGTTGAAGCGATCGTTCCTCCCTCCATTTCCTCCCCACTCCCCGTCGCTCTGCTTTACATCACCGTTTCTTATTGGTGTGCTCGCATTTGCGTGGCTCCTTCGACCTGAGGGGCATTCCATCTTCACGGGAGGAGCTCACCAGGTTTGCATAGGGTGACCGAAGCGACGAGGTCGCGCCTACGCAGCACACCGGTTCCCTAGCGGCTGTATGCTGTGGTGTGTGTACGCTAGTGCGCTTCTTTCCTTACACATACGTGCCTAGCGGGCAGCAAGCTCTCCGTGGCGCTGAAGGCGGTGAAACACCTCTTCGTTACTAACAGCATCCCCTCATCGGCAGCGTCACGGAGAACTGCCGCCGCGAGATCCGCTCGTGCGCGCCTTTCCCAGAGCCTTTTCGCTTCTTCATTATTTGTCTTCCTCTACGGGTCATGCACACAAACGTGCTGGAGCGCATCCGGGCATTGGAGGCAGACATAGAGCGCTGCATCGACTCAATCGTGCAGCAAGACCTGTTCGCCGCTTCCATTGAAAACGAGAGGCACCGTATTTTGCTCGACCATTTCACTCTACAGCAGGCCGGCATTGCCCGCAGCACCGCTGAGAAGCTGCTCGACGCATACTTGGACGAGGATGACATTGTGCAGGTTCGAAATGCATCGGCGGATGGCGCAGACGGCATCGCGGCGGCGATCAAGGAGTTCGAGGCAAGGATCGCAGACATCCGTGAGTATCACCACACTTACCGCGATCTGCCACCGGTAAAGAATGAGCTCGCCGTGCCTGAACCAAGGCTGCTGGATGATGTCTTCACCGTTCGTGAGCGCTACGGGGCCTGCTTCGACATGGACGCGCACTACAAACGCTACAGTGCGTTCATGGTGCATACCAAGACACTCGCTGAGGAGTGCGCGTCGGCCTCGGTGGAGGCGCAGAAGGAGGTGGCTCCGCTTCCGCCGTCCTCCGTTCTCAAGTGGTCGCCCATGTGGCCGGGCCGGCTGGACTACTTCAGCTTCACCAAGACTCTGCCGCAGCTGCTGCTGCACGAAGTCGAGGCACACCGCAAGATTGTGGGCTTTGCCCTCTACAAGTCCTTTGTTGCGGAGCTGCTCGCGTACCTGGAAGGCTTCTACCGTCGCATTCACCCTCTTAAGCCGAGTGCGTTGGAGCGTCTCATGACGGAGGTAGAGAGTGATGCAGAAAAGTACTGGGCGGACCTTGAGGAAGCCAAGGCGGAGGTGACGAGCGTCGCGGCAGCGGCGGCGGCAGGTGCGGCTGCACCCACAGAGGACGAGCAAGTCAATGTGCACGACGCAGAAGACGAGCAAGCGGAGAAGGATGTGGACAATGCAGTTGGATTGCTGTCAAAGGGAAAAGCTGCCGCCCCGGCGCGCATCGCGGTGGAGAACAAGGTCGCTTGTGGGTTAGCGATTCCGCCGTCGCTGCGGAAGCATGTCAAGAAGTTCAGCCTGTGGCCACTGCCGTTGGTAGAGCGACTTCTGCGAGACCTAGAGCAGGTGGACAGCACCCCCGGTGATGCCACCGCACCCACGTCTAAATACCCGTCGAGCCTCACCGAGGTGAAGATGGTGTGCGTGATGGAAGCCAAGGCGGCGGCTCTGTTGCAGTCGCTCCTCTACACCACCTTGGAGACGACCGATAAGACGCTGCGGCGCGACTACAGCCGCACGCTGGAGGAGCTGGAGAAGGACCGCGAGGTGGCGGAGGAGGAGTTTCTCGACTCGCTGAGTGAGGTGCGTAAGCACCTGGCAGACACGGTGGAGGGTACCGTGGCACATGCGGCGGAGTACAACTTGCGACTGGCGCTGGAGGACAGCAAAGGTGGCCGCCGCAGGCGCCACGGGGGGGCGAATGCCCCGGCGCCCGCGGTGTCCGCCCCGGCTGCACCAGAGCTGCCGCTGGAAAAGGAAGAGGATCAACTGATCGGTGAGAACGGAGAACCCATTCCCCGCTGGCTCGCGCAACTGCACCAGCTCGACAAATGTTTCCGCTGCGACGTGTGTGGTGGCACCATTTACAAAGGCCCCAAGGTCTTTCGCGAGCACTTTGGTGCGGAGCGTCATGCGGAAGGTCTTCGCCGCCTTGGCGTCGTGCAGCACCTCAAAAGCTACGAAGGTATCACCTCCATTCGGCAGGTAATCGAGATGCGTGAGCGGCTGGCCAGTGGAGAGAGCGGCTTTCGGAAGCGACTGCGAGACAACACCGACAACGAAGAAATTCAGGACGCTCGCGGCCATGTGGTGACAGCAAAGGAGTATCTGCGCTTGCAGCAGCGTCGACGTTGACCATCACAGATGAGCAGCTCCTTTCAAGAGCGGTGCGACAGCTAACAAGCGAAGGAAAAGAGGCAGTGCTGATGAAAGGGAGTGATGGTGCGATGGTTGTCAGGGTCCGTGCGGCATGGGTGGAGGTGCGCTTCTCCCGTTTCCTTCTCTCGAAAAGGTCGGTCAGTGGGCTGCCATCGCGATGGGATCGACCCCAACTGAAGTGACAAGGGGCACCGCCATTTCTGTGCGCGTACTCCGTGCATCGATGTTTCGTGCCTGTTTCGGCTGTTTTCGGGAGAGGGGTGATGGGCTGCGCGCTTCAGACGCAGTCTTAACGGAAAGAAATAGTTAGCCGACGCATCCCTTCAGGTCTGCTTGAGATATCGAGTAGGGAGGGAGGGAGGGGGAGTGCGGGGCTGCGCGGTTGGCGCGCAGGACTGTTCCGAGAGAGCAGGGGAAGGAAGGTCTGCGCGTGTGGCGTCGTGATGCCGAGGATATCAGGCACCGCCGCTGCCGCTGCAGCTACCGTATGAGCTCATTCATGTCTCTTGCACATCGAGGGTCGCTCCTGAACTGAAACCTTCTTCAGCGAGTGCCTTCAGCAGACCTTGTGAGCTGTCACACAGGGCCAATGCGGCGCCATCCTTCACTTTCTTCGGCATCCTTCTTTTCTTTGCTTTTTTTCTGTTTACTTGTCCCCTTATGCTTGGTCTCTCTTCTCCGTCTGTACCTCTTCCGTGTTGTCAGCATACCTCGGGTGCTGCCGTGTTCGCTCAGCTGTGTGCGCCTGCGCACGCTTAGGTATATGTGCTTCGTTACAGCCGATGAAACGGCTGCAGTGACTTCAAAAGACGTCCAAAGCCATCAGCTTCTTTTTCTTTCTTTGCGTCTTGAATCTTCTGCGCGCCCATGAGTCAGTCGTCATTGCCGTCTTCCAGCGCATCCGAGTGTGCGTCGGTGCCGCTATCGGACGGCAGCGGTGCTGCTCTTCATGTTTCGCCGTCACTACCAGTAGCCGATGACGACAACACTACCACAACTTTGATGGCGACCCCGTCCGTCGTCGCGTCCTTCTCGATCGACGGTGACGGTGGCGCCGGTGCGCCGCCTGTGTCGAGTGAGAGTGTGAGGCCTCTTGCGGTCTCTCTATCTGATTCTTCCGCCGTCACAGAGACGATGCTAGCGACTAATGATGGGCCGCATCAAGCTCCCGAAGCCCTGCCCAGGCTGCTGCGGCAGCCAAACATCGCCGCAAAGCTGTCACGCGGGTTGTCTGCGGACGTTGGTGTAACGGAATACGAAGGCGAGACTTGTGCACTGCCAACGACCCTGCCTGCGTCGGTCTCTCTCTCGTGTGACGATCCTGAAAGCCTGGGAGTGGCCGCACCATCGTTGCCGCCAAGGGCGTCGTCGTCGTCGGCGTCCTCTACTGAGGTTAGCGATCTGCCGACGTGGCAGCCCGGAGCCGCAAGCTCGCTTCCCTCAGCTGTGCCGGCTCCGTCGCCGGAGTCGTCGGCATTGCTCGTATCGACTGTCGCTGAGGGTGAAGTGTGCCACAGTGACATCTCTGACCTGTCTCCGACGGGCTTCTTGTCGACCGCCTCCGACTCTTTGTCTCTGTTGAGTCCGCAGGAGACAGCCGGCGAAACATGCATCGCCGCTTTTGGCTCTGCAGAGACGCCTGCTAGAGAGGAGCGCACGCATGTAGGCATTGTGCCGTATTCTGATGTTGCGGCCGCTTCACCGCTGATACACGAAGGTGTCGCGCCCTCGGTGGGCCAGGGTGCAGCCCATTCGCCCTCACCACCACCGACCCCCCATGTCATGTCCGCTAACACCTCAGAGGAAGGTAAGATGGCGGTGCACCTGCCACTGGCAGGGAATTTAGAGGCCGGCGTGTGCGGATGCAAAGTTCCTGTAGACGTGGCAGAAGCCCATGCCGCGCTTGGTGGCCTTCCGTTAACAGAGCTCTCCTGTTCTCTCAGCACCGTGGCCGCCAGCACGAACGGCAGCGACAGCCCTACGGTCGACGGCGGGCCGGCATCAGGGGTATCCACGAACGCGACGACGCCACCAGCGCGGCAGTCGGAGGCGACGGAGAAACTTACGTTGCCCGACGCCTCCGGCAGCGTAGAAATCGGTAGTGGCGGACAAGACGGGGATCAGGACGGCTTGAGGATCGCCGGTGCGGCGCCGCCGGCGACGGCGAAAGCCGCAAAGGCCCCATCCGCTTCACGGAAGCGTCGCCTAGTTGCGGTGGCGGGCCCCAACCGGCAGCCGCATCGCGCCGTCCGACGGACGGAGGGTGAGTGGAAGTCCGCCGAGGAAGCGGAGTCGACTTCTCCTTTAACCACGCGAACGGAGATCGGCAAGCGATCTGCATCGATCCAGGTACACGCACTGGCGGTGATGTCTTCCTCGCTGGGGGTGCGGGAAGGTGAGGGGCCGCACGAAGGAAAGAAGCTGAACGTGCCACGAAGGCGTGGGGAGGTGCACGGAGGAGAGGCCGGTGACGACGACCCTGGCGGTCTTGCAGCAGCAACGGAGCAGGAGGGACTCGCAGCGGGTGCGCAGAAGTGCGAGGGCCGCTCTGTGCCTGATGAATACGGAGAGGAGGCGGAACGAGCAAATGACCCGTCCCCACCGGACGCAACTATGGTTGTGAGTCCCGGCCACATAGATGCGATTGGCGGCGAACAGGGGCCTTTAGAGCTTCCACCACCGTCCCCCGCCGCGACAGGTGCGAGCGCAGCGACAGATACCACGGCCACCACTCCATCGCCAGTTCGCCACCTCACAACTGAGGCCTCCGCACCGAAGTCATCGGCGAGCAGCGCCAAGCTGAAGAAGAGCACGCGTGATGCGCCGCGTGCAGTAATAAAGGAGGCTGGCGCGCCTGCTCCTCTGTCGGCATCCTTAAAGCCAGTGCTGAACCTCGCCGGCGTCAATGTGCAGGCACTCCTTGCGGGGGGTGCCGACCCGCCTCCCCTTTACACACGGCGCCAGCGTCGCACACGTCGGAGGTCAGCCCTCGACGAGGACCACCCGCTGTTTGCTGAGCATCGAGACTTGTGGGAACACGACGCAACAGGTCGCATCTTACCCAGAGCGCCGTTTGCTAGCGATGCGGATGTCCTGAGCTCACTGACAGAGTGGACCGACTCACCCGCATTGGTGTACGCGCAGCTTCTGTGGCGCTACGCGCCTGCACCCTTTCTGAAGCTGGCGATACGTGACAGCGACACGACGCCGTATGCAAAGGTGGAACCAAAGGTGGAGTTCGGTACAAGCATGAAGGAAGAGAGGATGGAGTGACCGGCGGGGGGGGTACTTGGAAGGCTTTTATGCTGGCCGTATGCTGTACTCTGAGGGCAGAGTGCCCGTATGTCTGCGTGCTTCGCTGCGCCCCGAGTACACAGTCTCGTGCCTTCGTATCCGCTCTTGCTACCTTCTCCCTGGATGCAGAGCCGTTGCGGCGGGACAATATATGTGATCAGCGCACACGCGTTTTCTCTTTGGCCGTTGAAAGTGCCTCATGAATGGTATGCGCTTAGGAAAGATACACAGAAAAAATCTACTTGCTAACCGGCACGAACACTGGCAGCGACGCCGGATAGAGGCGCCATCCGTCACTGCGCTGTGCCGAGGCGGACGTTTCTCACAGTGGCGTCTGGCCGAGTACACGTTCCACCACGGCAGTGAGTGCCACGGAGTCCCAGTCACTCGTTTTCACATGTGGCACCTTCGCACCTACTTACTCCCGCACGCGCCTGCTGTAAAGAGGAGCAGTGGGCGCCGCCGCATGCGAACTGTTCTGAGACGGGCACTGCTCGCTACGCCTTCCACTCTCTGCTCCCCGCCACTCCCCCGCTGTGGTTCCTGACGTGCCCGCTCCCGCGACGACTCTGCTGCCGCGCGCCGCAATCCCGCCTGCCCGTGTTGGCTTCTTGGCTCTTCTCTGTCGTAGACAAAAGTGCAGAAGACGCGACAAACAAACAAACAAAAAGGGCATTGGCGCTCCCAACACGCCCGTCAGTGTCTCTCCTGACGTTTGGCGTTTTTTTCTTTTTTTTTTACCTTTCAAACATCAAAAGGCCTCTCGGTGGGCCGCCGTCACGTTGGCCATCGGCATCACTCGTGCTGTCCGTTTTCTGTATGTACAGCGGTCAGGCGTGCGTGGTAGAGAGACGTTGAAACAAAGAAAGGTGAGCGCCCAGTAGGCATGCCCTGCGACGGCGCTGATTACGGATTCCCCTTTCCCTTATCCTTTCAGCGGCCCCCCACTCGCCACTGCCGTTATCTGCCTTCTCCCCCTCTTTGCGTCCTCCAAGGGGTACTTTACTGCATCTGCTCGGCCTGCGCAACCGCCTACACACAAGTGATCCCCCGTCGCGTGTGTGTGTGTGTAGTTCAATCGTTCCAACTTTCGTGTTGGGGATCGCTTCCTTCTCTTGTGTTCTTGTTGCTCTCGAAGCTGACTTTCTGCCATATCTTTTTTACCTGGCGATATCTTTGCTGCTGCTTCCGCTGCTGTTGCTGCTGCTGCTGCTGCATCGTGCCTCCTTCTCTGAATCTTGGAGTGAGTTGCTCTTTCGCCTTGCTTCGGACGAGGTGAAGCGGAGGGGATCCTGTGACCACACAAGCCTGCTCATCCGCATTCAGACCTGTTGCTGCGTTGCGTAGTTTTATCCTCGCTGCTCTGTGTACTCGACATACCCTCACGCCCCCTGCTTTTCTTAAAGCAGTGCCAAAGGCTTTTTCGCCCTCCTCCCCCCTGTCTGTGTCTGTGTGTGTCTGTGCCCTCTCCCTCTCTGTTTTTTTTTTTTCACGCGTGTGAGTGTGTGTGTGTGTGTGTGGCTGGAGGTCTCCGTTCTTTAGTTTGCTAGTTTTCGCTCGTCTGTAGTTCAGTCGGGTGCGTGGCGCATGTATATCACTTCTCTACAGCGACCCGTGACTGCTGCTGCCCTTTTCTTTTGCCCGCAGCTCGTCTCGCCCTCTCTGTGCACAATCGCGAGCCTCTCCGTTTTAATTTCTTCCTCTCTTTCAGTTTACGCCCTTCCATTCGCGCCAACTCAATTTTTCTTCTTCCGATCCCTATCACTTTCAATTTTTCCCCTGTCACTTCTCCTTTTCTCTGCTGCACTCGCTTCACTCTTCTCCTCTCCCGTTGGCTTCTCGGCGTTTCATTTACCTTTACTTTCGCGTGGGCTTCCTCTGCTGTTTGCCGATTGCTATTTTTATCCGCTCGCTCCGTCTCTGTCTCTCTCTCACTCTCTCGTGTGTGTGTGTGTGTGCCGCTGCTGAGGCCGTCTGTGTGGATCGCTCATCTTTGGTTTCTTTACGATTATCTGTGCCCCTTTGCTGCTTATATATATATAGTTGTGGCCTGCTTGTTTGGGGTGCGTCTGCTGTTGCTCTTCGCTGTCTCTCTCTCTCCCGCCGTCGCTGCAACCGATTTTGTTCTCTTCAACGCCCCCATCGCTTTTCCCTTCTGTTTTGCTTCTCTTTTTCGTGTGTGTGTGCGTGTGTGTTGCACGTGTATAGCGGTGAGCTGCTCGTACTCCCTCGCCTACCACTCCGTGCCATTCGCTGTACAGCGGCGTTCGCTGATACTTGCTGGTCATGCGACGGCGGCTGTTCTCCGGAAGAGTGTCCTCTTCATCTACGCTTTTATTTGTGTGGTAGCTTTCATACCTCCTTTTTCTTCACACTGCTGCTGCTCCCCGTGCGGTTTCGCCGCTCACCTCCATTGTATACGGACATGCGCGGTCCGCTGACGGAATACTTCACTTTCCCTCGGGTTTTTCTCCTGTCTTGCTCCCGCCTTCGTTTGTCTGCTTGTTTCGATCTCTCTCTCTTCACCACCGGGTGCGACTGGCGAGGTTATCTAGAGCGCCACTGGACGCGGGCAACGTACACTGTCATCACGCACCTCTTTCGCCGCCCTCGCCTTTGCCCCTCCGCGCTGCTTCTCGCTTAGGCGTCTTCGCCACGTGTTACTCTATTTTGTTCCTGAGCTCGCACGCTGCCAGCTCCTCCCTTTTCGCTTGTGTTTCCGCATGTGCGTGTGCACGTGTATGCCGCGTATTATTTGCACGTCCCGTCACAGCTCATCTCTGCTCCCTTTTTCGTTATTGTTCTCTGTCCCCCCTTCCCCTCTCTCTCTCGTTGTCGTCTGACAGGGGTGCCCCACTGATTCGTTGCACCTCTCTCTCCCCTCATCACATAACCTTTGCGCTAGGGCTCACCGGGCTTTTCTTTTCACTGTTTCCGCTCTTGCGCGCGTCTTCTCACCTCCCCACGCCACCTTTTTCTGCTTTTCGTGTCCCTCGGCAGATCCGATTCCACAGCGTTCCACTCGTCCGAATCTCTCTCTGCGTTGCGGCGCTTTGCTCTCCCCCCTCCTCTCGTCGCCGTCGATTTTCTCTCTGCTCGACAGGAAGAGTCGTCGACGGTCACGGCCGATTACGAGAGGCGCTCGCGGAGAGCGCTGCGTTGCGGCGCGGCGCGAAGTACACTATTTACCTCCCCCTTTTGGTTGACGAAAAGTCCGCGCTCGCTTTGTTTTGACACACATCCGCCTTCAAACGCGACGCTTATTCGAACGCTCCTGCGATAGAGATCGTCTGTGTTCAGCGCCATGGACGACGCGGCCGCCGCAGCCACAGCAGTGGAAGCCGTCATCACCGGTCACTCATCCACCCCGCCGCCGGCCAACTGTCTCGGATCTGTGTGGATTGGCGTGTACGACCGTGTGAGTCATACGTGCTTTCGCGTCCGCGTTGAGGATCCGGTCTTCCTGTGCATCCTCAGCAGCGCGGTCGTTCCAGCTGCTGAGCCTGACGGCTCGCTTCCCTTTGAGATGCAGGAATTCGTCGAGTCTCTGGACGCGTACGAGCGAGAACGACTACGGCAAGCTTACGCAGCGCGGCGCGGGGCGAACAGCAGCAGCAGCATTGCAGCCATCAGCAGTGGCACGAATTCGGTGAGCAGCGGTGGCACCGTCGGCAGCGGAAGATGTGGCGCGCATGGTGACCTAGCCGTTGCAGCAGCGGCAAGCCCGTGTGGAGCTGGAGCAGCCGGACTCAGCCCCGGCGGCATGCACATCGGCGCCTCCGTCATTCCTTCCAGTGGCAACCTCAACAGTGGCGCGCCAGCCGGCGTACCAGCGCCGCGCACACTCGAAGAGACAATGCGCGAGACGCTGAGCGAAAACTCTGACTTCTTTTTTCGCGTGTCGAGTGTGGCGTATCACCTCGACCCGAGCAGTCAAGGCACCTCCTCCTGCACATCAGCCTCGGAAGGCGCGGCCTCTGGTGTGGGCGCCGGTACCCGCTCACCCAGCAGGGGCGAAGGCCTTGCGTCAGCGGCTGCAGATGGCGTCGCCTCTCTCCTCACAAACACTATCACCGCCGCCTCGACGACAGGGCCGCCGCCACGGCGCAACTACTCTGTACACAGCGGCTACAGTGCAGCTTTCCACTTTTGCGGCCGCCTCTTTGGGGGCGTTTACAGGGACCACTGCCGAGCGCTGGCGCAGAAGATCGCGTCCGGGTTTTCTGCCCTGCGCGTCGAGGACTGCGTAAAGTTTCGCAAGGCGGTTTGGTCGGGGTTTCACCTGAAAGCGCTTGAGCCGTACCGCTCCGGCGCCCGCTCCGAGTCCAACCTCGAGCTGCGCTGGGTGAGCGAGAAGATCAAGGATGACCAGCATCTTTTCCCTTCCCGAGGTGTGGCACGGCAACAACAGAGCTCGCAGGTGTCTCGCCTCGTCGACGCCACGCTGTCCTATGTCGCCAACGCGCGCCTTCGTGTGAAGCCGAGCGGCAGCTCTGGCGGTAACGTCAGCAGCAATACTAGTGCGAGTACCGGCGCAGGTACAGGTGGTGCTAGCGCTGCGGGCAGGGATGGAGGCCACGCCGCAGCTCGTGCGGATATCGGTGGCCACGCAGAGGAAAACGAGCTGAATACTTTCGGCCTCACGAAGCTATTGCACAATCCAAGCTGGCAGAAGGACGACGAGTCGTCCGACTCGTGCCCGAGCTGTGGACGTACCTTCATCAGCCTCTCGCGCCCCCTTGGCACCCGTGCACATCACTGCCGTAGCTGCGGCATACGCCTGTGTGTCCTGTGCATCACGAAGCGGGCCCACTACTCCTTCGCCAAGCTGACGAAGCCTGGCAGCTCCGACGAGGCGGAGGAGCGCCTGGTGTGTGACACCTGCTACAAAGAGTACGAAACTGTCAGTCAACTGCACTACCTCGGGGCCCTCTTCGCCTTTGCCGGACTAGGATTCAGCGACTTGGTGCTCTGCCGCACCGTGAACGAGCAGTGGCGCGAGGCGGCGGAGCTGTGCATCAGCGAGTATCGGCTGCTTCTACACAATTGCGACGCCGACTTGCACTCCGTCAAGACACCGGTCGGCATCCTGCTTCAGAACAGCCTCTTTCTCCTCCTCGGTGATGGCCCGACATCGTCCATCCCAGTCGTTCACCACCCCGAGGCGGCTTTGCTGCTGCTGAAGTTCATCGCAACGGAGAATCTGTGGGTGCCAGATGCGTCTTACTACTTCATTTGGCGCCTGAGCAGTGCTGTGCTGAATCGAGCAGACACGGTGCTGACACGTCTGCCCAGTCTCTCGTCCTCAGCTGCGTCGGCTATAGAGTCGAAACACCGCTCTTTCCATCTGCCAGTGGTGCCCAACTTCAGTCATTGGCACCTCTTCTGCACCGCTTTTTGCTCCAAGATCAGCTCGAGCTACTTCTTCGTCAAGTGCGCAGAGCTACTGTGCACCGCGCCAGCGAAGGTGTACGACGCCTACGTGGCTAGCGCTCTCGAGCGCATGACGCGCGTGTATCTGAGCACGACGCCGCTTTGGAAGCGACTCGCAGAGGCGAATCAGGCCACCGCCGCGGCCTTCGCTGGACGAGCGCCGTTGACAACTTCTGCAATGCAGCTTTCCATGCCGACGCTGTCCGACGTCACTGAGGGCCAAGTGGTCACGGTGTGGCTTCTGGACATGCTGCACAAGGATGCGCTCGTACCCGCGCAGCGCCGCCGCTTTCAGCAGCTGCTGGAGCACGTAATTCCGATCGTGGCGGGCTCGAGCCTATCGCTTGTCTTCATCATGCTCCTGTCGCTCCAATCCACTTACTCGTTCTACGGCTACGATGAAGACCTGTTCGGTCTGTGGCGGACGCGCATCATCGCGGAGGTGGGCCGGAAGGACTCCGTGGCGCGTGACCGCGTTGTGGCGACGCTGGACTTCTTTAACGAACTCGACCGGTTCTGCGCGCAAGCGTCCGTCGTGAGCCAGACGTCTATGGTGCGCTGGATCATTGCCTACTGCCGACGCGGTACACCAAGGGCATCCCCATCGACTATTGGAACGCCAGGCGCGGGGAGTACGCTGCCGGCGCGGCGAGACTACCAGCAATCCTACATTGATCTCCCACACCCCATTCTGAACCCGTTCAAGCCGCATATTGTCCTCAAGTCGATCCGCCTCTCCGGTGTGAAGGTGGCGCCGAACGCGGCGAGCAAGCCCACATGGCTGGCATTCAGCACCTGGTCAGCCGCCGAGCGCCGGGCGCACGACACCGCGACGGCGGTGAACGATTTTGGTGTGCACTCTGTGCCGACAGGGGGCTTGCCCGTGAGGCGATGCGACGATGAGCAAGAGAAGCACAGCGCTACGGCACAAGTATCTTGCTGTAGCAACAGTGTGCCTGCACCCGTCACGAGACCGGTAGCCGTGGCGATAGGCGCCTCGTCAGCGAGCGACGCTGCCCCTCCGTTGCAGGAATGCATGTTCCTCTACAAGCGTGAGAATGTTGAGCGAGATCAGCTCATGTGCATCTCATCCCGGTTGCTGCAGATGCTCCTCTCGAGCGAGATAGAAAACGCGGAGATGCTGGACTACAGTGTGCTGCCGCTTTCGTGCGATTCAGGCCTCATTGAGAAGGCCGAGGGGCGCGAGCTGTCGAACCTGGACAACATGGATATCACGAGCTACGTGCTCTACCGCGGCACGCAGGGCTGCATCAATTTTCTTGCCTCCGCAAAGCTGTTCCTTCTATTGAATTACATCTTCAGCATCGGCGACCGGCACAAGGGAAATGTGCTGATCGGCACGAACGGTGCGCTGCTGCACATCGATTTCCGCTTCATCTTTTCGGAGAAAACGTTCGTAGAGAAGCTGGCGCGCTCTACGGTGCGCATCGACGACGCCTTTCTGGCTGCCGTCGAGCAGTGCCAGCAGAGGCAGGGCGCGCGCACTGCCGGGCCCTCCGCAGCGGCATGCCCATCAAGCCCTCGAGGCGGCGCGGCGCCGCTAGGATCGCCTCGAACTGGCGGTCGTGTTACGCCTGCGAACACAGCCAGGGCACCAGAGCCCTCGTCCGCCGAAATCCGCGAGGCCTTCTTCAGCTCCGCGGCGGAGTGGTTCGTGCACGTGCGCCCCTTCGCTGCCGTCTTCTACGAGCTCTGGCTCTACGCTGTGCACCGCCACACGGTCCCGTACGACGACGCCGAGATGTTGAATATGCTGAATACGCTCTTCGACCGCCACGCGTCGCAGACGTCGAGTGCAAGCAAGTTCAGCACGACCATGAAGGCATCGGTGAATGTCTGCCGTCTCAAAGATGTGACGCACTCCAGTGCCGAGGTACTGCGTACCTTTGCCGACCAAGTCTCGCGGCGCGTCTCGGAAAGTGGGGCAGATGCGGTGAAGATGGTGGGGAGCTTTTGGAGTAGCTGGTGGTCGCGTGGGAGGTGATCATATAGAAGTGTTGTCCCCGTGCCCATTCACCCCGGGCGTGGGTCTTGGCCACAGATGAGGATTGGGAAAGAGGCGCATTCCTATTTTTTGTCTGTGTGCTTCTCGGTACAAGGGGGAGGGGGTCTGTGTATGTGCGTGTGTGTGTGGGGGGTGGGGGCACCACATTGGATACACCAAGTGCGAAGGGATGCAGAGTCGGGGACTATACCGCCCCACTTCTGCTCCTCACCTGGAGCACCTAGACTATCTTTGCCTTTGCATCTATTCGCCTCCGGGCCTCTCCCCCTCTCTTTCTCTCTCTCGCAAGTTTCCCTGCGCGCTTTTGCGCACGCCTTCGCTGGAGAAGAAGGCCGACGAGCACAACACCTTCCGCGGCGAATATCAAGAAGAAGGGAACTTGCTTTTTTTTGCCCTTTCCTCTCGTCGTCGTCGTGCTCTTGCAGTGTGGGCGCGCGCCCTCGCCTATTCCACGACTGCGGCTGCCTTTCTTACTCCTCCACGTCTGTGTTCCTGCCCCCCTCACTTTCTCATTCTGGTCCACTCAGGCGCTCTGTTGGAGGCACTCTCACACGAATGCAGCTGCACATGCTGTGTGCACATGTGCACGTGGTCATAGGCTCATCTCTCCTTATGTTTATATGTACACATGTTCCGTTCGCTGACTTCATCTTGAGAACTGGGCGCCGGACACTCTGTGCATGCGGGAACCCCCTCGTCCCCCTTACAAAAAAAAAGAGCAGTAAATACACAGCGAAACACCTCCACATCGCTTCGATGAAAAATACGCGCACGAGAGTGCGGCGCTCGCCACGGGATCTCTTGCGCTCGGAGAGCAGCACCACAGGAAGTCGTTCTTCTGCTTGTGCCTCGCGCCGCTGGAGGGAGCAGAAGCAGAACGCTGCGCAAGGAGGGGAGGGAGGAAGGGGCGCTCACGTACATCGCTACCGACAGGACGGGTGTCTCACTCTCTCTTTGTCGCACTGCTACCCGTATACCCCCTCCCTCTCTCCCTTTCTCCCTTTCTCCCTTCCCACCTCCAATGCTGCTCTGCCTCTCTTCCGTTTCTCACAATTTCCGCGCCCATGCTCCCGTCAAGGCTCCAGTCACCTCCACTGCTGTTGCTCCTTTCTTTTTTTTTCATTTCGCTCGCCTTTCAGGTGTTTTTTTCTCTGCAGCGGATGAGCCCAACAGCGACGATTAAAGTCAACGCGCACACACCAGCACACTGTCATAGAAGCAGCCGCAGGAGCCGCAACGGCATACATTAGCGTACCGCGGCGGCAATTCTATCGGCGCTCTGCTTATCTTCACAGCACGCTCGTAGACGAACTGAACACACGAGCACACAGACCGGTACTAAATTTTTGAGTTGCTCGTCTACTGTGGCAGTGCCATAGACTGTCTGCGTACGCATACATATACATCTATACAAATACATACATTTATATAGAAGATAGCAGGAGAAGGCAACCCGGACTCGCCACGAAGGCAACCGCTCGTCCCGCCCCCCCACGGGGCCTCTTCGACTTCGCCAAGCTCGTCTCTCCACCGAACGATTCGTTCTTCCTCGTTGGCCATGGCCTCCATACCAGAAGCCATCACCGTCGTCGTGCCAAGCTTTGCCACGGTGACATTGATACCGGCACCAGGCTTCCACCTCGAGGGCGCGGCCGAGTCTTCAGGGTCTCCTCTGGCGGCGGTGGCGCCAAGGACGCTGCGTGTACCAATCACGGCTTCAATGACGGTGCGTGAGCTGGCCAAGGGCGCCATGATGCGCTACATGCTGTCCCTGCGTCGTACGGCGAGGGGGAAGAACGGCGTGGTTCGTCAGCTCTGCCGTACGGGCATCGTCGTGACGGATGTGTATCTTCTGCTCTCCGGCGACGCAGAGCGGCCAACTGTAGCGGCTGCAGAGGAGGCAGGAGGCGGCGGTAAAACGGGAACGCCGCCTACTCACAAGGTCGAACTTCTCTCCGACGACTGCGTTGTGCAGGTGGTGCAGGTGATGAGGGAGACAGTGCACATGTGCTTCCGTGCGGCGAACGCTGCTGCTAAGAAGAGTGTGACCTCGCCGAAACAGGCAGCCTCGACCGCAGAGGCCCACAGCACCGGTGAGGACTGGGCCACAAAAGCGGAGGCACTCACAGCAGCGAGAGCCGAGGACGCATCCGACTCCTTGAACATCGATGCAACAACCGCTGCTGTTGCCGTCGGCGGCTCTTCCTTTAAGGGCCCCAGGGTGCCCGGTAGAGATGTGGCTATGATAAACGCGCTAGCTTCTCCTTGTGCCTCGAGCACGGTCTCAGACGCTGCGCCAGAGCGCAGCAACAGCACGCCTATCGGCGCTAGGCAGCACAGTGAGACGATGGTGCACAGCGTGCGCAGCACCGAAGACAGCGGTTGTGACGAGGGGGAGAAGGAGAAAGAGGAGCAGGAGAACATCGCGCTGTCGATTGCAGCGCTGCGCGAGCGCGAGGCGCAGCGTA
This sequence comes from Leishmania martiniquensis, assembly GCF_017916325.1. Lineage (NCBI taxonomy): Eukaryota > Euglenozoa > Kinetoplastea > Trypanosomatida > Trypanosomatidae > Leishmania > Leishmania martiniquensis. The sequence goes on from NC_090165.1 coordinate 654,053, forward strand.
TTCGATGGGGCCCGGAAGCTCACAAGCACTTCGCCGACAATTACGTCTCGAGCCCAGAGAAGATTATGGTCGGTCGGTTCAAGTGTGGCCTCCGCCCACCGCCGGCGGTGCAGCTAAATCCTACCCGAACCTCATCCTCCGCATCGTCGGTGGGCTCTGTCTCTGAAACGCCGTCGCCGACGGCTTCCAAGGATAGCGCAGATATTGCGAAGGTGGACCGTGGCTGTTGGTCACCGCCGCCGGTGGGCGCTTCCAAGAAGACGGACAGTGACGAAGAGCAGCATCGGCAGCAGCGGTGCGACGACCAGTGCTTACCGTCGACGCTGCTCAAGCGTCACCGCTCCGACCTTCTCCTTCGCTCACGCAGCGAAAGCAGCAGCGTCGAGCGCATATCCGAACGCTTGGCCTCATTAATCACGACGGAGCCGAAGTGCGCCCAGGTAGTAACCTGGCCAGCCATTTCCACTGCGAAGGCAGTATGCTCAGCAGCCGAAGAGGTGACGGTGGGGCGACAGCCGATAGCCCCCAACGACAGGCGGCAGGACGATCTTTCTTGTTTGGCAGTGACCCCGGTGGACGCTGCTGTTCGCGCCGGCACACCGCCTTCGGACCCCAGCACTGTTGCCAAGCCTGTCGTTACGGTTGTGGCCCGCCAGCTCAGCTTCGATGAAGAGGGCGACATCGCACCGAAGCACAGCGGGGTACCGTCCGATCCTCTAGCAACCACTCCGATGTGCAACATGCGTCGCGTGATTCAGGGGTAGAAGCAATGGCTGGGGTGGGTAGAGCAGTGCGGCTGTGTCTCACGGCGTTGCCGGCTTGTGTTGCTGTTCCTGTTGCGGTTTTTTCTTGTGGGCGTGCTGCGCTCTGATACAGCTCCGTCAGCTGACATCACCAGATGGTGTCTCTCTCTCAGTGCCTATTTTTGTTGTTGTTCCCGCGTGGCGTTGCACAGACTACTCGGTGCAGTGGTATGCGCATTCGTGCGTCAATGCGCCCATGCTGTGCAGTAGTGCTGTCTCCTGTGATCTATACATGAAGGGTATCGTGCAGCTCTGCTGCCGACTTGGATGGCTCCGCTACGCTATCGAGCTTTATATAACTTTACGTATATATATATATGTATTTTTGCTTTTCTGCGCGTCATCATCTCGTGGCGCGGCTAAGTGCATCTTCGCACATGAACAAGAAGAGACATTGATCCCGGCGTCCTCGCTCTTTCGCGTGCTCTCCGGCGGCGTCCCCTCTCTCTCTTTTTCTCTCTTTCACCGATCTTCGGAGTTGAGGGTAAAAGGGCGTTGTGCGGGTACGCTTCCGTGTGGAGCCCCTCCGCCGCGTGGGTCATTTTTTACCTTTTTTGTTGTTGTTCGGGTCGGGGTCCGCTGTCGTTCAGTCGCCGTGCCGGCCCACACAACGACGCAGTACAACAAAAACGAGACAAAGAGAAATCGGCTGACGGCTCAACGCCTTTGAGAAAAAATGTATTTCGTCAAAGATCTCAGCGTGTGAAGAAGAGAGACCGAATCTCGTCGTCGTCGTCGCAGTGCGTACAGCGGATCCATGACTCCTCCTCTCGACTTCTCTGGAGCATCGTGTTTTCCGTCGTCGCCCGTCGAAGGAGCTGCGCGCATGCCTTTCCCCTCTTGAAGAAGGCGTGCTGGCGCCACCGTCCGGCAGCCGCGATGCATCGTGCCGTGCAGCATCGCGACGGCTCTGGATTCAGGTCACACGGGCGCTTGGCGCAGCATGAGAGCTGATGTGCATTCGTCGACGTAAACTGGCAGAAGTCGTGCTGTGACACGCGGAGTTGTAACGCCGCACACGCCATTCCGTCCAGAGACGGGCTGTGCGACCACATCAGCGATGCACTCATTCGCTTCGTCATGTGAATCTTCTCGGCTGCCATCTGCGTTTGAAACCTCTCAGGGACACCTCTCCTCCCCCACCCCACGAATAGCCCCATAACGTACGCTCCCCCGCCGAGTTTGACCCAACAATAGACCTTAGACAACTCCGCGCGCGCGCGAGAGAGTCAGGAGGGGAGGGAGGCTGCGGGCGGCCAAAACACACTGGTAGGCACTTGCGTGTGCCTCTGCGAGTGGAGGTAACGGCAGCGTCGGCGAGCGCCAACAACGACACGGCAACACCTATCCATAGAGGAGCGGCTTGAAGCGTCTGTATCCGACGGCACTACCCTCTATCTCTGGCACTCCCTCCCAACAAGAAAGGGGGAGGTTACAGCAGACTCAACTCGCACACAAGAGATGCGAAAAAAAAACAATCGAAGCGCAACGCATTCCTCCCTCCCCCTTTTTCTTGTTGCTGCTTGATTTCGGGTTTTCTTTATCAGAGGCTCAGTTATTTACCGCCGGCCCCATGACTGTCTCGAGCCAGTGCGTTCGTATCTCCCTCTTCCAGTGCACGCCGCCCTCTGCTGCTAGTGGTCAGCAGTCTCATTCATCATTGCACGAAGAGGGGCGTCTCACAGCCAAGGAGCATCTTTTTCGTAGCCGCAGGGCCGATTACCGCGGTGATGTGCTGATCCCTTTGGCGTCCATTGCCTTGTCGTCCCTGCCGCCGGTGGACGAAGCGTCGGCACCTGTGACCCTTCGCCAGCTTCGCGACGGCCTGGAGAGTCGATTGTCCGCCTACTGCGTTCTGCATGTGCCGACCTCTCGCGCAAGGCGGTTTGCAGAGGAGCACCTGCTCACACCCTCGTCTGTGTCCCTGTCGCCGCCCGCTGCAGAGTCCAGCGCGCCAGAGGGGACGCAGCGGCCCTCGTGCGCCGATGAGAAGCAGAGCAGAGACGGCTGTGCAGGGGAGCCGCTCTTCTGCTCCGACAGCGCGAAGTTTCGTTGCTGCGCGAGCTGCTCTTCCTCCGTGGTGGCAGAGGCGGCAATTATTTCACGTAAAGCCCCAACGGCACTAAGATTCCCACCTGCAGCGGCCGAAGTCGCGTCTGACTTCTCGCCTAACGCACCATGGATTCGCATTCACCAACTGCAGCACATGACGGCTCGTCGAAGTGACACGACTTCGCAGGCACCATCTTCACCGGCATCGCTGCAGGCGGCTGGGGTGTCGCGCGCGAGGACTCAACCGATGCTGTCCGCCGACGAATGGATAGAGCAGCAGCGTGGTTCGGCTGATGTGTTTCTCACGTCGTTCGAGGCAGAGTCTATCGGTGTTGTGGCTGCAGAGGATGCAGATGCAGGAGGCGAGGCCAGGGGTGGGGCGTGCTACGCCGCCTTTTTCAGTCTAACGGTGCTTCCGGCAGCTGAGCGTGCAGCGCGCCTCATGCGGAGCCTCGCGCAGTCCTCGGACCCTGCACTAGCACCAGCAGCAGCAGCGGTGCCGCAGCATCCGGCTGTCTTCACAGTGCGCGCACACCAGCACACCCTTCGCATGGGTCTGCCGCTGCCAGGCTCCCACGGTACATCCACGACGCTGCCACGCCCGCCGACGCTGCGTGAGGTCATCATCGACCGCTTGCGCTTGCAGCGCGGTGTTCACGTGGAGCGTCTCCTTGATCCTGAGTCGGGGGCGGCAGTGCTACCTTGCGAGGACGCAGCGACGCTGCTTTCTGCACAAGTGGTGAGGCTGGAGGCTGAATGCGGCGTGCCCCCAGCTGCGAGAAGTACACAGGAGGAGGGTCTCACGCAGCGTCTGGATCCCCGGTCGCCACAGGATGCGCAGCACCAGGCGCCTTCCGCATCTACCGGGACTAGGACCGATAGCGCAAGGGCAGAGACTGCTCCCGACTTCTTCGACCACCTGGCGAACGTTGGCGCGCACTACCACGCTGATAGCAGCTACTGCAATGGTATGGATGCCTATGACTGGGCGGAGCGGCGCACGCTGATCTCGCTTAGCGAGCTTCCGAGCGAATCGGAGCTGCGATTGGCCTCTGCACGGAGCCGAGACCCCAGTTTGTCGTCGCTGTACTCCTCCACGCCGCCGTCCACGGTTTCCTCGGCTGAGACCTCGTCTGCGGCGTCGCTCCCGGCCGAGAACAGCAGCTCTCAGCCCGGGCCTCTCCAGGGGAACGCCTCGGGCGTGATGCTGACAGCGCCATCGAGCGCGATGGCGGTCACGGGCAGCTCAATAGAAAGGCGACCTCATTTGAGCAAGAGCAGCGGCGCTGCTGCCAATGGGTGGGACAGGGGCCAAGACTGGAAGGCCTCTGATGACCAGAGCGGCTCTCCTGCTTTCTTCTCCAGTACCAACGCCGAGGAGGAGACGGCGCCGCTGTCACCTGCGCCAGACAACTTCGAGAACATACGCGACTCCTTGAGCGACATGAACGATGTATTTCTCTACGTGGATGAGGAGACGGTTATGGACGCTGAGGCGGTGGACACCCGGGTCACCGGTGATGGGAGCGGCGACAGTCAGCGGCGGGAGCACCGCAGCTCTCTTGTGTGGAGCACACCCGTCGCTCGCGGTTCCGCGATGGCTAGGATGCTAAGCGACACAGGTTTCAGCGCAACGCCTCTCATTTATCGAACGAGCACACGACTCTCCCTCTCACCGTCGACATCGCCGTTAACGGTGCTTGGGGAGGCAGAAACGACCGGGGGGAGAGGGCAGACCACGCAGCGGATGATCCTCGTAACGTCTCCATCCTCGACGGCGTCGTCTTCTCGGCCGTTGGGCGGCGACCAGGACAGAGACGCGGCCAGCGCTGACGAGGTGACAGGAGGAGGAGAGCCGTGCCAATTATCGAGGGGAGCCAGCGACGTGGGTGGCGGCGCGGCCGTTGAGTTCGGTGGCGTTGCGGGCGAGGTGCACGATAGCGGAATGGCAGCGCACAAGACTCAAGAAGGGACTCATGAGGCATGCATGTCTACTGCGAGTGCTTGCGCTGTGCCCTCAGCCTCTGCCTCGTCGGTGATGTCGACCACCGGCAGCAGCATCTCCTCCGCCCCGACAAGAAGCAGCATGAGCAGCAGCAGTCGGGCGAGAAGCGATCGTCGATGGCCAGTGTTTAGCGAGGCAACGGCGTCTGAACGTGACGAGGGTGCTGAGGCCCCCAGCAGAGAAGCGCGGGCCGCAACACCATCGTCTCTCCTGGGCAGGGTTTCCTCACCCGCTCTGCCTTCACGTAAGAGCTCTTTGTCGCCTCTTCGCCCGCCAAAGTCGAGGTACGCGGATGCGCGAGTTTATGTAGATGAGCAGACGACATCCATCGCGCCCTTCTCCACACCACTGCCGAGCAGCCCCTCCTCGGAGCACGAACTTCGCAGCCGCCTTCACAGTATGAACCCTCTCGCCACCCAAGATGACAGCGAGTGTGCGCGCCAGGGAACGCCGTTGGCGGATGCGCTGACAGTTGTCGGACAACCGGGCGGTCAAGATGGCGAGGGGACGCCGAGCTGCGGTCATGTTGGTTTCAGTGCAAGCGAGCGAAAGCGCGCGCGAGTCTCCCAAGCGATCGTGCTGGAGACCTCCGATTCGCCTCCGACGGCGGCGGCGAGGGTTGAAGACGCGCACACCACGATGCGGCTCTCTTCCTTGATCGCTGCCGACAACAGTGACGGCGCTAACACCGCTCACCGCTCCGTCTCCACGCCGTCGACCACCGTAGCCGCCAGACCTTTGCGCAGGCGCTCTCCGATATTTTTCTCGCCAGAGGAGGTAAGTCGCATGGCGCTCAACGTGGCCTACTCCGACTCTGCGCAGACGCCATCCTCTTCAATAAGGAATCCCGTGCGAGGCATTGCAGAGAGCGATCTCGGTCGTGCCGGCGAGGACCTGGAGCAGACACCAGGCCACTACGGCTATGGCGACTACATTGCATCCTACACGCTTCCCGGCAGCGATTGCTGGAGCGATATGGAGAGCAACAGCGAATGGGGCTGCAGATCTCGACACTCTTCGGCTACTCGCTCTCACCATGCAGCTTCGACACCATCTTCTCGGGGCATCGTGTTACAGCTAGGGTTCAGATCGTCCCAGCGGCGGAATGCTCCGTCACCCGTCGCTGCAATGACAACAGAAGAACCGGCGGTGGAGACCGCTGCTGCGCGCCGCCTGTGGCACACAAAGCGCCGCCGCTCTTCGCGTTGTGCATCAGCCCTGGAGGCATGGGTTCATGCCAGCGACGAGGACACCAGCTGTAGCGTGAGCGATGCAGGCCACCACATGCTGGTGACGCAGCAGGAAATACCAGTCTATAGCAGACACAGTAGCCCCTCTTCGGAGAGCGGCGTCGGCAGCACGGAAAGCGACGCCGCCGAGGACAGTGAAAGCGACTCAAGCGCGACGCAGAAGTCGGGGACATCACCGGCCCCCGCGTGTGGTGGGAGCTGAAGGCGGGGGCCGGTGAGAGAAACCTGCGCTGCCGTTTTCTTTACCTGCTCTCTACCTCCCCACCTCAGTGATGCTGATCTGCCCACCGTAGCCGCAAAAGGGGGGCTCCAGTGCCTCCACTCTCTCCCCCACCCTCTCTCTCTGGGAGGAAGGTCAAGCAGCCCGCCCCTCGCCTTCTGTCCCTTTCCAGACACGGACCCGCCTCTGCGAGTGGCAGGGCCACCTCCCTACAACGCGGAGAAGCCGGAGTGATGGATCGCTGCCGGCTGCCAGGCCCTGCATGGCGTTGCGTCAGTGTGGCGGGTGACCCTGAAGACGTATGTGCCATCCCCCCGTGACGATCAATGTGTCAGCGTAGCCCGAGCGTATCTTGCCCTGCCCTCGCTCTGCCGACTGGCGCGGCGGCTGAGCGGCATGGGAAGAGGGGGGGAATGCGCCACGTGGCGGCCGGGGCCTTGCTGAGGTGGCCGAGCTGCCACTGCCGTGACGCGTGTATCTGCGTCTGCCTTCGCAGGACGAGGGGAGGGGGTGGCCTCTGTGGCAGGTCGCGGCGGAGAGGAGGGGGAGGGCGGCGAATGGACGTGTGACTCGGGCGCTGCGGTGTGCGTGTGGCGACGACCATTACGGTTCTGCTATGCAAGTGCAGCCGGCATGCGGCGGACTCAAAGACGGGCCGTGGGGTGGAGCAAGAGACTGTGGCTCGACGACTCGGTGCGCTGGTTGCCCGAACAGCCATTGCAGTGGGCAGAGTCCCCCGATGGGGGAGGCACAAGCGTCTCTCGGAAACCGCACGCGGCGCTGGTGCGAAGGTCTGCGCAGGCGCTTCGCAGATGCCCTCTTCCGCCCTGTGCAGAAGGGCGGCGAAGCTGTCGTATTGGTTTAGGAGTCGTTCATTTCTCTTTTGGCCATCCCCATCGCCCTCCACGACAGGACGAATGCCGCTTCAGCTCCCACACAAGTTGCCTCTCCTTCTCTCTCCTCAGCCGTGTTGGCCTACTCGCCCATTGCCGTCTTCCCTCTGCAACCAACAAGCTCCATCATATCGGAGCCTGTGCAAGAAGCTCAGTATATACATGCATATATGTTTGTGTGTCGAGTGACACCGCGCGTTCGCAGCGGTTAGCGAAGGGCAGCAGCACCTTGGAATGAAGAAGTACATCGGGCGACAGTTGAGGCCATCGCAGCTCGCTGCGGAGCTGCTGCCGCCTGACCAGATGTGGTGTGCAGTGTGTCACCAAGCCATTGATCGACAGCGCTTCCGCGAGCACGCCGCCACTCTGGGTCACCGGCTTGGCCGCAAGAAGATGACAAAGCTCAAGTACATCTCACTGAACATGTGGGAGAGACACCGTGGTGCCTCCCTCGACTGTGAAAGTGCGCATGAGGGCAGCATTGATGAAGAGTTTGCGCGCTATCAAGCGGACCAGCGTCGCCGCGAGAAGACGTTGGTGGAGGCGGCGTGGTGCCCGTCGCGCACCCCGTCGAGTCACGATTTGCCTTAGGAGGCGTTGGCGCTTCCGTCCGTAGTCGTCAAGCAGACCGCGTTAATGTGCTCGAGGGTACGGCGGGACCATTGTGCGCCTTTACCCGGCCGCAATGTGACGGTCTATTTGAAGAGAGCTGCACGAATCAGGAGCAAGGCATCTCGCTAGACTCTGCAGGTGGGTGGACCCGCTGGCTGGCCGTACGCATCCCTTTTCGTGAGCTCCTTCGTTGCCATGAGTTGCGGCCATACGATGCCGCGTGCGTGTGCATGTTCCCCATACCCTTTCAGCAGCTTCCGCCGTCTTGAGCCCGCTTTTTTTTCCTTTCCGCTGCTTTGTCCCATCAGTGCGGCCTCTCGCATGGAAACCGCCTGCGGCCCCTCCTTACCGCCTTGGTGGAATGCGGCGTGTGTGAGTGTGTGCCTCACATAACCAGCAGAACGCGCACCAACCCTCTCCGCGTGCTGCTGCTTGGCTTCTAAGCTGGCCTGCACTTTACCCCGACATGCTTTTTTTGGCACTCTCACGTCTCCCCGCGTTCCTCTTGGCTACCCACTGCCTTGCCCTCCCGATCCTCATCTTGGCGACCTTACCATTCCGCCATGACCCTCGTTTTCGCCTCGGGTAGCGGGGTGGGGGTCCTTTCGAGTTACTCTGCAAACAGACGCGCTGAAACTGCTCTCAGTACCACTGAGCCTTTGACGCTTCTTTTTTCTTTTTGTCTCAAGGACAGTTAACCGGCTCACATCACCCACTCTGCAGCCATGGAGCAGCCCAAAGGCATCAACATCCTAATCACCGGCACCCCCGGCACGGGGAAGACGTCGATGGCAGAGATGATCGCCGCGGAGCTGAACGGGTTTCAGCACGTGGAGGTGGGCAAGCTCGTCAAGGAGAACCACTTCTACACTGAGTACGACAAGGAGCTGGACACGCACATCATCGAGGAGAAGGACGAGGATCGCCTCCTCGATTTTATGGAGCCTATGATGGTGAAGGGCGGCAACCACGTTGTTGATTACCACTCCAGCGAGCTGTTCCCCGAGCGGTGGTTTCATATGGTTGTGGTGCTCCACACATCCACAGAGGTTTTGTTTGAGCGCCTAACCAAGCGACATTACAGCGATGCAAAGCGAGCAGAGAACATGGAGGCAGAGATTCAGTGCATCTGCGAGGAAGAGGCGCGCGGCGCCTACAAGGAAGACATCCTGCTGGTGCGCGAGAACGACACGCTGGAGCAGATGGCGACCACAGTGGATGAGATCCGCGAGCGAGTGGAGGAGCTGCGGGTGGCGCGCGGCCTATGAGGCAAGATGCTAGGAGATCACCAGAGAGCCTCAGGTGCCACTCTTAACAATGACGCTCTCCGTATCGCAGACGGCCTTTCTCTTCTGTGTTGTTGCCATTCATGCCGTCGCCTGTGCTCCAAAAAGAGGGGCCATGGGCACGGCCTACCTCAAGGGGACGCTCCATCGGTTCCCTAAGGGGGCCTTTGTCTTCTCATGAGAAGTGCGAGCCCAGACAGACCAAAGACGGCGGTGTGTACGTGTGGAACAGCGGCCCGGCGCGTTGTTTCGGGTACTTTCAGGCTCCTTCCGTGTGCACGCTAGATGAGATTTGTGGAGGCGCTGCAACAATGGGAGGTGCCGCTGCAGCGCCAAATACTGTGGCGTGTAAGATGAGACTTTAAAAAAGGAGAGAGGGGGCGTGTCGGCGAGGGTCGACGAACGCAAAGAGGCGGCCGTTGATGTGAGTACCGCTTCTGTTCAACGCGGAGGAGAGAGACCACTGCGTGAATGCTCCGCCGTGTGTGCGTGTGTGTGTCGTTCATCTACAGTGGATGGGGGGATGCGACGGCTCTCGTGCGTCTGGACTCTCTGCGCGCTCCGAAAGCACCCGGTACCCTGCATACGCACCGACACCGACACGAGGCGGCCCACCATTCGAGCCCGCGTGCCTCTGAGTGTGCGCCGACACGCTCCGGTGTGCGCTCAACGCAAAAGCAGGGCAGACATTAGAGCGGGTCTCTCTCCGTGGCATTCTCTCTCTCCATCGAGAGACATACGCTACAGGGGGATAGCTGTGGCGCCTCGTTCACCATCTCCACCGATCTGCGTTGCTGTGCTGATGACTGCTTCTTTCTCCAACCCCCTGTCCCCCTTCTCTTCTCTCTCTCTGTTCGCTGTTGCTCCCGAATGCGGACACTTCCTTGCCGACCCCATCTTCTTCCCCCCTCCCTCTCTCCACATTTGCACGTCTTCGTTCCGTGTGGCCGCCCCGCATGGTGCGAAGACGAGGGGAGAGGATAGACGACCGAAAGGAGCTGCACGCTCGAGACAAGACGGAGTCGGCACCACCGCAGACTATCCGGCACATTCTAAGGCGGCTCGTCGGTATCGGCCCCACCCCTCCCCCTCCCCCTCCCCCGGCGCTCCAACCACACCTTTTGCTCTCTGTGTTGTATTTTTTGTTTTTTTTTGTCGACAGCGGCTTCGACCGCGCCCCACCTCCGCAGGCAATCGCTTATACGCACATCCATAGACGCACACGGCACCTATACACGTACCCCTCATCTCTCCCTCACACACACACACTTACACACACACACACACACGGGACGTACAGAGGCCCTCCATAGATTGCGCTGGCCAGACTTTCTCTCTGACCACTCTGCGTCCGTTTTCTTGAGTGCGCGGTGGTACTTACGATCCACGTTTCTCTTCCTAAGGCTACACTCGCTCTTTGCAATGCCACACGCGGGCAGTAAGCTTGTGCCCATCGGGTGCAACATGAACGATGCCGCCTACCCATTTCGCGGTGAGCACCGACTGGCCGACTGCATAAACCACGGCCACAGTGGCGTCATCAAGAAGATTCCAACATCGATCGCGATACGCATCAGCGGTTCCAACTTGGTCATTGAGCAGGTGAAGACGCCAAAGGGGATAGAGTTAGAGTGCGAGTTGGGCGTTGATGGCGGCATTCCGAGACCGGTGTCGCTTCAGCATGCATCTGCGTTCATGGTGCCCGGCGATGGCCACGACTACAATCTTACCACCACCGTGAAGGCCAGTGGCAACGCGGCGAAGCACTACTGTAAGCTCACCTTCAACGGCAGTGAGGGCACGAGTGTGTTGCGTGTGCGAGCGCCGGAGGGTTGCAGCCCGGATGCTGTCTACTTCGTTGTGGACGGCCGCCGGCTGCGACCCGCGGGGGGCTGGTTCCGCATTCCCATCCAGGCGAAGGAGTGCGCTCTTGCCGTCCATTTTCCACTCGACGCCGAGTCGCCTCTTTCCTTGTCACCGGCGGTTACCCCACCACCGCTGCCGGTGACGTTCGACGGACTCGCTGAGCGGGCGCCGGAAACGGCCACAGGGGGCGTGCCTGATTTGGAGACACGCATCCAGCCGCCTCTCATCCCTGGCGCTGGAGTGGGCAGCCCGACAGGGGCCTGCAACGCAGCAACCATGCCCAGCTTCGTTGCGAGTGCGCCGAATTTTAGGCTGCAGCTGTCCGGCGAAAATGGCAGCACCGCCTTTGGGGTCGGTGTCGCCTCACTTCCGCTGAGTCGTTGCCGTGCGCAGACGGTGCATATCGTCGTGAGTGACGCATTGGGGCGTGTGGTGCTGCGACAGCGATCGCATGTGCCGTCGCTGGAGCTCGAGGCGGTGTGTCTGCACCTAAAGGACGACAGCAGCGGTGAACTTGCCGTGAGCGGGAATGTGGGCAGCAGGCTCACCGTCTGCGGTGTGCCGCAGGCAGGTCCGGCGGCCACGGCTGTCTTGCCGCGCGTTGTGGCCCAACAGGTGGTTGTGGAGCAAGCGAACGCAGACGGCTCTGTCTCGAAGGCGGTGCTGGATGTTGCACCAAAGTCGGGGCCCGGCCCCATCCCTATAGCTGCGCCGTTGCCGCCGCCGCCACCGCCACCGTCCGCGCAGACACAGGCGCAGCCGGAGAGTTGGGTGAAGGAGCTGTGTGACATGCTGCAAAATTCGGACCCTGAGGAGCAGCGACGCCTCGTGCAGAGCATTCACCCCTCGACGATCGCTGGCAGGACGATTGTCAATTTCATCCGCGATCAGCTCACCTGTCAACCACCCGCTATCGCCTTCACCGTCACGAAGGAGAGGTTGGAGGGGGTGCACTGCCCTGGCTGCTCCGTCAACGCCGCCGTCGGCAGCGATCCCGCGCATCAAATTCCGGCGTTCGGCTCGGTGGCTTTGACATCTGGTAAGTCGACCCTGCTGACAGCGACGAATATGTTGACGCAACGTGCCGTTTCGTCGTGCCGAGTGCAGATGGTGATGCCGAGCCCCGTGAGCCTCACGTCCGCGAAGGGCTCGGCAGAGCCGCCCGTACCGGCTGGCGTCTCTGGAGACTGCAAGGCAGATAACGACCTGGTGAGCCGTCTTGTGGACTGCCTGCTGCGCCATAACATGAGTGCGCAGCCAGTCGCCAAGGAGCTGGAAAGCATGCCGACGGCTCTGTTCTCCGCGCAGGGGCGCCGCTTGCTTCCGCTCCTAGCAAGCTGCCTACACGGCGCTGCCGCTAGCGCCGCTGCTGCTGCGACGCCTCCAAGCAAGACGGAAGCCACTGCTGCAGCCCCGGCGGAGATCTTCTTCACTTGTGGGCCTGGTTACCTGGACAACATCTACACATCTCAACCCCATTACCACCTGTCCGGAGCCGTTGGCAACCAGGAGCCGCAGGCGCTGCCGCAGCGCGGCCGTATACCCTCTCAGGGCGTCTTTGAGGGCGAGCACCGGGCCTTCGTGGTCAGCCTCACCGCACGGGACCCGATAACAGGGGCTATAAAGGCGGAAAGGACGATCACGGTGCTCGGTGCTCGGCCCGTACCGAAGCCGACGCCGCCTGCCGTGGAAGCGACACCTCCGGCCCAGCGCAGCGGCCCCCCTGCCCCGACTCCTACGGAGGCACCGGCAGAGTCAGGCGCTCAGGCTGCGTTGCGCGGGTTCGGCGCAACATCCGCTGGTGCACCCGCTCCCATGCGGGAAGAGCCGCTGGCCCCCGGCGGCACAGAGCTGGTGATACCCTACTTAGACGTGTCGTTACAGGTTGTGGGCCAGGATGTTCAGGCGCGCATCCTGTGCTCACCGCATCTCCGCATTGTATGCGATGTGGACGGAGTTGGCGGAAACACGGGCCTGTCCGATTTTGTGGCAAAAATGCCGGCCAGCCGCCTCCACCAGGTGAACCTCAGCCTCCTGGACTTCCGCGGCAGAGTTGTGTGGCAGCAGAAACTCACCATCCCATCGATGGTGTCGCATCTCTGGGGACTGGCGTTGCAGCAGAACGGTCTGGCCGTCGACCCGGAGTCGGGCAGCGTCGCGACTGCGTCGGTCGACAGAGCGTTGGAGCGGGCATTGCAGGGCAACTTCGTCGCTTTCGACGCGAGTGTACCGCACTTTGTGCACCTTCGTAAGTACCACAATGGCCTGCATGGCACCTGCGTAGGGGAAGTGTCGCTGCGCCTGCCAGGCCTGATGCTACCACCCGAGCTGGAGGAGGTAACGCGTATTATGCGTCTTCGTGCTGACGGGCAAGTCAGCGATCCACAGGCAAAGGCGGAATTGCAGCAGCTGCGCGCTCGCTCCACTGCGCCTGCCATTCTGGAGCTGATCAACAGCATCCTCGATGGCTGGTCTGCGCCAGACAGCGCGAATGTGCGCACATCCGGTGCCGACAGCCCATCGAGCCGCATCTTCTTCCGTTTGACGGGGACGGATTGAAGGCACAGAGGGTCAGGAGTGCCCCGTGAAGGTACGCCAGAAGGGGAGAGCGAAGAAGTCGACGTCTGCAAAGACGGTGACAAAGGGGGCTCTTCGTGCATGGGCCGCCATCGCGCAGTTGCTCTCTCTGTCTCTGTGTGTGTGCGTCTGTGAGACTGTATGGCTTTTTTCTGTCCCTCTTTTCTCACGATCTCATCTTTCGTTTTTCTTTGCTTCTGTTGTAGCGGCGGCCTATCGCGTTCTTTTTTTTTGCTGTCATTCTGTGATTTCCATGTCGCTTCTTCGTGCGTCGATGCGTGACCTGTCCGGCAAACGCTCTGGAGGTGATGGGCGACGAGACAAGCATGTGCGACACGCGTCCGCAGGTGTGTGGTGTGTCTCTGACTGCCTTTTAGTCTCTCTCTTACACACACACACTTTTTTTGCGTATATCCTGCGACATGAGGCATCTGCTTTTCGTCGGCTACATGCCGCGTCCCTCGTGATGTCCACGCATGCACACAAACACAGATAAAGAGAAAGGGAGTGGGGAGGGGCAGTAGAGCGGAGAGATGGACATAACGCGAGGTGCGCATGTCCCCCAGGAAGAGCAATGAGATGGGAGGAAGAAAAAAAGGGCGAAGGGCACTAAAAAAAGACGAGAGCCGCCTACGCAACGCAAGAAAATATTTACATCCGCTCCTCTGTTGAGTTAGTGGTCTTGCTGACGACAGGAAGGCCTGACGAAAAGGTTCCGAGGACGCTGGGAGGGCCGCCGAAGGAAATGGAGGCGGTGTGACGCAGGCACACTTACGCCTTGCTGAGCGCATGGGGTACATACAGCTCCGAATTCTCTGGCAAGTGGGCGGATACCATCTTGTGTGGCCCTTTTCTCTCTAGATGCTTCACATCGTCTTTGTCTGGCCCCCTCGTCTTCTCTTCGATCACTCGCTTATGACAAATCGCGCGCGCGCAGCGTTGCCGGAAGCCTCGGCTTTACATCCCCGCAGTTAGATCTTTTCAGTGTCCTGCGACGCTGCCGGGGCTCAGCTGATCTGCGCCCGTCGGCCTCTGTCACCGTTCTTGCTTCCCTTCCGTCCCCTCGCACCCTCTCGGTTTCTTTGCAACTGGACTGTGTTAGTTTTAAAAGGTCGTAATGCTTGCAGGGGAAGGGGATCCGGTGCATATTGCCCACGCGTACGTCTTCGGGTACAGGCCAGCATGCAGCGCTACAGCGATACACTCAGCTCTTCCCTTTCGAAGCCCGCAGCCGCCGTCGACGACTCCGCCGCTGCGCGCACGCCCACCACGCCGTCAGGCACCTGGTAACGGAGGCTCACTCGTGCTACGCCGGCCAAAAGAGCGGCGACGCATCCTCGTGGGCAAACTCAGCCACCGCCAATTTCTTCGCAAGGGCATCGTCCCTTCTAGTAGGGCCTCTGGGACTGAGCACCCTGTTGTCGCGGTGTCGCAGCAGTATTACAGCCCATCTGACCTGAGTCCAGGACCACCAGCCCCGCTCGATGCCCAGGAGTACAGCTCCCCCATCCGCAGTCGCCACGGCACCTGTTTGTTCTCAAAAGCGGTAACGCTTAGGATGGCGACATCGTTCACCGAGTCCGTATCGCGCATCGATTCGTATGGCCACCACTTTAAAAACTGTGCACCTTCTGCGATGGAGCGGGCGGACGCTGGCGCAGCACAGATGCCGCCGCGAGGACTCAGCCGCAACGCTGCGGAATTCTCTTCGCCAAGCATAAGGGCGCCCTGGCCAATGCCAATGGCGAGCTCACCGTCGCTGCACCCCACTCTGAGTGTGGGCTCTGCAATGACTTCCATGGTGACTGCAGCCGCCACGGCGCAGAAAGGTGGCAGCGTAAGCATTTTCGAGCGTCTTTCCGGCGAGTCGAGCGCCGGATTAACGACGCTTGGCAAGCGCGTGCGCCAATGGGCGGAGGGAGCTGGGCTGATCCTGCACCCCCCTCGCTCGGTGTGGCACGCGCTACTGGCTTACTCGATAGAGCCGCTTAAGCACGAACAGCTGTGGCGGCGAACGTGCGCCAAGGCTCGCCACAGGTTATCGCTCCTCGCACGCTCCAAGGTCAGCAGCGCCACTGCCTTGGCTGCTCCGCCGCGAGCGCGCCACGTTACCAAGCAACCCTCGCACGCTGATCCTTATCAGGAAGGGGTGAGCCGCCAACACCAAGGTCGCGCGAGGCGGAGCTCCTCTCCTTCGCTCACACCTGGCGGTCTGAGCGCCTACCGCCGCCAGCAAGAATACATGCGGTGGTGCCAGTGGCAGCTGTGGCACTTTTTCGAGCAAGGCAGTTCCTACCTGTGGAGTGTGTGGCGCGTGTCGCCACCTCTTGGCCGCCGGCGACGCCGGGCCCTCCGTCGCGCTAGCGGTGCCGAGTCAGCGGCGGTCTCCTCGGCGTTGCCGCTGCTGCGCATCTTCAATGGCCGCTACGCCGTGCCGAGCGCGGCCAGTATTGACGCAGCGCAAGAGGAGCACAGGGCACTGGAGAGGCGGGTGAATATTCTGTTGCGCCTTCTGCTAGAAGAAAATGGCATTTCTGCAGTGGCGAGTGCGGCGGGTTCTCGCAGCCACGGCGCCACTCGCAGCTCGGAAGCAACGGTGGCTTGCGGAGCAGGTGACGTCTGCGGCACCACTGTCTCTGACCCGGATGGAGAGGTGGAGGCCGATGTTGAGGCCAACTTGTACCATCTTGCGAGCGAGTCGCGCCGCAGAAGTGAGGCGGTGGCAGCGACGCAGCCATTCCTTGAGGTGCGCATCGATGAAGCGACGGGCCTCATGCATCTGAGCCTGTACGTTAATGGCGACGCTGGCGGTAATGGTGCGGAGTTCGTCGGCAGCAGCGTTGCGGGGTGCATAGACAACCACCGCTGGGTCATCCTGAAGGGCCTGTGGGCGCGGCAGGTGCTCGTTTTCTGTTTTCATCGAGAGGAGGCACTGCTGCCGTCGACGGACACCTCGTCTGACGGGCACCTCAAGAAGGTCGACAACTACCATGAACCAACAGAGCAGGAGGTCAGCCGTCGGAGCCGCATCGTGGATGGGCTGGTGGTCAGGGGTGTTGCATTCTCCAAGGTACAGACAGGGCACACCTCAACCACAGCGCATGACACCTTCGTGTGCACCCGCTGCGGACACTCGCGCCGTCGTCACAATGAAGTTTACACCTCGAAGCTGACGGGTCGTCTCGCACGCGGAGCTTACTACTGCGTTGTGTGCCTTACTCGCACGCCCCACGTCCGACTCCCACCCATGGAAGACATGCCGCCCATTCTGTCTGGCGAGAGAGCAACTGCCATGACGGACGCTAGTGGGGTGCGCGCACTGCGTGAACTCTCCTCGGTGCGATCTGACGCCCCATCGGCGCGCTCAGCAGACACATCTAGGCCACGCCTGCTTCTATCTGCCCATGCGCCTCAGATGAGCAGAAGCAAGGCACAGTCCGCAGATGGGCCTCCAGTTTCGTTGGAGGCAGCGGCTGCGGCGGTGCGAGAATGGACCTGTGCTGCCGCCTCCGCCCCGCGTCCTGAGTGGCACTTGTGTCGCAGGGTAAACAGCGACGATCTCTTTGGGCGGAGGGGCGGCTTAGACTGCCCGCCTCCGCGACCCCGCTTTGTGTGAAAGGGGAAGAAGCGGGTACGCGATCTCCTCTTTCCACCTTTTCCGTTGGTTTACTTTCGCTCTATTTTTATTACGATCTTCGATTTTTCTGTTGCAGTGTGCCCCTCGCCTCTTGTACCACTACGTAAGCTTCCTTTTTTTCTTCTATTCTGCGAGCGTGAGGCGTTCCGCTTCTTCTCAGCAGCGCGGCGTAGTCTGTGCATTCTTTGCACTTCCCCTGCCGGCACGCATTTGCACGATCAACAAAGCGGGCGTTGAAGCGTACGTGTTTGCAGCGCTTGAAAGGAGACAGCGGCGACAAGAATGAATATTATTTCGTCCCTTGATGGAGGCCGCGCGGGTGACTCGAGTGGTGGCATTCCCCCTTTCGGAGGCCTTCTGGCAAGCGGAGACCGTCTGTCTCCCCCTCCCTGGAGAGTGTACCCACTTCTGTGACTTCCTGCTTCCATATTTTTTCGTGGATGGGCGTACGTGACGGAGAGCCATCACCGTTCCCATTGCAACCACTTTCACCAAGTGCGGTAGCACGGCCTCGGCGGCATTGCTTTCTGAAGACCTTTTTGCGCTTCCCCACTGTACGCCATTGCCGGCCCGCCGACCTCTCCTCTTCTAAAAAGAAAAAGGTGTGCGCTGCTCCCCCCTCTTCTTCCCTCACCCCTCTCTTCGTGGACATATGAGCCGGCGCCCCCCTGCGAGCAAAGGCGTTCTGAAGTCGCGCACAAATCTTTGCCGTCAATGTTGCCGACAGCAACCATGGAAAACACACAGTGAGGTCACAGACACATTTCGCACATACACGGCGGCCCCCTGACCAGAGGGAGAGCGAGCATGGAGCGGAAATAAACGAACAGCAGAGCGTATGCGCCGCGGCTGGCTCCCCTGTTATCTGCCTCTCCGTTCTCCGTGACCCTACGCTTGCCACCGCTTTTCTTTCGCCGGTGATGTTTCCGTGGCTACGATCCATTCACACGTATACGCACAGACTCCAATTGTACACGCGCTCGCACGTCCAGAGGGCGCATCTCTGTACTGTTGCGCCGCAGCTCCTTTCACTACCCTCGCATCCCCCGTCTCGCAAGCAGAGGCACATGGAGAGAGGGGCGGGATGGAGGGTGTCTCAAGTGCCCCTTCTCTCTGTGCTCGCGCTTCTCTTTGATGTACCTCTTTTTTGTTGTTGCTTTTCTGTTGGCATGCCCACGCGTTCCGCTGCGTCTCTTCGTTTCCTCTCTTCCTCGACCTTTCCCCTCGCCCTCCACGATGTCGCGCCACCACCAGCAGCCAGCCTGCCGTGAGAAGCCAAGGCGGCTTATCGGCTAGTGAAAGGTTGCTACTGGCGGCATCTAATGCTGGTAGCCATGCTCACTCCAAACACATCGCCGGCGCCACAGATGACGTGATCCATGTGATGTGGGCGCCTTGACGGATGACGGCCCGCTGTATATTTGTCTTATCCTTTCAGCCGGCTGCCCACACAGCCACCCTGAACGGAACGTTTCTTCGTTACACCCTTTGGGCGACACGCGGATGGTGCAGCCGCGCCTTCCGCAGCCGAGTGCGCGGCTTCCCTTGTGACCCTTTCTACGCTGTTCTTGTTGAGAAAGTGTCCCACTGCTTGCCGGCTCCCCTCGTGGCACTCGTGGCATTCACGCGCCTCTACTCTCTAGAAAAAACCTGGTGTGCTCGGCTGCGCGGACTGCGCGTCGGTACCCGCGCAATGGCGGCCACGCGCCAGCTCGTTTGTGCGTCGAGAAAACGCATACGCTCGAGCACACGCGAGTGCACACGATGCTAGGGTGTGCTGAAACGCATGAACATTAGCGAGCACCGCCGTTATTATCCATGAGGGCGACCTGCCATTCTTTTTTTCCAAATTCCTTTTATCACATCGCTATCACGTGCATCGAGTATGCCCTGTCCAACTCCTCTAATCGCACAGCTGATGGCCCTCCCGTGGCCTCGCCAAGGCGCATATTTCACTGAAATTACATTTGGTGTAGCCCCCGAAGCGGAACGAGGCAAAGAAGAGGGCGTAACGGGATGAAGACAGGCGCATCAGGCGAGGCTGTTAAGGCTGGCTTGTGGGCGCAGGCCGTGTGGCTGAGGAGGACAATGAACTCAGATCTAATAGAGAGAGCGGTGTGCTCGCCAAGTGCGCATGAGAGGATCAAAGGGAGGAGAAATCCAACCGTGCGTGTGTGTGTGCGTCTGAGCGGGTCCATCCGCCTGAGTGCACGCATCTTTACTTCATCGCTAGCGCTACCCTATTCGTAAGAAGTGTGCAAAGACCTTCTCGCTTCGAGTCTCACATGCTCTCTCGATGACCCAAAAGGGACAGGAGCACCATAACAGTGTGGCGTATCAACGAACGGAAGAGCAAAAAAAAGAGGGGGGAGGTGAAAGACATCTTTCCGCTTGTTCCTGTGTGCGGCACTTCAGTCTTTGCCTGTCTCGCCGATAACGAGGGCGGGCCTGCGCGGTGCGTGTTCTCGAAAGATAAGCATGTCGGCATGTCACCTTTCGTGTGCGCGGCAGCGCCCCCCTTTTGTGTCTCTCCCCCATCACGTGGTCGCTCGTCCCTCACCACGGCGGCTGCGCCCTTTTTTTTCCTTCTTGGCTGCTCTCTGGAGGTCATATATGGCGATTGTAGCGCCACGGGTCTCTTCTTCAGCGCTGCTGGCAAGAAAAAGTGCCTCCCCTTGTGAGTTGTATGCCTGCCTGTGTGTCGCATTCACCCAGGATGGTGAGCGACTGCGTGAGTGCTTCTAGACTGAAAGTCTGCAGAGGAAGCGACAGCCGCTGATGCATGGACGAGTCCGTGGGCTGTAACCCTATAGTGAAGTATGCCGCGCTCACCACGACAAGTCCGCCTGGATTTCGTCGGGGGCCTCAACACCGACTGCGATGTGCCGAGATCCTTCCCACCACCTCTTCTTCTCTTTCACACCTATCCACTTTACCACCTACGCTCGGCGGTACACTGATGGCGCCTATTGTCTTCGGTCGAAGATCCCCTTCACGAGACAACTACCTCAGTGGCCATCTTGAGGTACCCTCGCATCCCGCTCACTGCACCGCGCGCGCACCGGCCCGACTCTGTGGAGCAGACGATCCACCCTCTCAATTCTCGGCGTGCCGCCAATCTTTTCGGGCGCTCTTCTTTTGCTGCCGCCAGATGCTCCGTCGCAGTTTGTTTCGCTTTAGGCCGACGATCGCTACGGCTACTGAAGCTCTTCACGATGTCACGGAC
Organism: Leishmania martiniquensis; assembly: GCF_017916325.1. Lineage (NCBI taxonomy): Eukaryota > Euglenozoa > Kinetoplastea > Trypanosomatida > Trypanosomatidae > Leishmania > Leishmania martiniquensis. The sequence continues at coordinate 674,480 of NC_090165.1, forward strand.
GGCGCCACAATAGCTGTTGGAGGCTTTGGCTTCTGCGGCTTTCCGTTCGAGCTGCTCGAGGGGTTGAATAAGAGGGGCGCAAAGCAACTGACCCTCATCGCCGGTACGATGTCCGGCCCTGAGCGTGGCACCGGGCCGCTCGCGCGTGACAAGCAGATCGCCAAGGTCATCACCAGCTACGTCGGCGAGAATGGCGCCCTGACGGATCGGCTCATGAACGGGGAGTTCGCGATTGAGTTTTGCCCCATGGGCACACTGGTGGACCGGCTGCGTGCTGCGGGTGCTGGGCTGCCCGCCTTCTACACTCCCACCGGCTACGGCACGGCTGTGGCGGAGGGCCGCCTCCCTGTGCGCTTTGCCGTGGATGGCTCCATGAGGGTGGTGGAGTACAGCCAGCCGCGCGAGACGCGGCAGTTCAACGGGCGGTGGTGCACGCTGGAGACGGCGCTGCACGCGGACTTCGCGTTTGTGCGCGCGTGGAAGGCGGACAAGCGCGGCAACCTCGTGTTCCGCGGGACGACGCAGAACTTCAACCTTGCGTCTGCAAAGGCTGCGAGGGTGTGCATTGCGGAGGTGGAGGAGATTGTGGAGGGCGGAGAGCTGGACCCAAAGACGGTGCACCTACCCGGCGTGTATGTTCACCGCCTGGTGCGCCCGCCGAGCATCCGCAAGGCTGCCGAGTTCGTGGTGGAGCGGCAGCCTGGACTCTCTTCTGGCACTGGCAAGAACGCGCACGCTGGTCGCAACCTCATCGCCCGCCGCGCAGCCCTTGAGATCAAGGACGGCATGACCCTGAATCTCGGCATCGGCATCCCGAACTTGGTGGCGAGCTACATCCCGCCTGAGGTGGATGTGGTCCTGCAGGGCGAGAACGGCTTGCTAGGCATCGGCCCGTACCCACTGCCGGGGGAGGGGGACCCCGACGTCACGAACGCTGGCAAGCAGACCGTCACCATGAGCCGGTCGGGCGCGTCGCTGTTCGACAGCGCCGAGTCGTTCAGCATGATTCGCGGCGGCCACTTGGACTTGACGATGCTGGGTGCGCTTGAGGTGTCGAGCAACGGTGACATTGGGAGCTGGTGGGTGCCTGGCAAGGTGCTCAAGGGCATGGGTGGTGCCATGGACCTCGTCATGTCCGGCTGCCGTATCATAGTGCTGATGGAGCACACGGACAAGGAGGGGAATCCGCGGGTGGTGCAGTCGTGCAGCGTGCCGCTCACGGGCGCTGGCGTCGTGGACCTCTTGATTACGGAGCTTTGTACTTTTCGCTTTGAAAAGCTCAAGGGAGGCGTCAATGTGATGTGGCTGGCGGAGTTGTCGGAAGGCGTGACTGTGGAGGAGGTGCGCGCGAAGACGGCTGCTAACTTCAAGGTGGATCCGAATCTCAAGATCATGCCGCGTGCACCACCCCATTCGAGCACCTGACCCTCTGCGGAGAACGTGGCGGAGCGTTTTACTTGAAGACGCCTTCTGCCTTTGTGCACTGTTGACCATCTTGTCAGCGTGCCGTGCTGCAGCCACATTGCATCTCCGCCGAGCCGCGTGTCTCGTATCCAACAGAAATAGAAAACGCAGACGTCCTTCACCTCATCTCTCTCCCTCTCTGGATCTTTCACGTTGCGCGTTGCTTTGCTCGTCGACTGCTCTCTCCCCCCGCACTCTCCATTTTTCCGCGCGTTGGTGTCCGTCTCCCCTGCAATTTCGATTATTTTTTTGTTTTATGAATTTGTGTATTGTTTCGGCACATTTCTCCTCTCCAAAACGGCTGTACGCGCAACACGCGAACCTGCGTTTCGTAGTTTTGATTGACTCTCTCTCCCCTTTTCTTTCCTTTTTTTTGCTCCCTTTAGCCCTCCATTTCTTTCGCATTGCCGCGGAAGCGTGTGCGTGTGCGTGTGCGTGTGTGGGAGGGGAGGGGAAGGGAACGGGGGAGGGGGCGGTTTATCGTGAGTTAGCTGTGCGTTCAGCTGCTCTCTCTCTCTCTTTTTCTCCATTGCTCTTCGTCGCTGTGCGATTTGCTCGTACACTTCGTTGCACCTTTTGCCTTCTCGACCGCCTCCCGGCCCCCCTCCCCCCATCTCACCCCCTTCCCTCTCCCTCTCTCGTACTGCTGCCATCATGCCTTCCTTTGCTGTCCCCTCCCACCCCCTCTGCCTTCCCCTCCTGCGTTTTGTTGTTGTCTTCGTGCTAAAGAGAGCAGCTCTCTCCCTCCCCCTCCCCCTCCACACACACACACAATCTCTATTCTGCTACGTCTTGCTCAGCGCCTTTCTTGGCGGCGCATGAAGCCGTGCCAGCTGAATACTTTGCCCCCTCTTCTCCTCTCAATCCTTCAGCAGAGCTTTCGGAGTTGTTTTTTGTTATGGAGGAAAAGTTGCGGGCGTGTCCATAGCGGTTCATTGAGAAAGACTGCAATCGGCTCTCTCTGTCTCTCTGTCTCTCTGTCTCTCTGTCTGTCTGTGGGCTGTACATTCAGCAACGATATCGCACGCAAGTCGTCTTCCCTTCGTTTTTTCTCTTGCGATGTCTCGCACTACTCACCAGTTTAGCGCGCAGCGGCGTACCCGTCCAGGCAGCGCTGCGCAGAGGGGAGCTTTACATGTTTTCTGTGGCTGTCGAGTGTGTATTGGTCTGTCCTTCCTCTTCCCTCCCCCCTGCTCGACGTCCTCACCTCCTTACCTTGTCGCGCAGACATGTGTGCTCGGTCTAATCGCCGTACCACTGCGGTTTTCTGCTCGTCACACTCAGGCAAAGACAACACGTGCGCCAATGAGTCGGCCACGTCAGGAGACCTTTCCCCTCCTCTGCCGAACGCCGGAATCTCATTTCTCTCTTCCAGAAAGAGAAGACCGACATGAAAAAAAAACGTCTCGACCAAAGCCAAGAAAAAATACTGATAAAATCGTACCGCAAATCCGGCAGCATCAGCGTCTCGTGGACGAGCGCTCGACGCTTCCGCAGAACTTCTCCTTAGCTACGTGAAGGGGCACCGCAGTGTAGGTGAGGGCACACAATATCAGTTTCCCCTCGCGCCAAATGCAACGCAGTCCGTAGTGGGCCTTTCCTGTATGTCGCTCTTTCTCTCTCTCGATCTGTGTCTTAATCATCAGATGATGCGCTACTTGTGGATGTAGAGCCCTCGTGCAGGCATCAATTTTGGAAGAGTCACCGAAACCTCCCGTGCCTAACCTGTCGCTCCCCCTTCGCCTTCTCCGTATTCCGTCTTTGCAATCGTACCACCTCTGCCTCGAAGTCACTTCACCTCGTCGAGACTAATGAGGCCCCTCTTTTCTGCAGTAGAGAGGCATATCGCGCCTGATGCGCACACAAGCAGCCAAACAAATGAGTGCCCACGACTGAATGTATCTTGCAGACACTGGTGTTCCTCTTTTTTTTGTTCGTGACTGAGTGGAGTGAGCGACGCGCTCCGCTGCTCACTATCTGCCGGCACCGTTTGTCTTCTGAGCCCCCTTTTTTCCCACTTTGTATGATCTGCGACCTCTCAAGCGCCGTTACTTCTTCATCTATCGTCACGTGCCCGTTCAGCGGCCTGTCGCTGCCGCCGCCTGATGGGCGCCTTGCCCACAAGCATTTCCCTTTTCTTCTCGCGGCGCCTCTTTTTCCTATTCGCCGTGTGCCGAATGCCGCTGTCTGCGTCTTATCCATTCCTTCAGTGGCGCCTTCGACCTGCTGGGCGTTTCTTTGTCGGCGTTCCTCCTCCTCCCCGCCACCCTTTCACCCCCGACCCTCTCAGTAGATTTCACGCTCATACTCTCTACACATTTATTCGTTGCCTACTGCACGTACGCGAGCGCTGAACGAACGCGCACGCAAACTTTTGCCGGAATGCACAAGACAGGGGGGGAGTCGTCGTCATCGGCGAAAAGCAAATACAGAGCGATGGGAGCAACAAAGAAAGTGTCCCTTGACACTAAATATTTGTTCCGCACTCGGTGCCCCTTCGCTTTGTTCTGGGGGGGCGGTTTTCCCCCCTTTCCCTTTTCCTCGCCTCGTCTTTTCTTCGGCGAGCCTCTTGTCCTTTCTCTCCACCTCACTCATCGGTGGTGACGCACTTGCTTTCGCATACAACACACGCTCCGGCATAAAGTGATGACATCACCGCATGGCGTGTGCATGCGTGTGGCCGCACAGTGATGCGTTTTATACCAGAAAAGACACGAGCTTCGTGCGCACGCTCTTTCTCTTGTCGTTAGGGCCCCCAGGCAAGTCCAGCAGACACTTCACACTTGAAAGCGCCATTTCGCCCGTGGCGATAAAACTGCTGCATTGATGGACGCATCTCCACTTCTATTTACTTTCTCCAGGATGGCCCCCTTTTCAACTTTCGCGCGTAACATCCTCTGTCGAACGCTCAACGGCTTGAAAACTTTTTTTCCGTTCCACCCAGGACGCCTCTTATCTTGCCATGCTGCGTCCCGGACGGAGGGTCTCCAGGCCAGTCATTGTGAGTGCAGCAAAGTCTGTCAGAGATCTTCACGATGTCACGGACGGCGCCACAATAGCTGTTGGAGGCTTTGGCTTCTGCGGCTTTCCGTTCGAGCTGCTCGAGGGGTTGAATAAGAGGGGCGCAAAGCAACTGACCCTCATCGCCGGTACGATGTCCGGCCCTGAGCGTGGCACCGGGCCGCTCGCGCGTGACAAGCAGATCGCCAAGGTCATCACCAGCTACGTCGGCGAGAATGGCGCCCTGACGGATCGGCTCATGAACGGGGAGTTCGCGATTGAGTTTTGCCCCATGGGCACACTGGTGGACCGGCTGCGTGCTGCGGGTGCTGGGCTGCCCGCCTTCTACACTCCCACCGGCTACGGCACGGCTGTGGCGGAGGGCCGCCTCCCTGTGCGCTTTGCCGTGGATGGCTCCATGAGGGTGGTGGAGTACAGCCAGCCGCGCGAGACGCGGCAGTTCAACGGGCGGTGGTGCACGCTGGAGACGGCGCTGCACGCGGACTTCGCGTTTGTGCGCGCGTGGAAGGCGGACAAGCGCGGCAACCTCGTGTTCCGCGGGACGACGCAGAACTTCAACCTTGCGTCTGCAAAGGCTGCGAGGGTGTGCATTGCGGAGGTGGAGGAGATTGTGGAGGGCGGAGAGCTGGACCCAAAGACGGTGCACCTACCCGGCGTGTATGTGCACCGCCTGGTGCGCCCGCCGAGCATCCGCAAGGCTGCCGAGTTCGTGGTGGAGCGGCAGCCTGGACTCTCTTCTGGCACTGGCAAGAACGCGCACGCTGGTCGCAACCTCATCGCCCGCCGCGCAGCCCTTGAGATCAAGGACGGCATGACCCTGAATCTCGGCATCGGCATCCCGAACTTGGTGGCGAGCTACATCCCGCCTGAGGTGGATGTGGTCCTGCAGGGCGAGAACGGCTTGCTAGGCATCGGCCCGTACCCACTGCCGGGGGAGGGGGACCCCGACGTCACGAACGCTGGCAAGCAGACCGTCACCATGAGCCGGTCGGGCGCGTCGCTGTTCGACAGCGCCGAGTCGTTCAGCATGATTCGCGGCGGCCACTTGGACTTGACGATGCTGGGTGCGCTTGAGGTGTCGAGCAACGGTGACATTGGGAGCTGGTGGGTGCCTGGCAAGGTGCTCAAGGGCATGGGTGGTGCCATGGACCTCGTCATGTCCGGCTGCCGTATCATAGTGCTGATGGAGCACACGGACAAGGAGGGGAATCCGCGGGTGGTGCAGTCGTGCAGCGTGCCGCTCACGGGTGGCGTTCTCTTCGGATAGTTTGCAAAGATGTGGCGAAACGTGCTTTGGCAAAAGTATGTGAGGCTGTCGCCTTCGTGACGCGCTCCGAAAGACCGGAGGGGCCGCTCTGGAGAGGAGTGTAAGGTGAAGCCGCAGCCAATCGTAGCGGTGTAGCCGAAGCTGTAAGGGAGGCCACTGGCAGTGCTGCTGAATCATGCGCAGATGGCGGCGGTGATGTTGAGGAAGTTTTGACGCCATTGGCGGTGCGATTCAATTGATTGCGCTGGAGGCGTCTCCCATTTATCGTTTTTTCTAGCAGAATGTGAGTTGGGCCTCATGCCCCTGTACCGACTCGGCGGTATCGATTCCCCTTAGGAGGCATAGAGGGCGTCGTCATTTTGGGTACGTCAGCGTATGTGCCTGTGCGTACCGTTCGTTCGTCTCGTATTCGGTACTGCTGCGACTATTAACGCTGCTGTGAAGCGTGTAGTACCCTTTAGTTTCCGATGGGCATATAGGGTGATGTATGTATGTGTGTGTGTGTGTGTCTATGCCCACTCCACTTATGAGTGTAATGACCCCCGTTCTTCTGTACTCTAGACGAATCGAGCGCGAAGGTATGGTTAGGTGGTGGGCCCATCATGTGGGACACAGGAGTACTATTCGCGTGCCTTATTGGCGCACTCGCTTGTTCTTCTTCACTTCCACTTCCGCCATGCTGTTCAGACTCCTCCCCTTTTCAACTACAGCTTCTGCGCAGATGACGCAGCGGCAAAAGCAATTCGTTCATGGCATTTTTTAAGTTTTATACTAATGCGCACTCGGGGCCTCTCTTTCCTCTATCTGCAGTCTTTCGTCTTTTCAGCGCTTCTCATACAGTTTGAATGGGTGGGCCTCCCCCCTCTCTAGCTGCTGTTAGTGTTGCCGCCTCGAATTCGCGCACGTTCTTTGTTTTCTGTTTACTTCACAGCTGAAACACTATGGTGAGACCTGTATCGCTCGCCAGGTGATACGGCCTGCTTCTGTGCAGCAACGGGCGCAGATGGCTCACTCGCGTGTGTGCTGACGCCCTCACCAGGACACACCCGCGTGTCGAGGGGTGACGGCATGCCGCCCTTTGGCGTGCGGCACAGGGTTGCGCCTTTGATTGTCACCGCTCTCGTTTCTTTCCTCTCCTCGACGCACCAGCGAAGCCCCTCTACTCAACGGACCGCTCTTCCTGCGCGGGCCGACTCGCCGACTTGATCCCCTCCAGTGCTGAGCAGGCCCATCTCCTCTTCCCTACTTGCCACGTGTGTGACTGGGTTGGAGGAAGGATACACACCCCCTTGCTTGCGTCCTCGAACGCACACATACACAAAAGCTAAACAGCAGAGAACATATCGCCAAGAGACCTACTTTGGTGTCTTCACCGTAGGCGTGGCTATCATCCGACAAGCCCCCCTCCATGCAACTGATGCAGTCGCTCTCAAAACGGAAGCGGCAGGTGCGGTTTTCACGGTTGACGCCGTCGACGGAGCTCCCATCTTTCGACGTGCTCGAGTGGATTCCGGGCAGCGGTGTGCCACTGGCAGGCCGTCACGCCAAGCATGCCGCGTCTGCGCACCGCCCTGACGACCGCCGATCTATGTGCTCCAACGAAGGCCCGACCCACCTAAGCGACCATAATGCTTTCGATGCTTCGCTTGGATCGTGGAGGTGCCTCAGAACACTCTCCTTGCGCGGCGACATTCTGACGCTCGAAGATGCGGAGTCTGTCGACATGGGCACCGCTCGTCAGCACGAGTTCACGTGGCAGCAAGGGCCAGGGGGTCTGCCGCCTGGCGGCGCGCCGAGCGATTGCACTGATGCGCGCGTTGGCCTCTGCCTGGCGCCCGTCTCCGCTTCTGAGGGTGCTACAGACATGGGTGCTGAAATGGCTCTCCGAGATGCGCTGCTCGGCAACTTGCCCAACGAAGGGTCCCCACACGGCTTGCAACGCCGCAAGCAAGAGATCCCGCTGCAGGAGATCTGTTCCATACGTCGCCACTGCTTCGAGAAGCCTCTACCGGTTCTCTTCGATGCGAGGGGCCAATTGGTCAGCGAGGGCAGCGACGATGACACGGCAGCTTGCGGCGATCGTGCGACGCGGCGTATCTCGCAGCGCCGCCATTGTCGCGGTGACACCATGGAGATGAAGCCGAATCTGCAGTGGCGCTACGAGCTGTGGGGGCCTGTCGGTGTTATCTTCACTCTGCAAGGTGGGCGTCGCATGTTCTTGGCCTTCGCATCGGCCCAGCACGTGGAGCAAATAGAAAGACTGCTGATGCGCTTCACCACCGGGGCCGCACTCAATTGCCCACAGCAGCATTGCGGCTTCTCTCAGCCGAGCCTTACTGACGCATCTGCAGCTGCTTCGAAGGTGCCAAGCGCGTCTGCCGGCAGTAGTGTGCCTTCTACTGCATCGGTACATGGGCCGTTGAGCTCTCGGCTCACGCCCACTGTAGTGCAAGGCAGCCCCTCGCAGTGCCGCTCCCCGGCGCGCAAGGCGTCTTGGGGGGCATACGTGCGAGCGACATCGGCCACACGTTTCTCGTCGAGAGCGAACACCGCGTCCCCGATGGTGTGTGCTTTTGCCAGTGACGCGCTCGTAACTTCGACCCCTTTAGAGCCACACCAACAGACGGCATTGTGGGCGAGCGAACGTTTGCCCACGCGGCCCTTTGCTGCCGTCACGGCGCCGCAGACCGTGTGGGCTGCATCCCCCGCTGGCGCACGCCGGGACTCTGGCAAGCCTCCTGGTAGTGGGTACTTGTATTGCCGCCTGTGGGGAGAGGCATCGCAGTACCGTCGCTACTACTTTAAGCCGTGCACGGCAGCGGGAATGAGCCACGTTGTTCATCTCTCGCGGCACCGGCTACGCCTATGGCAGCGGCTGCAGCGCTTTTTTGGAAGCGGCAAGCGCTCCGTCTCGCTGGACCTCCGTCTCATTTCTGTTTCCCCAAGCGCCGTGCACGAAAACGTCTTGTGCCTGACTTGTCCGGTGGTGAGTTCGGCGGAGAGCAGGTCCCTGGAGTCGCCTGGAAGGGGCGTGGCGCTTGCCGGCCGGGTGACCGAGTCCGTTGCCCCGCGTGGCGCGCGCCGTCGAGAGCTAGAACTGCCCACTGCTTGCCGCGTTCACCTCGAAGCGCTTGCTAGGTCACCTGAGGAGAGGACCATGTGGCTTGCGTGGTTTCGCAGTCGTGGCGTTACGGTTCAGCCACCTGTCGACGGTGCCCAGGTTGGGGACGAGGCTGGCGGCGAACGGGCGCTCGAGATCTCGGCGACACTCGAGCCATTCCGCAGTGCAAAGCCTCTACCCACTTCACCTGTGAGCGGACCTGGGCAAGAGACAGTGCATTCTAACCCTGTCGATCTGTCGGTGGAGGTCGTTGTGACACCCCTCTGTAGCGAACCGTCCCCTTCGCTGAAGCCACTCGCCATCAGCTCGCCATACCTGCCGCTAAAGGAGCAGCTCGAGGGGCGCCGAGTCGAGACTCCAGTGACATTGAAGATGGCAGCGGTGCCTGGGCGGAGCTCCCCTTGGGCCCTGAATCCAAGCAAAGGCTCTCCCTCGCTCTCCAAACCTCTTTCCACAGCCGGCAAGGGCGTCGGGAAGGAGCCTCACATGGCGTGGTCGCCAGCTGTGGCCTCTGGTCAGGACGACAGGGAGGAAGAGGAGGAGCTTACAGTTGTCGTTGATGACGATGCTTCTGTCAGCTCCACGCAGAGGTCCGAGGCGGTGGAGCTGCACTCACCGCTTCTCATGGTGCGCAGCGATCCGTCAAAGCCGGCTCGAGCGGAAACTCCGCCGTGTCACACGCAAGCCTCGCCTCTACTGACGGAGGCTGCGCGGCGGCAAGGGAGCCGCGGGGGAGGAGCTGCCGAGGCACCGAATCTCTTCGCCTCTGCAGAAGAAGTGTTGACGATTGACCACGCTGTCGCCCGTACGGGGCGTACGTTGGCGGCACCGATCGCAGCCCCAATGTACCTGGAAGACACCACGTCTTCTCGAGCATCGGGCCTTGAAAGGTCGAATGAGATGCAGTCGCCCGTGATGACCGTGAACTCGCCGCAGGCATTTTCACACTCCGCGATGGCACCCACTTCATGGGGCGGCATACGCGGTCATGGGCCATCCCAGGAAGGCAAGGCGCCGCTAGCCACCGGTGAAGCACCACTGTGCCGCACCGCGGTTGCGCAGCAGGCGATCGGTATGCCGCTTCCTGAAACGGAGGGGAAGTCCTCCGAACCGGATGCGCTGGAAGCAACAACAGACGGCGATGTGGCGTCAGCGGCTCTCAAGGCTTCGCGTACTGCTGTAAGGTTAGCGTGTGCCTCTACTGCCCCAAAGGTAGACAGGTCGAGCTCTTCGAACAGCATTGGCACGCCGCCTCGAACTGCTGAACCCGAGACGGCGGCTGCCCAGTCCGTGGCGCTGGAGCCCCTGGTTGCCGTGCCCTCGCAGCAGATATGGCCGGCGCCGGGCATAAAAGTGTGCCCCCCACTCGGGACCCCGCCGAAGAGGATGCAGGGCATGACGGGTAGCCGCGTGTGCGGTGGGGATCCGGCAAGCGGCGTGCATTACGAGGTGCACGCCATACGTGAAGCCTCCGCATTGTCTTCTCCAGCATCATCGTCACCGGAGAAGCCAGACAAGGTGGACGGAGGGACAGATGATGCGCAGTTCTCTGACGCGTCTTTATCGCTTTCCGTCCGGGACAGCGGCTTGCTGACGTCATGGCGCTCGGCGGTGGACCCGCGACTCATGCAGTTCCTCGAGCCTTACGTTGATGAGACGGGTGGCGACCAGGCAAGTAACCGCTGCGACAGTGGCCACAGAGTTGGTGATTCGCCGATGGAGGCAGCGTCAACTCCGTTCGATCTTCATGTGGTGCCCTCAAGAGATTACCATGACGTTTGCGCTACATGACTACCTGCGTCGGGTCAAGTGCGTGGAGTTCGACCGAGCACCGCGAAGATTGAGCGCGCCACCCGCTTTTATCTGAAATGTAACCCGGCAGCAGCGGAGCGTAGACTGCCCGGCAGCTTGTGGGATTGCTGGGTGGATGCGCTTGCCTTTTTTGCAGCTCCAGTCATTCGGCTGTCTTCGACGCGGAGACAGCGATAGCGCGAGCGCTTCTTCCGAAGCTCGCTAATTCTCCAGCTGGTCTGAATGGGGGGGGCGACTTCAGTGCATCCTAGAGCAATGCCGCGCCGTTTTGGGGAGCATCGCGCAGTGACCGGCTCTGTTGAGTTGGGCAGAGGAGTCGGGGGGAGGGTGCGAAATCGCGCTACCAATGAGCTCCCGAGTGGCCTCCTCTCGGATGAACACACGTATCTATGGGCAGGTCGCAAGTTCTCTTCGACTTCTCCAGGGGTCGATGAGTGGGACGCTGGGGTCTCTCTCTGTGTTACCCTGCACGACGACGTGCTGCGAGCTCCTTCCTCCTCCTCTCTTCTCACCGCCAGCTACACCCCGCCTCTGCCGGTTATACTCAGCCCCCCCTCCTCCTCCCCCCTCCCCCTCTTCCCTTCTCCTCTGCTTCCATCCGACGGCCGCCGATTCCCTATTTATACACGGAAGAAGCATGCGGATAGGTGCCGTGCCATCGGGTGTCAGATATTGTGAAACTATGCGAACCCACGCAACTTTGACACGAAGTGTGAGACGGCGTCTTTGTACGGAGAGAGCGGGTGTCCAGGTCTCCGTAGGCGCAGTGTAAATGTGTGTGTGTGTGTGTCTGCGTGCAAGTGTGTAGGGGTAAAGCGGAACACACATGCGCATGGGAGCTACGCAGGAGGAAACGCTTGGCAGCGATGCTGCCGTTCACAGCCTCCAGAGGGGATGAAACCAAACAAGCGCAAGCCGTTTCATGCCGAGTGCACGTGGCGACCGCCTCTAGGCGCTTCGTTCCTCATTGAACGGCGCACGAAATGCTCTCGGCAACTTTCTCACCTCTATACGCATCCACCGCACCTTGGCCTTTCCTTTCGGCATCGTCTCGCGGCCCCTATAGCGGTGCCGATCCGCATCCCCTTCTCCCGACACAGCGTGAGGGCAAGAGGGAATTACAGGGTTGGGGGTGGTGCTCGTGTAGACGGTCTCTGCGCGAGTCCATCGTTGTGCACTCGTCCTTGTTCACCGCTCTACCGTGAATGCCCCGCGAGCTGCGCTACTGCCGTCCAAGGCACGCCCCGGAAGAACATCTGCTCGCATATCTATCGAAGAAGTTTACCTATCTAGGAGAGGAGGAGTGGCGCCAGCACATCGTGGCTGGCCATGTCAGCGTCGATGGGGAGACGTGCACGAATGTGTCCTACGCACTTCGGCAGGGCGATGAGCTTTGCTTTGCCCCGCCGCCCTCGTTGGAGCCGCCCGTGGACAGCGAGCGCATTGAGGTCCTCTACGAAGACTCGACACTGATCGTTGTGGCTAAAAATGGGAGCCTGCCGGTCTCTGAGGGTGGGCGGTACTGCGAGAACACGCTGGTGGGGACTCTGCGACGGCGCGGCAGTGCCGCGTTTCACACAGCTTCCACCCTTGTCGGGTCTGCGACGGCACCTGTGCACAAGGCGAACGTGTCTGACGCCCTCACGAATCCCGCGCGAACCACTGAGGTCGCAGCCTTCGCTGAGGGCTTGGCCCCGGCAGGCGCGAGTCGCGAGGCGGCTAAACTCGATAGTTCCCCTCTCTCCCGACGGCGGCTGGAGGCTGAACCGCACCCCACTGCTCCGGCTATTGCACCACCTGACGTTCAGCAAAGCCCACTCACCCTTTTCACGGTCCAGCGGCTGGATAAGGAAACCTCTGGCGCTGTGGTGCTAGCGAAGAACAGCGCCACCGCAAAAGCATTGGCATCGCAACTAGAGGCGCAGACAAAGAGCTGCGCGGCTGCAGTGGAGTCGCGACTGCGCGAGCATGGGCGCGCTGTGCCGTTTAGCTCCGACACGTTCGATGAATTGCTTCAGCTCAAGGCGCATGCAGTTCACAAGACGTACACGGCGGTGCTCCGAGGCGTGGCACCAGAGGGCCACACGTTCGTTGTGGTGAACTATATGGACTGCATGGCGAAGCACCCCACACACGCATTCGAGGCGCAGCATGCACAGCTGAAGAAGCTGAAGATGTGCTTTGAACCGGTGGTGGTGATGCCCTCGCATGCAGCGCCTTTAACGTCCGCACCGCCAGCGCAGCAGAAGCCACACTGGGGAAAGCTGGCGGCAACTCGTATTCGTGTCCTGGCGGGCAGCGAGACACTCGGACTGACGTGCGTAGAGGTGGAGCTACTCACGGGTAGAAGTCATCAGATTCGCCTGCACTGCGCTGCTGTCGGCTACCCGGTTCTGGGCGACAAGCTATACACGACGATGACACCGGGAAGCGAAGGCGGTGCCAGCGCAGTGCCCGACGCCGTGTACCTCGAACGAGTTCGGCAAGAAGGCGACCCGTTTCTTCTCATTCACGACAACGTCAGCGGCATCAGAGGTGCCAGCAGCCGCAGGAGTGTGTGGTGCCGGCGCCACTTGTTGCATGCGACGCGGCTTACCTTTACCCATCCGGACGCTTCCCCGCCACGCTTGATGACATGCACGGTGTCGCCAGTGCCCTACTTCGTTTCAGATGTTCGCTGGGAGTCCGAGGCAGATTCCCTTCTATTCGCAGAGTGGCTGTCACATGCCGTCTCGCGGCCCTCGGCAAGTGAGACGACGTGACGGAGCGGCAACGCCGTCCGGTGCTGGTCTCTGGCTGCGCTGCCAGGCACCGCGTCGGTCGTGCCTGTGTGCACCTCCGTCTCCCCTTCGAGCCTACCCCACGCCCATGAGTGCTGCTTCTGTAACGGAAACAGGGATCGCGTAAAACTAGCAGGCACCCTGCCTCTCCACACCTCATACTTGGGTGAGCATCTCGCCCTAATGGTCAGCGTTCTAAAGGCGGCGGTCTACTACCCCCCTCGCGCCCTCCGTGGGGGCCGATTCGAACTCGATTACACGACCGCTTGGCTCAGGGCCTTCACATTGTCCGCCTCTCCTCTGCCTTGTGTGCCCGTGTGCTCGTCAAGCAGCTAAGCCAGCGTTTCCAAAAGAGCACCTCACGCGGTCTCAAGACTCGGCTATCATCACTGCACTCCTCCTCCCCCGTTTCGCCTCTCCGCGGACATGCCATGCAACTTCTACGATTCCTTCCTCGCCCCTTGTTTACCTTTTTCGCAGTCGCCCCTCAGACGTCGCCGCCGCACAGGAAACGCAGCTGCTTGAAGGGTGGGCCTGAGTGCTTGTTTGTGCGGCTCCTTCCCCCTCCTCCTCCCCCCGCTGCGTACGTCGATTCAGCCGGCTGTCGGCGGCAACCCTTTCCGTCTACGCGGCGAGCGATGACATCCGTTTTCACAGTCGGTCAACATACCTCCCCATCTGCCACCCTTCTCTGGCCAGCGCTTTTTTGATTCGTAGCACAGAACCTCTCTCCTCACCTCATCACATCATGCCGGCAGCGAGTGCGCCGCGCAGTCTGCCGCCGGCAGAGGCGGCATTGCCAGAGACGGACGAGGCGCGACTTATGTTCTACGCAGAAGTCCTCATGGCCAACGTGCCGTCTCTGATTGCGGACCTCAGCTCCGCTAAGTATGCCTTCCTGAGCTTCTCGGAGAAGACGCGCAACGAGGTGAAGCAAAAATCTGCCCTCATTCAGTCCATTGGCCGGACTTTCACCTCGCTGAAGAATGCCGAAAAGGCACTCATCGCTGCACAGCACACTCTTCAGGAGTACGAGACGATGCTGGTGCGGGCGTCGCCGCCAACGTTCGTCACAAGTGCCGAGGCGCTTCACTTGTATGAAGCGAGAGCCGATGGTGGTGCTACCAGCGCTGCTCAGAACGGCAGCGCTTCTCCTCCATCAGCCGCAGCGGCAGCGCCGGAGTCGCGGAGGCTCCTGACCGCATCCTCCGATAACCTGGTCATCCTCCATGAGGAAGACGTTCGCCGAGTTCGGGAAGCCGAGGTGGCGTATGAGAAGGAGACGGCAGCGTACACAGGCATTGCGAAGGTGTGCAACACGATGGAAGACGAGTTGGAGCAGGCGCAAGAGCAGTGCCGCGCCATGACAGAGCACGTACAAGGCCTCAAGTGGAAGTATGACGAGGCCTACAACGGCTGGAAACATGCAGAGCGGGAGCGGCGGATACTGGGCGTCATGCGTGATGAGCTCAAGGGCAGGCGAGCGATCATTACGGATGCGCTGCAGGGCGTCAAGACCATTGGGGGCCATTGCCGCGCGCAGGAGTCGAAGATCATCGAGGACTCTATCGCTCACGCTCAAGCGGAGGAAGAAGCGCTCAGGACGGAACTCCAGGCAAAGCGCAACCGCAACGAGCTCGAGTTGGCCGCCTACCAAATCGCATTCAAGGAGCAGCAGGCCGAGGTGGAGTCACTACGCGAGCATTGCAATCTTTTGCGTGTCCACCAACGCGACCTCGAGATACTCGCCAAGAAGCAGCAGCTGGAAGAGATGGACCGCAACTCGCTGCGCAAGCTAGTGATGGAGACTCTCATGCTCACCGCGCCCAAGCACGGCCACGTGGAGGACCGCCCGCTGACTGCGGAGCAGCAGGAGCAAGTTCGAAAAGACCATCCACTCGTGTCCCTTTTGGCGGCCCGCATCTCCGCTCTAGAAGAGCAGCGGAAGATAGTTGGCGGGCTCCTGGTGCAGGCGCGCGGAATGGGTAAAGGCGGGGACGTCAGTGCCACGATTGATCGAATCCGCACGCTGCTCGAGTCGAAAGTTCAGCTTGATGAAGATGCCCTAATGGGGGACTAAGGCACGAGATTGCTTTCTCATCGTGCATTCCTGCGCCGGTGAGCCATGCTGCTCGGGTTGCATGCAGCCGGGCTATTTGAACTTCAATTCTATAAAAATATATTTATTCGTGCCGGGGTAACTTCTCATGCGTTTTCTTTGGCTTGGTTTGCGTCAGCGTGTGGTCCTCTTTCCATTTCGCTTTTGGGCGCATCGCTGCTCTCCAGTCTCGCCGCGTGTCTGTGGGGATATTGGGTGTAGGAAGCGGCCATGCTGGTATGCGTTGTCTTCTCACACCCCCTTTTTCCCCCTCACTGTGCCATGACTGTTTTCTTCTGTCCAGACTTCTGCCTGTGAGCTCTCACCTTCTCGGTAGTCTCTTTCGCTGTGCGTAGATGCACGTTAGCGATCGAACACTGCCGTTTAGCCCCAACCTCACCCCTTACACGTTGACGAACCTCTGCAGGTAAAGGCCTTCTACGAGAGACGTACTTTCAGAAAGGGTGAGGGACGGTGAATGGCGGGTGTGAATGCACAAGCGGGGCATTTCTCCTTTAAATGTTCGCCGAGAAGCGCCTTGCGCACGATGGCGTGAGTCTGTGCACGTCGGTGGAGGAGGGGGAAGGCTGAGGCTCCACCCCGGCTCGTAAGGGTTCCCTTGCCGCCTGTGGCCATGTCTCGTCTCCTTGAATACCGCTCCCGCCCTTGGCGGCGCGCGCCTTTACCGTTGCTGAGAGAATCGTCCGCGTGCCGCCCTTTGCAGGCGCTCCAACGTCACTCCAGCGTCAGCGGACATGCCTATGATATCTTCCTGACGTCACTCGTTCGCCATCTCCGCCCTCCGCTCTCTTACGTCTCTCTCTTCCCTCTCTCTTCCCTTCACGGGCATCGGTGCACCTACGCACTCGGCAGCCCCGCCTCCTGTGGAACGCTCAACTTTCTCGTTACTGTGTCGGTGCAAGTGACCGGGGTGCATTGGAGGCGTCCATCGCGTGGACCTCCAACGCCACAGCGGAAAAAAGAGAAGAGACGGCAAAGCCGCCCTCGGTGGCTAAAACAGGGCCGCAGCGGTCGCACCACAGTAGGAAAGGGGACGAAGGAGGGGTCAGCGGTTCTTGTCACGAATCTTTCTCATTAGCGTTCATTTCCTTCGTGTGTCTGTGTCTGCGCGTGTGGGTCGGTGTGTGGAAGGAGAGGGACTCGTTTCCGGTTCTCCACAGCGAGTCGCCGCGTCACCGGAGGGTGGGAGTGTGTGTTACAGAGATGTTGCTTCAGCGGCGCCAGGCCGCCCACCTCTCTCCCGCACTTTTTTAGCTGCTGCCTCGCGTAGCCGATGAGGTCGTGCTGCTCCTGCTTCCTCCCCTCTTGTTTTCCCCGTTCCACCACCAGGGCGTCATCCACTTTCTTTGCTCCTGTTGCACCAGAGCGCCTCCTCCCTCACCTTTCTGCGTCGCGCTGGTGAGTCGCGCCTCCTGGATTCGATCGGTGCCGCGCCTCCCTCCCGTTTTCTTTGCCCCCTCCACTCTCATCCCACTGCCGTGCGTCCCTTCCTTCGTCGGTTACCCTCCCCCACGTCGATCCGGTGACTCACTTCTGCTCCGAGTCGTTTCCTGTACCACAGCGTCACAACCCCCCGACTGCTCTCCTCTCCTCTTCTTTCATCGTATCGCCACTCCCCCCTGCCTGCCGTCGGCGGCAGCCCCCCTCTTTCCTCCCCCTTTTCTTCCTGCTTTCCGCCACTGTTTCGCGCGCTCTGTAGACATACACGCATAAGCAGTGTTTCCGCATCTTCTGTCTCCCCAACCTCGCCAGACACCCATACGAGCCGGCGTGCGACAGTGGGAGGAGGGGGAGGGGCGGGCGGCGGCGCTCATTTCACCATTCGCTCCCCTTTCCGTGTGCTCATCGCCGTCACTCAGAGGGGGAGGAGTGTCTGCGTGTTTTTATGCGAAGGGTTGTCAGCTATCCCGTGTGTTTCCTTAGTCGAAGAGGTTAGCCGTCGACTGGGTGTTACTACGCTGTTTCGATCCTCGACGCTGCTTTTGTGGCTCCTTGCCACGACTCTACAGAGCCGCAAATCAGCAGAGGGTGAACGCGAAGAAGGCCTAGACGAAAAGAAGGGAAGAGGGAAAGAGCAGCGGCGAGGCGGGTGCTCTGCTGCCGCTCTCTTTCACCCATCTTACCCTTCTCCCTCTGCTGCATTTCTTGCGGCCAGCATCTTGAGCTTCTCGAAGAGAGGCACACAGGCGCGAGCGCCATGAAGGCAGACAATTCATTCAGTGGTGCGTTCCACCGTTTTTTCTTCATAGGGCGGTGCCCATCGCGGCGAAGTGTTTCGCTTGACGGCGTTATTTTTTTTTCTGTTCCCGTTAACGTCTCCAGTCGGCTTTTTTCTCGTCCTTGGGAGAAGTGACCTGCGCGTCTGGGTCTCGTTCGCCTGGCCCCTTTTCCTCTTCCGCGTCCTGCACAGACCGTGTGCCTGCTCACCACGGCTCAATGGAGTTCCCTGTGTTTGTGGCCTCGGACGTACATGGAGAGAAGGTAAACCTCGCGCTTCGCTATAATCCACGCACCACCACGCTGGACTATTTCCTTCGGGCCGCGTCTCGCTGCTTCGATGACGTCTCGGACGTAATGCAGGAAGGCCTTCTTCTGCCCTTCTCTGCAGCGTACATCTACAGCGATGTCAGGTGTCAGTGGGACGTCCTGCAGGATCGTGCGCAGCTTTCGCCCTGCTGCCAGGTCTACGTTTTCCGTCAGCTGTACAAGGAGGCTGTGGCAGTGATTCCTGACCCTTTGGACTCCTCGGGGCTACTCGCGCTCCAGAGGGGAATGGCTGCGACGGCCTTTCGCGTAACAGGCACATCGTCTCTACCCCCACACTCCCCGGTGCACACCCCCGCATCTACCTTGCCGCTGCGTCTTGCTAGCAACCATCAGGCACCTTCGCAAATCTCTCAACCGCCAGCAACGTTGAGGCCTCGCTTTGGGGTGCTGTCGCTGCGGGTGCCGTGCGAGGGCAGTGCTCCGCTGTTGCGTTTGGCTGATCGGAAGACGTCGGACAAGGCGACTCATACGAATACCGATGCGGGCGGCTTTCGTTATACGCGCTCGATCGTCGCGCCCATGGCATTCGGCCCCGTGCGGTCGCATCGCTTTCGGTTGCAGATCCTCTCCCCTGCGGTGGAGACGCGGATAGATCGCCGAGAGGCAGCTTTCCCTCCAGCAAGCGCATCTGCGTCCTCGCCAGATTTGCCTGCATCTGCGCTGCAGGCTGTGCATAGCGAATCGGCACGGCGCTACTCGCTCGACGCGTACACTTCTCGCTCCGCGTCACTCCCCCGCACAGGAGAGGTGGCCATTCCGCGGAGATGGTACGACCCTTCTAGACGCTCTTGTCGCAGCGCTGCACCGCGGCCGCGCGGATCATGGCAGTGCTCACTGCCTTCCTCGCCTGTGTTGTGGGACAGCGGTCGGCCAAGGCCTTCGATACAGGCTGATGAATACGACCCGATGCTGTTCTCGCACACAGAACGACGCCGGGGGCACGGTATCAGCATTCTGCGCGAGGAGCGTGAGCGCGTCGCGGCGCAAACATGCATGGGTGTAGATGAGCTGCGTTCATGTGTGCGGCAGGAGACTCAGCAACTGGCGCAGACTCTGAATGGGGCTCACTGCACCTTCACCCTTCGTCGCTGAATCAACTATATCGGGAGAGAGGACGCTGCGCCGCCAGCAAGTTGATGTGTGCGCTGTGATGCTCAGGTGGCTCGCGTTGCACACAGCCTCTCTCTCTTGACAACAGCGCTGCTCTCTCTGTGTTTTCTTCCTCTATCGATCGTATCTTTGTTGTCCCGTGGCGTTTGCCGAAGCGCACGTGACGGATGCACGTGTGTGGTTGCGTCTTTCACGTCGGCCGTACCGAAGCATGGCGTCGCACATCTTCTTGGCGGTGCTCTCAGCGATAATGCCCTGCTGACGCTGTGCCTGTCGGAGGCAGTAGTGCCATGAGGCCACTGCGCGCTTACCGATGGGAAGGGACCTATCTTCATGTGCGTGCCGGTGCGAGCATGCCGCTCCCATGGCGAGTACCAAGCGGCCAGCCCATCCACCTGTACTCGCCATTCGATCCCCCTTTTCCCGCCCTCATTCATTTCCCTCGACCTCGCTCCTCTCGGGCATGCACACGCGCCATGAGTGGCCGCAGCGGCCATCGCCGTCGAAGCAGCCCCTCTCCCCACCTTTCCTCCTCTCCCCCCCATTGCCTTGCGTACGAGCTGCTTTTCGTATCACCTGCCGGGAGTCGGCACGAATTCGCTTCCACCGCACTGCCCTCACCGCACCGGAGGACCTCTCGCGTATGGTGTGAGCGGTTCTTTTCGCTGTTTGTCTGTTTTTCTCCCCTTTTTTGCTCGCGGGTGCATTCGCCGCGCATCTCTGCTGATAGCGCTCTCCATGGCGGCGGGCCTCAGAGAGTCGTGCAAGAAAATATTGCACCGTCTGCAGCAGAAGGATTTGGAAGAGTACTGCTGCGTCCTGTGCGGCGAACGCGTCCGAGGCCAAGACGCGCTGATGCAGCACCTCATCACGGAGCACCAAATACACTGCCTTCACTTCGACAATGTGATCGACCTCCCTCAACTGCTGGAACACCTCTCGACACTCCTGCACAGACGCGCTGCTTCTCCCGCAGAGTGGGTGTGCCCGGTATGCGGTGAGGAGATGGCGTCAGAGAAGGTGGAGGGGCTGGTGGCACACATGACGCAAAGAGGGCACCAGTACTGGAACCTGCGCACGATTCCCACGATGGCGCCGTGGTGCGTGGAGGGCTCCTCATCGCCAAGCGGGCCCGCAGAAGAAAGAGCCGCGGGGACAGCTGCGTCAGCCACGTGCGGGCTTTTCTCTTCTGCGCCGCGAGCAGTGGCGCGAGATGGCGCTGAGGAAGAGGACGGTGACGATTCGGAATGGAGCGCGATGGCGGACGAGGAGGTTGATGAGGACGAGGACTGGAACTCTGAGTGCCTCTGCCTTTACTGCACCTACAGCGGTGAGGACATCCTCCAGCATCTTAAGAGCAGCCACGATTTCGATTTTCGCGCAAGTGTGCAGCAGCGCCCTGACTTGAAGGACGAGTACGATTTGATTCGCGTAGTGAACATGGTGCGACGCGCGGTGTGCAGCGATCGTTGCCCGTACGGAGACGAGTGCGACGTCGACGGCAAGCGGAACGATGGTGCAGCGCTAGAGGCGCATCTCCTACAGCAGAAGAGCCACCGCTTGCCTCAGCGCGTTTCCACGAGCGACACCGATCTGATCCCGATCCTGCCAGGGGACGCCTTCATCTCCATGCTTGTAGCAAGCGGTGCAGGCTTCCTCCAGACGGAGGAGGCGGAAGACCCAGACTTCCCGATGGTGCCGACCGTGCATGAGCTGGCCGCCGCGGCGTCGCGCGCTTCGCGTTAGAAGAGATGGCGTTTGCGGTTCTCGTACCAGAGCAACGCCTGCATCCTCGGTGAGGTGCTTGTGTCTCGCTTCGAGTGGTCTGTTTGGTGGAGCTTCGCCCTCTCTACCGCACGTACGGGCCCTCTTTCCTTTCTGCCCGTCCGTGCGACTGCATCGCTGCTGCTGCTGTTGTCGTCGGCCACCTTGACTTCGTCAAGAAATGCGCACCCACACATGCATACATATATATATATATATGTATGGTAAGTAACTCTGCCTCGACTCACGATGCGGAAACAGTGAGCGAGCGTAATACATAAATACACACATATATATGTATATATATGTGTGTATAGAAAACGAATGGAGCCAGAGCGGTGTGTGTGACGTCTGTAAGCACCCATGCGAAACGTACGTATCTTCTGCCGGCTATCTGCTTGCCGTTATGCTGTTGGCGTCTCGTTGAAGTAAAGAGCAATCCTGAGCGAAAGCGGCTTGAGAAGAATCAAGGACTGAATGCGAGGCGGCGCACCGAGTGGGTGATGGAGAGGCGAGGTGTGTGTGTGTATGCGTGACGCCATCAACGCGGGCACAATCTCCGTTTCATGCCGCTCTGCTTCATGCAAAGGAGCCCGCTGAGCGCACGCGCGCGGTTAAGTCGATTCCGACTGTGCTGTATCCTTCCACATGGCGTCCGGCGCACCTGCGCGCCCCTGAAAGGGGCAGTGAAGAGGTTTTGCCCCGCGGAGTGGATGATGCCCTTGGGGTGCGAGGGCGAGAGGATGCTGCCGCACCTTTGGCAGAGTTCTCCGGATCTGTCCTACTCTCCGCCTTCTCCCTCTCTTTTAATCTTCGCCCGAGCGCATTTGCGCCTCTTCCTCCGTGGAGGACGGTAGGTTGACGGGGAACTGCGCGTGGCCGAGGAAGCGCAACAGAGCCAGACAAACTAGCGCACGCACAGAGGGGCGCGACAGTCGCGTACCTCAGCTGATGCTGGCGGTTTCAGCTGCCTGTCAGCTTTTACTTTTTCTCTTGCATACGTTCGCATGCCACGGGCGTTGACGGCTCTCTGCTCTATTGGGTGGCGCTATGCAGCAATGCCACAGGCGCGCGGACAAGCTCCTTCTTACTCCACGTCTGCGTCGTCTGTTCGCTCGTGCGCACGAGCGTCAGCAGCTGTGCGATCACCACTCGTTCTTAGGCAGCCACCGGCGCGGTGAGCCTTTGCCGTGGTTTCGCGCTGCATCGCAACCCACACGCGCACTGGATTACCTGGGCGCACGAGAGCGTGGCACGTTACCCCTGGCCTGGGCACCGGCCGCCTTCGCCGAGGAGGATGTCGCTGCTTCTTCGCAAGGAGTGCGAGGGGGCCGGTCAAGTGCGCCCGCCCGACCACCCCTCGCCTACACGCGCGGCGCCCCCCTCCCTTGGGCGCCTGACGCATGTCCTCCCTTATCGTTTGTCATGAATGCCGCTTTTCTTCATGAAACGTGCCTTTTTCTTCTGCTTCTGCGTCACCCACTGCCGAGCAGCTCGTTGGCTGGGCTCGGCTCCTTGTCGGAGCGGGAGCCTCTGCAGGCAGACGGTAGGGGCGCTGCAGAAGCGGAGACAGTGCAGTACATTCTCAAGGATAGCCGCTGGCAGTCTTGCTTACCGGACGACGTCGAGGCAACGTGGCTTAGGGCTGCCATTCCAGCGATCGACGTTCAAATGAAGCACAGCGCCCTCGCTGACCCCACCACCGGGCAAGTTCAAGCGCCTGCTGATAACTTGGGCGATCGCGGCTACTCTCGTGAGGCAGCAATAGCGCGTCTTTGCAGCAAAGATTACCTCGAGCATCTCATCTGGCCAACACATGAGGCGGGCGCGGTGAGGCCTGAACTTGTCGCTGACTGCGCGTGGGTGGATGTAGCGAGTGTGCACTCGCACGGCCTTCATCACTACCATGATGCCTTCTGGGTGCCTTACAGTTCAAGTCACAGCTTCGCTGCGTGGCATCGCGCGTCCCTGTGTGCCGCGAGAAACGGCGAATCTGCTACTGGCGATGTGGAGACGCGGAGGTGGGTAGGCGATCTGTACATGTGCACCTGATTGCTGCAGAAAAAAAAGCGCGATGCATGGAGCTGCAGCATGGGGTCGGAGTCGAGCTCTGTGCACATGTCACTCCGCCTCTTCGCCCCAAGCTTGTCCTTTGACGAAGCGCCGTTATCTGGTGGAGTGCTACTACCTGTGTGGCCTCTCCCAGTGGCCGTCTGCCCGCATCGACATATTTTCTACGTTCCATCGTGCCGTCTGACTCCCCTCCCCCGTCCCTCGTCGCCCCTTTCGATTCCACTGCCTCCCCCCTTTTCGTGTGTGACGGTGTGCGTGTGCGTACCCCCTCTCTCTCTCTCCCTGCTGACGTGTCTTCCCCGCTATTCTCTGCTATGCACTCTCCAATGAGCATCTCATCTCATGCCGTCACCTCCCCTGAGGGTCAGCGAGACGTGGCGCGCTCTCTACCTCCCTCTTTTCTGTTTTCGTTCGGGCATTCGGGCAGGCAACGCTTACCGCCCCCGCCTCCCCACGCCCTCCGGTGCTCCACCGCCAACCAAAACCTGTGGCTGCTCAAGTGCGTCTTGTTCTCAGAGGACGTGCAAGGGAAGGTAGCCCTAGACGGTCGCGTGGTGGCTTCGGTGTTGCTTGGATGGAGGCCACCATCGCTGCGGTGATCGGGCTGAGCAGCCTCCCCTTCGCCTTCTGTTGCACACGAGCAGCGTCTCCCTTCTGCTGCCTGGCACACACACACACATACACACAGCTTCTCCCCCCCCGCCTCGTCACTCTCTTTCATTTCGGGCGGCTCACACGACGAGGACAGCGGTGCGCGTGTCCACGTAACCAAGCTCGCATGTAGGCGCACGAAAACTTGTGGAGGCTGATAAGGGTGGCGGCGTCCACTGCTGCCCCCTCCCCATTTCCCCGGCTCCTCTCACTCTCACTCTCTCTCACTCTTTGTTTTCCGCCGTCAACAACATCCCGGCACGTGTCGTCTCCGGCTCAGACTGGTGTCAGGAATATCGTGACACGTCATCCACTGCCTCCGATTTCAATCGTCTTGTCTATCGTTTTGCTCATAAATATCTGTCTGCCACGAGGGCACTGGTAGCGAACCATGCCACTCAGCCCGTACACGATCGATGTGGGCCCTCGCCAGGCAGACGGGAGGCGAGACGTCTTTCTTCAGTGGCATCAGCGGCCGTGCTTCAGTACGACGCATCGTGGCATCACGCGGGTATGCCTTGCGAAGTGGCCGGCGCGCTCGAGAGGCGGCCATGCATGGGAGGAAGGTGACGTGGATGAGAACGAGGCACTTAGAGCCCAGCGAACGGAGCAGGTGTACCAGACCTTGCTCGAGTTCGGCCAGCCGCAAGGCCCACCTGCGTTGCCGAAGCTGATGTGTTCAGACAACGATGCATCCGGCGACGACCCTGATGCGAGGTGCCCTCTGGAGCAGTACCTGTGCGTTTTTCACCGCGAAGAACTGGCCGATCAGTATGGTCGCTACACCTTTGTTCAGCCTCAAACTATCTGCACCGCGTACCGCATTGCGGACTCCACCGCGCTTGAGCTGGTGCTGCATAACGTGACGCCAACGGACATTTCTGCTGCCTCGACCGGTGTGTTTGTTCGCGGCCATCGTCAATCACAGAAGGGGCTCTCGTCGAGCACTCCGATAGAGTACCGAGGCATTCAGTACAAACCGGCGTCAAATCTTTGGTGGATGGGGGCGCCCTTGTCGCTGAAGCCAGTGTACGTCGCCATGCCCCTTGGCTCGGAGGTGAATACCATTGGTGGGGCACTCAAGGGCCATGCGGACGGCATCGCGGCCTTCGACTCCCAGCACAATGACAAAGCTACTGGAGACTCCGTTTCGCGACTGGTGATGTCTCCCATATCCGTCGGCGGAGGCGACGCGGCAGCGCAGCGGTACACAGATGACAAGACGCGCAGCCCACTTCCTGAGGGACTCGAGGGCCGCACGGCGCAAGGGCAGTTCAATTTTCGGCACTCCCCCTCCTCGAGTCCCAACATTTGTTTCCCGCGCCAGAACGCCGCTCTCTCGGTGGATGGGCAACACTCCCAGGCGTCTGCCGCCGCCGCCGCCTCACCGTTGCCGAGCGCTTCGCTTCTGTCAGCCAGCCATCTGCAAGCGCGATATGTCGCCGTGGAGGCAACCGTGCTGACGCAGCTGGACCTCTTTGACTCCGCCACGGGTAGCAGCAGATCTGAAAGCTCACTCGCCGTCGTGCGAACGGGTGGCGACGAGCTCGGCCTGGCCACGACGACACCGCAGTACGCGCTGGATTGTATGCTGTGGCAGTGGTGGCCGCATCGTGTCCGGATTCCGGGGCTTACCCCCGGCAACGCTGCCTTGTCGGTGGTGGCGTCACCGCACGCATCGCTCGATCGATACGCCCTTTTCGTGTACGATGCACATCAAAGCCGTCTCTTCGTGTTGCGCACGCCGCATCTGCGCAACGGCAGCGGTGCCTTCGAGCTACTGTTTTATTTCCCATGCGGCAGCCTGCCATTCGTCTTGCCTTGCTTGCGAGCGCCGCACCCGGCACCCATCGCCGTGTGCAACTACCCACGCCCCAACTGTATATCCGTATACGACGTTGTGGCGCTGCTGGATACTCCGGCAGCGACCACGGTGGCCATGGAGCTCGACTTGGAGGTGTACCAGGCGCACCACCCAGATCTCTTCGGAAAGGTATGCGCATCTTCCTGCGGCGACGACAGCGTAGTGTGCGGCGGAGCGGGTGTCTTGTGGGGTAGCGGGAGCCCGGCGAGTGAGGGCTTGCCAGCACACACCCTGCCTTCTCAAGATGTCGACGCCGCCGTGGCGCGGTCCGTCACAGCGGCGTCGTGGAGGGCTGATGCCCTGAACGGCGTGCACCACCCCATCCGCGGCATTTTGTATCACTTTGAGAATCGCCTCGTCGTGCAGTACGCATGGCCCAGCGGCTCTGCGCAGCCGGCAGTGACGGAGGGCTTAGATGACACTGTTGGCAAGTTTGCGCCGGCTTGCAGCAGCGGCGAGGATGGCGGAAAGGGCGGCCAGGGTGTGGAGAGTCGCTACCGGCGCCGGCGCCGCTGCGAAGGCACTGTTTCATGCACCATCGAGTTCCCCGAGATCACGCTCGAGAGGGACCCGCTGCTTGTGTTCATGCTCCAGACACTGAGCGCCGCCATGGACCCTCGCGCTGTGGCGGCCCTCGAGTATGCCCTGTTCACGGAATTGTGGCGCCGCCAGTGCAGCGCCTCCGTTGCCGTCGATGCGTTCGACCTATGCGCCGGGCTGCTGCGGAGAATTTTCAGGTGCGAATACGGTGACACTGATTCAGCGCACAGCTCCGCAAGCGAGCTGGGGCACCTACAGCGAGCAGAAGAAGGCGCTGGGACGGCAGCGCCGCAAGTCTTCGTGGATCCGTCGACCTTGACACTCCAGCACATTTGTCGAACCATCCCGCCGTGCCGCATCGCAGACGCGGCGTGGTGCTGCCGAAGAGAAGACGAGGAGAAATGTACCAACAGTGGCGCCAACACCGCCGCGTCGGCTCGCCAAGGCGCGATGAGTGGGTGTGCGTGGACAAGAGAAGAACGCGGCTTGGCTTTGGTGGCACTGCATCTGCTCTTTGAAGCATGCCGCGCACAGGAGCATTTATGGTCACTGCTGCCGCGTTTGGCGTCTCTGAACCGGGGCCTGAGCAACGCTTTGCAGTGGCCTTCCTACGTTGAATATTATGAGGCGACAGCTTTGGAAGGCGTTGCAGCTTCTTCACCTGTGCCGCCGACGTCCCCAGCGCAGAGCTTTTCGGACAGCCTCCCCGCAAGTGTATTGCGATGCCGCTTCGATGCGCTGGACCAGCTGGGCGACGCCGCTGAGCTGCGGGTGAGTGGCGATGCGCGAGTGGGATTCTCTGACTCCGAGTTCGTCTGCGGCGAGGCACCATCTCTTTTTTCGACGCTTTCCCTCATAGCAATGCGCAGCGCCGCCCCTGCGGCCGTCGCGGCTTCCTATGGCACATGGCCGCTGCTAAAGAACGTGCCGGACACACATCCCATCGCACTCGCAAATCGCGTGGTGGTTCTCTACCGCGACATCTTCGGCGCCTTGACGGGCTCGCTGTCTGCCACGCCAGGGAGTAGCGCGGACAGCAGCGCCGGAAGCTCTCGTGCCGACGCGCATATCGACGCGGCTTGGTGGCAGCGCATCTGCAGCCTCATATTGCAGCGGCGCATTTCTTCGAGTGTGGTTCGGCAAACGCTGAACGCCGCCGCGGCGTACCCGCTTTTGGAGGCGTTGACAAAAGGGCGTGAGTGCGCCGATTCCACGTGGCCGACGGCACTCCTCGAACTGGTAGGTCGTCGCGACCGGTGCCCGCCGACCTCGCACATTGAGCACATCTTGAGCGCCGGGCAGCACGTTGTGGAGACCGCGGAGGAGAACGCAGTGGCGCGCCAGTTCCGCGTGGCTTTGTCGGAGGACGACGGCGTCTCTGTGCGGCCGGACTTCCGCAAGACCTGGAGGGACTCCCGCCTCGACATGGTGCAGAATCTATTCAACACCGTCGCGCCTATTTCTCTCGCCGGGTTTGAGGATCGGCCGGAGGAACTCACCAGAGCGCTTGAGCTGCTCTCTTGCCGCGCGCAAGCGATGCCACTCGGTCGCGGCATGCTGACCATGTGCACACAGAGCTTCAAGGTGCAGGATAGTATCCCCATCGCGCCACTCAACCTCAACGGGCGCACGAACGACGGGATCAACGTTGTGAGCAAGCCGACGGACGACCTGATGTGGCCCCTTTTTCACAATGGGTGCGCCGCCGGTCTTCGGTTCCTGCCGCTGCCGCCAGTCTTCTGCTCCGGGTCAGAGGATATGCCATTCGTAACCAGGGACGCTTTCGGTGGCGCGGATAGAAAGGGGGGACCTGCAATATCTGCTGGAAGCGTGACACCGAGCATCACCAAGCAGTGGGTCATGTACCAGACAAAGAACATCGGCAACCCTGCCTCGAGAGCCGGACTGCTGCTTGCGACGGGTATACTCGGCCACCTCACGGTGCTGCAGCGCACGGATATTTTTTACCTCCTGATCTCTCGGCAGGAGCAGTACATCTGGCGAGAGGCCACGACGATGGCCGTGATGCTAGGCCTGAGCTGCAGCTTCTGTGGCACCGGAAACGAGGCGGTGTTCCGCTGCCTTTCGGTGCATGTGCAGTCATTGAACCCAAGTGCTGAGGATATTGAGGTGTCGCTGGACGTGCAGACGGCAGCGCTTGTGTCCATGGGGCTGCTTTGTCAACGGACACCGTCAAACTCTTTTCTTGTGGAGGTCTTTCTCGCAGAGCTGTCGCGCATGCCAACAGACGAACACTGCACGAAGCGCGAGGGCTACGCGCTCGGCGCCGGCTTTGGCCTTGGCCAGCTGCTGCTTGGTGTAGGCCAGTCGCACGAGGTGCGGCGTGTAGAGGATCGCCTGCTGGCCATCATGAGGGGCGCGCGGCGCGGCGCTGCTATGTGGACCCGCGAAGGTCTCGAACACTTCGAAGAGACGATGGGCCGAGGGGAGGCCGGGCATTTCCTCGCCCGTGCGCTGCTGTCGCAGGGTGAGCGAGAGGCTGCCTTCAACGCGTGCGCGAGCGTCTACGAGGGTGACTACTACAACGTGTTTGTGTCCGGCCCAGCCGCTGCGATGGCGCTTGGCATGATGTACCTGAAAACCGACAACACATTTATCGCCTCACGGATGGCGCCGCCAAACCGTCGTGCTGCCATGCAGAAGCTGATGCCGCTGATGTGCCACCTGCGCAGCATGATGGCCTCGCTGATCGGCTGGAGCGCAATCGAGCCAACAAGGCTGTGGCTCTACAAGCAGGTGCCCTCATCCCTGTTGGAGCTGACACGAGCATCACTGCCGGGCCTTGCCACGCAGCAGAGGAACTACTTGCTGATGAACCTGGCTCACTGTATTGCCGGGCATGTGATGGCACTCGGGTTGCGGTTTGCCGGGACGATGGACCGCACAGCAAGTGACCTCATCATCGCAGAGCTGCAGGGCTTCATCGCCAGTCAGATCGGCTCCACAAAAACGACGATTCCTGCCGTACAGCGCGCGACAGGCGCGTATGAGACATGCCTACTGGCGTGTGCGAATGCTCTGAGTCTTGTCATGGCGGGCACGGGCGACTTGCGGGCACTCGCGTTGTTTCAGCAACTGCACCGACGCACGAATGTGCAGTACGGCTCGCACATGGCCATATCTATGAGCATCGGCTTGCTGTTCCTGGGGAGTGGCCGGTTGACCCTCAGCAACAACATCACCGCGGTGGCGGCGCTGCTCATGTCGTTTTATCCGGTCTGGCCGAAGGATGCAGAAGACAACACGTTCCACTTGCAGGCGCTGCGACACATGTATGGGCTGGCTGTGGTACCACGGATCATGGAGGCAGTGGATGCCGTTAGCCACCAACCTGTCTCCGTCCCTGTGCGCATTGTTCTTCGTAAGAGGGCCTCTGCAGAGATGGAGGAAGGGGTGGAACCTCAACAGTCGACCTCGAGGGCTTCTGGTTGTGCCCCTGTGGAGCACGCAGACCAGGCCGAGCCGGCTATTCACACCGTTACGCCGTGCCTCTATCCACCAGTAGAGATGATCGAGCGGGTGGAAGTGCGCGGCACCCAATACTACCCACTGCTCTTCTACTCCTTCAGCAAGGAGCTGACGCAATCCGCGAGTATGCGGTTTCGCGTCATGGCGAAAGAGGGCGCCTCTTCCCCGGCCTACGGTCAAGGTGTCGGACGGGTGCGCCCTACCCGGACTGCGATCGAATCCAAACTGCTCGGTTGGCTGCACCGACTTTTTCGCCAGAGCTCGACAACGATAGCTGTGGCACTCACTATCATTGACAGCGTGAAGTTGGTACTGCGGGTGCAACGGCCACTCCTCTCGTGCACAAACGGAGGAAGTGAGCTCCTGCTCTCCGGCGACTTCGGCGAGGCCATGGCAGAGGCCATGGAGCGACGGTACGCGTTCATCTTCCTCCATGGCAGCCCGCTGACCGTCGAAGACGCGTCGAACCTTCCTCATCATCCCCTTCGCCAGCTGATCGTCGAGGGCAAGTCACGCGCTGAAGTATTGCAGTCGATAGCTCGCTATCCTCATGGCACAGCGGTATTCCCATGCGACTTCACAGCTTTGGCCGTTAGCTCCACCTCTCCGGTGACTTACGGGGGCGAGACCGTGGCGGCGCCGATTGGGCCGGCAAGAGAGGGCATATGCACTGCCATTGACACGAGCGCATTGGCGCGCTGGATGACAGAGGCGTTGCGCTACTACGGTATAGGTCAGCGCGAGATTGTGCTGCTACGGCAAACCTTCGCGTCTCTTTGTGGACCTGCTGCCGCGAACCCAATTGCGACCGGTTCTTTGGGCTCGTCTACGGTGCAGCGACTCACAGCCCTTCTGCGACTGCAGTCTACGACACTGCTGCCTCTCGCAACCCTCAAAAAGATTTGGTTATGCTGCGCCGACTGAGGCGCGCTTGAGCCGAGGGATGAGCCATGGTCGTGGCCAAATGCGAGAGAGACACGTACACACACACACTTAAACAAGCAGGCACAGAAGGGGGATGCTGGAGGGTGTGATTCGGAAGGAAACCGGATGATGCGAGTGCACCTAGCACCTTGAAAGGGACGGCCTGCGCGCATTCCCCACTGCTACTGTAGCGTTGGTTGCCGAACAGCGAAGGGGGTTCGTGAAGGGAGCAGAAAACAATGCTCGATGCGCGGCAGCTCTGCCTGGGTGCCCGAGTACGCGCCGTCACCCTATAGATCACAGCTGATCAGCGGTAGCGGACAGGGTGGACAGTGAGAAGAAAAGAGCATTGGCTGAAAGGGCTGGACACCCCCTACTCCCTCAACGATTCGTCGCGCAAATCAATGGCCAGTAGCGCATGACGACAGATTTCAGTCGCTCTGCTGCCATTCTGTGTACCTTGCTTCCCTCTCCGGCTCAGCGGAACCGTGGTTTCGGTCCTTTCTGGCGCACCTCCGCGCCATATGTGTGGCGTGGCAGTCAAGGCGCTTGTCTCGCTCTCCCGCTCTTTGAGCAGCCTTCGCTTTAGCCCTCACCCTCTTCCTACGCATACCAACACTCCACGGCATGCCTGCATGCCCAGACATTTGTCGCTGTCTCTTCATCTCTCTTCGTCGCTTCTGTTCTTCATTTCATTGTGCTGCATCGCCTTTTTCTCTGTGTGTGTGAGCGATCTCGCACTGGGATAGGCGCCACATATGCGCTCCGCTGTAACGTCAACACGTTGCTCACCTGCATGCTTCTTCGCTGTCACTGAGGCCCTTATTTCGTCGAGCGTTTAGCGTTTCACCTCTTCTCCCATCTCTCTCCCTTTAACGCTCCTTTACACACAGTCACGTGTGTAGGGCGCACCTTTCTTGCAGCGCTACACGCATCAAGCGCTCCTGAGGTTTCCTCCAGGCGTGGGGAGAGGGGGGCACCATGGACGAGGATAGGCTCCTCATGTTCGATAGCCATGGCGCTATTCGAATGTACGATCCTGAGAAGTATGACGAGCTTGTGAGGACGGTGGAGGTGGAGCGGCGCTACGTGGAGAAGATGGACGAGTTCCGCGCGCTCGTCCAGCGCACCATGGCCATTGTGCAGAGCCTCGGCGAAGCAATCGAGGTGGAGAAGCTGAAGGCCATTGGTTTCCGAAACATCGTCGAAAGCGAGCCCGAGGAACGTTTTCGCGCGGTTCAGGAGGCCCAGATACGATTGCGCGAGAAGCAGATGGAGCTAGACCGCTACGTCGCGGAGTACGACTCCCTGAAGCTTGTAGAGCAGGAGCAGCAGACCTTCTTCCAGCATCTCAGCCAGGCCAAGGATTAAAGTTGTGAGCTGCAGGACTGGATGCGAGAGACGAATCTGTCTCAATAAGGAGTGAGAGGCGGGGGACCGCTACAACTCTGCTCGACGAGTGAAGAGGTGGTGGCGGGGAAAGGCCTTGTGTATGGCACCTGAGACGGAGGCGGTTCAGTTATGCATGCAGCCTGCATGTGCGCGCGCGTAGATAGCCCTATCTCTTTCTCGACATCTCCGTTTAGCGTTCTCTTCGGCATATAGACGCGTGTTGCTTGTCTGCTGGTGCTGTGCGCAAGGCGTGTTTGGCCGTGCGCGAGTGCTGGCAAGTTCTTGTGCTGTCTTGAAGCGACCATGTATTTAAGCCACGCTTCACGTACAGATTGCCATTCGTGTCATGGCTGTTTCTCTTCGTCTCCCCGCTCTCCGCACGAACAGACACAGCCTTGTAGTGCACCTTCTCGTGATGGCGCATCCGTCAAGCCTACCTGTGATCCCCCGAGGCTGCGAGGGCAGCGCGGGGGGCGGAGACATGTATGCACCCTGTTAGAGCATCGAACGCGTTAAACCGGTGTGCAGACGTGGCAAGCGGGCGCTCAAACGAGTTTGGCGGCCTAGTTCCTTTGAAATCGCCCCTTCACTGCCCTATGGACGCGCCTTTCTCAAGTGACTTTCACCACTCGGGCTTTCTTCGCACGCGTTAGCAGGCGAAGTCCAGACACAAGGGACGCGCAGAGACAAGTTGCTTGTGTTAGTCGAAAGGAACTCGAACCAGCATAGATGTGAGGGTGAGTCGAGACAGGAGCGTCTGACTGTCGATGATGTTCTCGTGTACTGCTATCGACGTGCGCTTCTGTGACGCTACTCTTCCTCTTCCGGGACGCCACGCGGCACTTTCTAGCCACCTGCGTAGGCGAGGGGGGCACCTCGCTCATCGAAAATCGGTTGGCCGCACCAGCCCTCAAGATGCGTGCTTGTGCACCTCATTTTTACCGCCCCTGTGACCCCCGCTCCCTCTCTTCATCGTATCGTCTACCGCGCCACCTTCCCCCCTTTCATCCCCACGTCACTCCCCGGGTTGTGCGGCAGTTAGCCTGCGTCGTCTCGCTTTTGATGGGCACAGCTGTCGGCCTCACAGCCACAAACATCTCTCAACGACTCACTCGAGGGCGCGCGCCCATATCGCCCCTCACCCAGCATTTACATATATATTTTTTTCTGCCTCTCTAGCGAGCGACGCGAAAGCGCGTGCGGTCGGCCTTCGCTCCCGCTTTTTCTATTTCACTTACGCATCCCCCCTCTCTATTCTTGCTGCTCTCTGCACGGCCATTTTTTCCTGCTCGCTTGACTCTCTGTCCGTCTGTCTATCAGTCATGGGCCGACGCGCTCGTCATAGGTAAACTTCTAGGTCTCTCGTCATTCACTTCCCACCTCGTCCGGCGTATCACACTCACATACGTACCAGCTCACTGTAAAAGCTCGGTAAGCGACATTACGCTCATTGGGTGCCGTTGATCGTGGCTCGCAGGTGCCGCTGTCGTGCATGCACACGGGTAGCATCTTTCGCCGGTGACGTCTCTTGATGTGTGCGATTGACAATCATCTAATCGTTGCTGACCCCGCTCGACTACCCGCTTGCCCTGCCCCCCCCCCCACACACCAAACTTCTGGCTGCGTCCGTCTTGCTCTCTTGCTTTCCCTTTCCTTGCCGATTCCGAGACACAGTAGCCGTTGCTTTCACTGAGGCCCTCTTTCCTCTCCCTCTGTGCTTGTCGGAGAGCGTTTTTGTCTTCGTTTTCTGTGTTTTCTGGGCACCGCTTTCCCTCTCTGTGTGTGGAGGAAAGGGAGGAGGGTAGCGATATACTCTACATACTGCGTATATATATATATTGGCTACGTTGATGTGCGGACGGGCATGTCTGTGCGATAGTGTTGCGGTTCTTTCCTGTTGCACTCGGTGGCTTTCATTCGCTGCTACCGCCGTTGCCCAGGCCGTGCGGGCTGCATCCTGGCAGCCGGTAGCGACCGCGTTCTCTTCCCAGCCACGGTATGTTCTCTCCGCTCTTCTTCGAGTTTTGTGCCCAAGCCCATCTTCGACACTGCATCGCTTGTATATATATATATATTTTCAGCGCGTGGGCTCCTTCGTAGGCCCTATTGGACTGCTGCGTCAGCGCTAAACGGGCACACGCCTTTATCTGTGGAGGAGAGCCTTCATCTCGCGCTCTTTGTGCTCTCCGCTCTCTTCCCGCGTGTTTTTTTTCCCGTGCGGCCTCTGAGCGAAGGCGTATCGAGCATCAAATGTCCGCGCCAGGGCTCAGCCACGGGGGACCACGCCAGGGGCCTAGGCCACACCAGCGCCTGGCGCGACAGCGCCCCTGTGACGCAGCTTCGCTTTTGACGGACCGGCGTGTGCACGCGCCGCGCTACAGCTTTGACCCCGGCGCACTTCTGGCGCACTCCATTCAGGAGCAGGTGGACCGTTTTTATCGGGATCCGAAATTCGACACCGGGCCATGCCAACCGTCACTCACTGCGTTTCGGCTCAACCGCAAAGGATGGCGGAGAGGCGACCCATTCGTACGCCGTAATTCACTGCGGCCAACCGCGGCAGAGTGGAGGCCGGCAGCACCGCGCCGCCAGTCTTCGATTCTCTCATCAGCACCGTCATCGTCTCAGTCTGCATATATTTTATCGTCACTGCCGGCCACGCAGCGGCAGCGCCTGCACCGGGTAGCTGCGGCCGCCACTCCGCGCCTGGCCTCCACTCTCGCTGCACCGTCAAAGTCGACGGCATGGAGTGAGCAGCGCCGCAAAGAGGGCATGGTCGAAAGTGGACTGGAGTCGGTGCAGAACCTCATTGGACTCGGCAGCTACTTCGCTCAGCACCTGGACGTTACGTACCGCTTGCTTTCTGTGAGTAGTGGTGGGGCAAGAGCCTCTGCTGCAGGCCCGTGCAGCGGTGAGCAGGTAAACGCCGCGGGTAGCCGCTGCGGTACTCGAGGGACGCCTCAGGTGCCTTACCCATTCAGTGCGCCGGTGCCCGGCTTCCCATACACCTCGAGCGTTCGCCGCCCTGAGGTCCCGTCTGGTGGTCACCCGAGCTCCACCGTGCGCGCGCGTTGTGCTCAGTCTCCTGGTCAATCAGAGCTGCTCCAATGCGCTGGCAGTCGTACGCAGGCAGCGCTCTACACTTGCGCAGTCAACGACACGGCATCACTGTCCAGTCCCGCAGCAGCTGATGCATATGGAGACGAGGTCTCACCGAGCGTCGGTGGCAGCGCATCCACCTTTTCCCTTGAAGGCAGGGACCTTCTCTTTGGCGAGGATCCACTAGTGACGGAGCTGCTACAAGCACCAGAGACGGCGGCATGTACTGCGGAAACGCACAGAGGCGCCTACATGCAGGCAGCGCGAGGGCATGCGACGGCCTTCGAGCAGGCGGCATCGAACGCACGGGTCGTGCCTTCGCCGGCAGCGCTGGCAACGGCGAGCTTCTCCCGCTTCTCCTTCTCCTCCGCATACGACGCCCTGGTGCCGCGCGCATCGCAGTCATTGGCAAACCATGAGGCTGCCTTGAACTTGTGCGTCGGAGGTGTGGCATCGTCAGCGGATGCGAGGAAGCCTGCCGCGGCATTGGCGACAGAGTCACCTTGCACGAGAGAAACTATTGACCTCAAGCGATCGCGCGGTCTGTGGCGCCACTATCGCGCCGTGAACGACTTGTTTCAGCAGCTTCTGCGTCTTCGTGTCCACCATGAGCACGCGATGTGTCAGGGGCCTTGCCCGTGCGGTGTGTGCGACGATCGTTTCCTGGCGTCGCCGCCCCATGGACCCCGAAGAGCTTCCAGCTCACGAGCAGGGCACCCCCTGTCTTCTGATAGAGTGGCGGCGAGGGTGCCCACGCACGACCGAGTTAGCCGTACAAATTCGAGTGGTAGGCGGCTACACGCCCGACCAGCCGTGGATCATTACCACGGTAGCGCACATTGCAACGATCACGGGCCATCTGCACCACCCCTCCGCTGCGACGTTCACCTTGGCAAACGAGGTGCGAATACTGACGCTCGTTTGCTTAGCGGACACTCGCGCTGCGATTCCTCGATATTACACGACGCGTTTGTGCCGACGCCGCCCCCAGCTCCACGCGATGGCGCCTCGTCGGCGCTGCGTCGGGGTCCTTTGCGGCCATCTTCAGCGGCGCAACCGCGAGAGCGCTCGTCGCGTACGTCCAAGTCATCTGCGGCACCCAGGGCGGCCCCACCATACTGCGTCCCGTATCGGGGCCGAGAGGCTGAGTATGGTCGGCCCTTCTCGTCTGCTACTGAGGGAAGAGCGGACGTCGGCCGGGAGAGGGGGAACGACGCTGGTGCACCGAGGGAGCGCGATGAGGATGCTCACGACGACCGCTCTCTCACTGAGCACCTGCGCGGTGTTGCGAGGGGCATTCGGGCGGGCAGAAAGGGATCGAGCACGTCATTCGTGAAGGATGCAGCCAGCGACCCCGATTCTGGCGCAGCGCATCTCAGCGCCGTTGCCTTGCCGGAAGCGTTGCGTGAGGAGGCGCACCCGGACGATGGAGCCTACTCGGAGTTGGTGCGCGTACCTAAAGCTGCTGGCCGCGCGATACCGGAGGCAATAGCCGTAGAAGAGACGGAAGCAGCGGCGGTGGCGCGCACAGCGATGATACCCTCCCAGGACATTCTGCAGCTTCCGCTTGCGCTGCAGCCGCCTCATGTCTTGGGGCGCAGCGGTGTGGCGGTGGAGACGGTGGCATCTTCAACCTCGCTGCATGAGCTGCGCGGGGATACCAATCCAGCGCTCCTTAGAACACCCAGTGCGGCACTGCCTGCGAACGAAGACACTTTGCCGTGGGGACCTGCTGCTGTGCCTGAACCCCTCCCCACCAGCGAGACGGTGCCCAGTTCCTCATGCTCCTCGTCAGTTTCGAGCATTGCGCTGAGCAGTGACAGCAGCAGCAGTCTCGATTCCCCTGTTTTCGCGTTGCTTGGGGACACGAACGCCTCTGCGGCTGCGCCGGTAGCGGACTCACACCCCATCGCTGTCAAAACTCCTGCGCATTCGAACGTCACATTCGAGAGTGTCTTGCGCAGCACTGTTGTGAGGGTACAGCTGCGCGTGCTCAGCGAGCAAGAGGGTGCCCTGCGGGAGCGTCTCGGAGTCGATGAAGAGGACGCGCGGTGGGGGGTGTATTGCGAGAGAACGGTTGAGGGGGAAGCGCTGCGGCGCCGGGCACTCGCCTTGGAAGAAGCGGTGGAGAGGCGGGACCTCGCACGTCAGTGCGATTGGGTGCGTAGTCGCATTTTAGTCGCCGAGGACGCGCTGAAACAGTCGCAGGTGGCACGGAAGGAAGAGGACGACGCGTGGGAGTGCTCAGGAGAGGACGCGGGCCTGGCGGCGGTGGCGGTGGCGGCGAAGTCTGCGGTCACTGGGGCACTACAAGTAGGCATGGACAAACTTTCTACGGCGGAGGAGATGCTTCGTCGTGGCACTGTGATGAGGGAGCGTGCAGTACGCCTGGATCTGCGGGTGAAAATGTGTCGTGATGTCGAGGTTTGTGCCAGGGGAGACCTTGAGTTTGCCGAGTGTTTTGGGCGGCTGGGCTTGACGCGGGCGTACGTAGTGTGCTGCCCGGCGCACACCAGAGCAATCAGTGATGCGGCGTCGACAAGAGTGGAAGAGGGTGCGGAGGGGGGTGGCATTGAGGGCCCGACACCCGTTTCAGCCTCCGCTGGCGAGTCATCCGTGGCTCTACGAGCGCATACCCCGGCGCATGCCGGCATGGCTAGCGAGGCTGCTGAGCCAGTTGCGCCGCTTCCACCGTATAACCTGTACGTCAATGAGCACCTCGTCGATGCTTCAGCGCCGCCAGCTGACGTCGAAACCGTTTTTGGCGAGCACGCTCACGGCGAAGAGGGAATACCTCCGCGGCCGCACTTTGCTCTCCACGTCAGCGGCAGTACGTCCACGATCACGCCACCAAAGCTCATCTCGCCGTCTGTTTGTGCATCGTGAGCGCGACCAGAGCGGCTCTTCGCCGATGCCAGTGAGGCAACCGAACTGCATAAATCGTCAGCGAGGCGCAAGCCACAGACCTGTGCGCGGCGCAGGGATGCGGTGCCGATGGTGCCAGAGGATTTGAAAGGCGTCCTTTTTTTCGCGGAGGCTGGGCGAGGGGCAGCTCCGCAGTGGCCACCGCTTCACAAGCAGACGTGGTGAGATTGCCGATAGAGGCTTCTCTTCAGCTGCGAAAGCACTTCGACTGTTGCGTAGTGTGGTGTGCAGCCCCATTCTACGGCACTTGACCCACTGCCTTACTCTGTGCTGAGCACGCATGAAGTGCCGACGCCTGTGGTGAAGCTTTCCCCCCTTTTGAAGCCGGCAGAGGCGGTGTGAGTAGCTTCCGCTGAACACGCGGCTAAGAAAGCCTCCGCTGGGTGAGGGTCCTACGGCTGAAGCGCGGACGGAACTGCATGGCACAGCCACCCCTTCCCTCCCCCCGGCGGCTCTTGATGCCACTCAGATGCCATTTCCCCCCCTCGCGGTTACCTGACGGTGCCGCTACAGAGACCCTCCCTTCTGCGTACTCTCAGACGAGGGCGCTCTAGGCCGCTTCCTCTTCTGGCAAACTCCGCGAACGGAGCTGCCGTTCCTTCTCTGGGGCACTTCCGCAGAGCACGAGCAGACTCTTGGTACGGTGGTGGACGTCGCAGTGAGGCAGAAGTTGCAGAGGAAGTCTGCCGCCGCTGCGGCGGACGCGGAGGGGTCTCTGATGCTTTATCGGCTCTCCTGGCGAAGTAGAAAGTGGTGCGTCCTTGAGGGAATCGCCATGCATTTCACGTCCTTGAAGATGGCAAAGCGCGCCTGAGACTCGTTGCCCTTACTGCTCTGGGAGCAGACCACTACCACTGCCGCCGTCGTGGTATTTCAGGCGGAGCATTCGGTCGAGGAGCTGACCTCTAGCATGCGCTTACGGAGCGTCCTGCGCCCGGCTCAGCGTGTTCAGAAGCTAGCCCCGGAAATAGCGGCCGGCTCACCGCTGTGGCATAAAGGTATCGGTTCGTCTCTGCCTCCTGGGAGAGGGTGCGCGGGGCGTCGACAGCAGTGCTCCGTAATATTCTAGCGGACCAAACATTCGAGTCCCATCTCCATATCCGAAGGCGCCGCAGCGCAGCGGCGGGCTCACAGCCCCTCCCACTCGCCTAGTTGCGCTCGCCCCACCCGAGGCGACGAAAATGGCAGGCGATGAGCGGCACGCAAACCGAACGAGTCGAGGGAAGTGAGGAATGCTTCGGAGACATCCCTGCCTTTGTATGGACGCAGCCGAGCGCTGCTCCGTCGTGCTGGCTCAGGGCACTGTGCACCCACATCGACGGAAAAGCCGAAGTCAAATGCATGACGCTCAGGTAGCTCCAGGCCGGGCCTCTTCTTCCCCCCTTAGGGGGGTTGGCGTTGGCGACCATCAGAGGGGCAAGAGGGAGCGCTTGTCTTGATAGCAACCCTCTGCTCTCTTCCTTGCACAACGTCTGCTGCCGCATTCCCGTGTCGCACCGGCAGCGTGCGTCAGCGCTGGCATCGATTCCTCTCCATCCGAGGTAAGGGGTGCGTGGCTGCTGCACGTGCTTGGTGGATGGGTTCTTGGGATAGGGAAACGTTTCCATGACCCGAACGTGTCTGTGTTTGTGTCTCTTTCCCTTTTATTATTTCTCTCTGCTGCTGCCGCGGCCTGCTGATCCATCGCGTATCCTGACAAGAAGGCGCTCCTTTCGCTTCTCTTTACGTTGTCTCATCCTGTCCCTCCCCTCATTCCTCTCTTTTCTCCCCCTCGCTACCCGTAGGTGGAGCGAACCATAGACAGCCCGTTGTCTGACGCCTTCGACACTCGTGTTGCCGTTCCTCTTTGTATTCCTGTGCGTTCCCCCCTTGTCCGTTTTTGTGGTCTCTGTCGCCGACCCCTTGGGGCCCTCCCTCGCCCCTCTCTTTATTTCTCTCTATCCTTTTTTGCGATGTCTTTTGCGGGTGGCGCCGCCTCTCCATCATCGCTCGTCGCGTTCGCGTTATTGTCCGTTTCCTCTGAGACCCGCTTTGCCAAAGTGCCGCCTGCTCGATGTACACGTATGCGCGTTTCCGCCGCACCACACTCCCTTCCTCCCATTGATGGAGTGTCTGCGCCACTTCCAGCCTTGTGCGTGTCCACGTGCTTCTGTCTCCCTTTCGTTTTTTTTTCTCTCTCTGTTTTTTTTTGTTTCCGGCCTTCAGTGTCGCGGTCTGCGCTCGTATAGATGTCTCCGTGTGTACGTTTGTTAGGTAGTGAGGGGTGAGGTTCCCCCTCCCCCCTTCCCCTGGCAGAGCCCTGAGACGGTGAAGGGTGTGGCTATGGTGTATCTATGATGGCCTTGCGCAGCCTCTGCGGGAGAGCACGCACACGCAGAACCACGCAGAGAGGCTCGCTGCCACCAGGAGCCCAGCATCGTCCACCACCATGTAGAAATTCTCAGTAGGAAAGAAGAAGAAAAAAGGGGACAGCGAAGTCCCCGCGTCGCCTACGGGCCACAGTTTGCATGCCAGCAACAAAAAAGGATTGTCATAAGTTGCTATGCACCATCGGTCACCGATTTGTGTGACCGCATCGTACTGCACACGGCGCTTCTGACTCTCCGCTGCAAGGCGACGTCAGGAAAGCAAAAATAAATGAAGATCGCTTGACCCCAGCTGGCGTGCAGAAAATGCATCATGTATGCGCAGGATTTGCGTGCATGGCTGATGAACCACGACTCCACGTCTACTGAATTGCTCAGGCGCGCCTTTCCGGAAGAGACGCCTTCGCCATCTTTTCTGCCGCCCTGCGAGACTATGAGCTCATGCTGCCTGCCGAGCTGCTTGCCGCGCGACTTCATCTCGAAATGTTTCCCCTTCTCTCCGTCGGCGCACATCTGCTTGTGTGCGGGGCCATGTGGCACCCCTTATTAGGGATGCGCCGTGCGTGTGACGATTGGCAAGCGCTCTTTTGTGTTCGGCTCCCTCTCTCACTCCCTCCATCTCTCTCGTTCTGTGTCTGGAAGAGCCCAACACAAAAGAGCGCTTGCCACGAGGGTACCGGGGACGTAGAAGGCTCGAAGCACGACAAGAAAAAGGGAGTGGCGTGGAGGAGAGGGGGGAAAGCGGGGCAGATTGCACGACAGCTTGTTTGCTTTTCTGCTCCGTCGGCCCCTTTTCTTCGGTCGTTGCCGCCCGCTCCTCCGCGCTCGACTCGCTTGCCCTCCTTGCCCATCCCCGACTCGAGGCGTAGGGCCTCACGTGTCTCGCCACTACTCTTGTATTTCACATCCGGTATCTACGCCCCCTCTTCGTCACTCGCTGCGCCGGTCTCTCCTTCTCCCACGGCCCCCTCTTCTCGATCTGACGTGGTGCTCCACTTTTTTCCCCTTGATTTCTTCAATTTGCGTCAGCCGCATCACCATTGGGTACCACCCTCCCCCATATCGGCTCCTTTTTCTGCGGGTGTGTCTCGACGTATTGCGCGGGCTCCGTCCATCACGTGCCACGGAGAGAGAAGCACTTCCCCCCCCTCTGCCATCAGCACACAAAGCCAAGCGATCGCCACACCTGCGCTACGGGAGCTCCCTCTACTCTCTTCCTCGTTGTGAGTCCCTCACCCACACACATTGGAAGATTCTGAGCTGTCGTCGCATCCACCTTCACTGTAGGGGTGCACGACACCCCTCCCTCCCTCCCTCCCCCCACAAGAAACAAACGTTGCTGAGATTCCCTTTGCCCACATCTCTCTATCTCTCTCCATGTCCCGCATTGCGCTGTTCATCGGATGAGTGCGCCTTTTCCCCTTGCGTGGACGATTGATGCTCGCTGCTCTGCGCCGTGTTTCGCCTTCCGTCCCTTTTTGTATATAATTTCTTTCTACTCCGTATCGCCGCCCTTTTTCTTCGCCTGTTCGCGGCCATCTCGGACAGTGCACGCGCCACCTCCCCTCCCCTCCCCTTGGTACCAGCAGGCACGCGAACCGAGCCGCTGAGGGCCGGGAGCGCGCATGCACAACCTCTTACGCCATTCCCATCGATCTCTCTCTCTCTGGGGCTTCTTTTTTTTATTTTCCTTCGGGATCTGGCCATCTATCTGGTCCTCCTTCCCCTCTTCTCCGCATTGCCCAGACGCCCTCTTCCCCTTTCCATAAACGCACCTGTCATACTCGCGCTCACTTCACACCATGAAGAACGTAACGTGGATGGACCGACAGAGCATTCGCGCACTTCTCCTCTACGGAGGGCTCGTGCGGCTCGTGCTGCTTATTTACGCCGGTTTTCATGACTGCCATTTTCGAGTCAAATATACAGATATCGACTACACGATCGTGGTGGATGGCGCAAGGGAGGTACTAAATGGTGGAACACCGTTTGATCGCACGACGTACCGGTACACGCCGCTCCTCGCTGTGCTGGTACTCCCTGCCGTGCTCATCGCACACCCGCTGGGGAAGGTCCTCTTCACGCTGAGCGACCTTGGCGCAGCTTACT
Organism: Leishmania martiniquensis; assembly: GCF_017916325.1. Lineage (NCBI taxonomy): Eukaryota > Euglenozoa > Kinetoplastea > Trypanosomatida > Trypanosomatidae > Leishmania > Leishmania martiniquensis. The sequence continues at coordinate 716,917 of NC_090165.1, forward strand.
ACTGCTTTCGCATTCTCCTGCGCTTTTCGACGGAGCGGAGTGCGAAGTGGATGGTGGCAATCTTTATCCTCTGGAACCCTGTTGTGCTGAACGTGTCGACGCGTGGGAACAGCGACATGCTCATCTGTTTCCTGAGCATGGGGGTGCTGGCAAAGTTTGTCGAGGGCCGCTATTTCGTGGCCGCCGCAATCCTCGGCTTTGCAGTACACGTCAAGATCTACCCAGTCATCTATGCTCTTCCCCTGGTGCTCGGCGTGTGGGAGGGCGCGAAGTCTTGTCGCTTCTGGAGTCGTCTCGCCCACACCGCCCATGTGGTGGTCGGCTGTGGCTTCTGGTTCACGGCCGCCTTCGCTGTCCCGACGTATGCGTGCTACGTGGTTTATGGCCAGCAGTACCTTGACGAGGCCTTCCTCTACCACATCCACCGCGAGGACCACCGACACAACTTCTCTCCTTACTGGCTGCTCATGTATCTGAACATGGGCCGCCGCAACCTTGGCGTCGGCAGGGATCACTCCGCTGGGCTGTTCGCTTTTCTCCCGCAGCTCGCCGTGTTGGGCTACGCTTCGTGGAAGCTGCGTACGAACGTTGCGCACGCCTTCTGCATTGAGACGATCCTCTTTGTGGCATTTAACAAGGTCTGCACGGTGCAGTACTTTGTGTGGTTCCTCCCCTTCCTGGGGTTCGTCTTCTGCGAGCCGGCGCCGCGAACACGGCTGGCGCGTACCCCCGTCTCCCCCAAGCCAAAGGGGCTCCCGCTCCTCTGGTCCGTTGCCCCCGTACTCCTTTGGAGCCTCACCATTCCGCTGTGGGTGTGCGCAGCCTATCCGCTCGAGTTTGGGGGAGAGAACCACTACGGCCGCCTGTGGATCGTATCCTGCCTCTTCTACCTGGCCACTGTGGGCCTCGCCGCATGGCTAGGGCGGCTGTGCTGCCGAAACAGCATGAGCTTTGCCATGAAGGATGTCAGCTTGGCGCGCAAGGCGTTTTAGCTGCTTAGCAGCGCCTCTTATTGTTCACGCTGGTCCTGCTCTCACGCGGTGGAGGTGGTGGGCTATGCAGAGCACGGCGGCGGTGCACACCAGATTTCACGCTGGCGGTGCGCTGTGCGTGTGTACATGGGGGTGGGGTGGGTGGGTGGAGGGAAAGCTGCGCGAGGGCATGAAACTATCGTTGCCCTGTCACACAGTCCTTCCTCTCTTTATCCAGCTCGTCCGGTAGGGCGGCGCATGCCCTTCGATAGTACGTCGGCGGAACTGCTTGCCTCGCATGAAGGCGGTGATGAGGGGTGAAAAGGGTTTCGACGAGAGAGAGTTTTGCATGCATAGAGCAGCGCGAGAAATGGGGCAGAGGCAGGGGGACGGGGCAGAGGCCGAGGGATGCAAAAGTAGCTAACATCGAATCCTTCGTGGGCCTCGGCGGCCCGCGCCGCTGCGCAACCCCTTATTCCCTGTCTCCCTCGCTTCACCCTTCTCTTTCTCTCTCCCTCTGCTGCTTGTTTTTTTTGCTGTGCGGCGAGATGCTGCGCAGCGCCCAAACCAGCCGGAGAGTCGGGGAAGCTGCAGCCGTGCGTACAGAAGCAGCAGCAGCAGCTCTGTGCGTTTTTTGAGCGCGAGAGAGCGAAATGAGATCTCGTGCATCTGGCTGCGCTCGCCATCATACTGTATCAAATAGGAGTGACGGTCATAGCTGGATGGCGCTGAGTAGCGACGTCGGTCTTGACTACGCCGTCGCCTGCATCAACACGCCTTACGGGTACTTGAATCGGGATGCGTCGCGTGCGAATCACCCTCTTGCCGGACTCCCTCTCCTCCGCCTTTGCGGTGAGCTGTTCCTTGGGCTTCCTTGCTCCACATGCGCCTTCCTTCCCTGTCCACGCATCAGCGCACATCTTCGCTCCCTTTCTTGGCCCCGTTCCGCGCACGCAGACACTCTTAGACTCACCAGCGTACGAGGGCCTTTTTATTATTATTCTGTCCTATCGTCCTTCGCCGTGCGAATGAAGTGGTCCTCACCTCTCCGCCACAGGCACACGCACACACACGCACCCTTTTCTGTTCTCCGTTCTCTTTACTGCTCTTTGCAGCATGCGAAAGACGGGGAGGCCCAAGCCGTGTGCCGCCTCTCCCCCCCTCAGTGCCTCCCTGCACACTCGCAGCTGCCCTCACATAGGACATGGGTGCACCTGCACGCACACTGTCTGACACCCCGACAAGAGACCAGCGGTATTCCCGTTTGTGTCTTCTCCCTCCATGTGGCCCCTTTCTTTTTAAAACTACTCCCCAATGCTCAATGACGAAGGGAGGAGGAGGTGGCGGATACTCACGTAACGTGCGTGACATTGCCCGGGAGGTGGGTCCCGCGACCACCTCCCTCTCGCTCTCCGTGCGGTGAATTCAGGCACTCCCCTCATGCGGTCTGCCAATGCTGATTCACCTCTGGCCGTGACACAGGGTCCAGTGCCTGCGGCGCACCACGCGCTCGGTAATGTGGTGGGGCCGGGGGGGCGAGTAGCGCGGAGCTCAGCGCATGCGTGTGTGCTGCATGGCGAAGGAAGAGGTAAGTTCACTGGCGATTCTTCGCTGGTGTCATTGTCTTTGCTTCTGCGCGGTTCTTGCATCTGATATTCTCCATGAGTATTCAAAAGTGAGGCTGCCATCTTGTCGAGGGTGTTGGCGGGGCTGAGAGGGCTTCTCTTACCCGTGTGAGTGGAGGGTTGCAGCACAATGTTGATCCCCATGGCTTCCTGCCAATGTCGCTTTTTTTTGTGTCTGCGACTGTGCCGATCGCATCGATGTGACTCGAAGGAATCCGTGAAGTGAACCTTCTGCCTTTGCGCGTGTCGGTGTGCGCGCGGGGCTGCATCCTGGTCGAGGCGACGCACGCAAGCCAACAACACCAGCATTGCATCTTTGTATCATCCTCAGAAGCTCACGTATGACGCCGACGCGGCTCTTTGACATGCATCTATGTGGTCTTTGCGCTGATGGTGCGCCTCGCCTCTCTTTCGTGTGCTCAGGCGCGCGCTGCGCTCTATCCGCTTTTCCACGGTGCCGCTTTTCGCTTCATGATCGCCTTTCTCTACGCACATGCGTGCCACACGCCTAATGCAACGCAGAGCGCGCGAAGGTCATCATCGGTGTCGCTTCTTTGCCGCCTTCACGAAGCGCTTTCTCTTCATCCGCGTGTCTTTCTGCCCACGCTGAAGATGTCGTACTACATCGGCTACTCGCAGCGTGAGATTTATAAGAAGCGCTGCAGCGAGCTGGGCTGTGCGTGCAACTCCGCGGTCGTGCAACTGCTCTCCGATGTCCCAGACGACGCTGCCAGCCTGACCTCGCTGGACCTCTCCCGCAACTTTCTTGGCAGAAAAGGCATTATTCCGCTCTTGGACGTTATCGAGAGTGCTGAGCACCTACGCAGTCTCGACCTACGCGACCAGCAACTCGGAAATGATGTGTTAGAGCTGATTTGCGCGCGCCTCCGGCGGCACCCCTCTCTGCTGAAGCTGAATCTGTCCAATAATCCAATCACCCTCGCTGTCTCCTCAGCGCTGCTCGATCTGGCGAAGGAGAACTCTGTGCTGCAGTATATTCTTCTGGAGAAGACGCTCGTGCGCTCCTCCATGGTTACAGCCATTGAGGTACAGCTTGAGAAGAATCGTGCACTCGCCCGGGCCGCGTCGACGGCGTTACCGTTGCCCGACGCCCCCTCCACTCGACTTTCCATCACTACCTCTCCAACAGCGGCGGGCTCTGCGCCCGATAGCGAGTCTTCTACTCTGAGAAAAGGGCGGGTGGGACCATCTTTACCCGCCGGCAGCGGCACTTCCGCTGCCGCGTCGCTCCTCTCGCTGGCCAATTCAGCGCCCGCTGCACCGAGGGGCACTGGACTACGCCAGCGCAGCCCCGCGCACGAACTGCAGCACGTGTTCCGCTGCTACACGCATACGGTAGCCGACGTTCTCTTCGACGCCGATCCAACGAAGGATATTTGGGCGTGGTGTGAGGCACGACAGTACGTGTTCGACGACGCCCAGTTCAGCTCACACAACGATCATCTGCACAAAATTGCGCGGAACACCTACGGCGTCGCGAGCTGGCGGCGCATCGGCGAGCTCTACCCTGATGCCACACTCTTTGGGTGGGAAGGTACAACAACGCCTAGCAACGCCACGGCACAGCAGGGCGTACCCGGGGTTGGCGGCTGTCGTACTCAACAGAGCTGTGGCGATTCGGGGGAAAGCGCGAAAAGCGCCGCTGCGGCAGCTGTGGATGGGAGCTGTGGCAGCAGCGGGGCGGCGTATTCGCCTGCCACCTCACTCTTTGAACAGCTCCCTACAAATGTCCCCGAAGGCTTCACCTGGACCTTCACCGCGATGATGGCGAGCGTGAAGGAGATGGAGTCGCTGTACGCCCTCTTCTGCACATCCGCTACAGAACTTATAGATGGCCGAATGCGGGTGCAGCGCGGCACGGACTGTCCTGGTATCTACACGATGCGCATCTTTGTTGAGGGGCAATGGCGCTACCTTGTGGGAGATGATTTCTTGCCGGTAGACAAGTATGGCCGATTGATCTTCACAAAGCCATCCATGGACGGTAAGGCGTTCTGGCCGTGCATCTTGGAGAAGATGCTGGCGAAACTGTACGGCGGCTACCATGCCTTGGACTCGGACTTCGACCAGCATTACGCCGGCGTCGATGGCCCCAAAATACGCAGACCAGTTGCCGAGCTGTTGGGTAGCAACGAGAGCCTCCGGCGGACGACCACCAGCGGTGAAGGTGGAAGCGGTGACGCTGATGCCGATGCCGTGGCAGAGGGCTCGCTCATCTGCGAGGAGGTGCTGCAGAACTGCGGCCGTGCCATGTCTCGCCTCACGGGTGGCCTCTACGATAGCTATCCGCTGCACTCGGTGGAGGCAGCGCCAACAGCGCAGGTCTTTGAGGTACTGCACGGGTCTCTCGGGTTGCCGCCGCGCCACGCTGACGGGGGTGGGGAGGGCAACACCGCACGTTTCAGTCGACGAACAGCGCTGGTGAAGCGGCCGTTTCTCGGTGGCCGCAGCATCTCCGTGGATGCCGCAGTCGGCGCGTCAGCTGTGCCTTCGTGCCGGACCGCCGCCGTTTCTTTTAGTAGAGAAGCTGCGCGAACGTGCAGCGGCATTCGACCGCACTGCGCTTACCAGGTTGTGCGCGTGTGCCGCGCTGGTGAGGTGCGTCTACTGCAGCTAAGTAATCCATGGTGCGACAGAGTGCAGTGGACCGGTGACTGGGCAGATGATTCACCACTGTGGGTGAAGCATCCTGAAGTGGCTGAGATGGTGTCGACGCCCGCTCGCAGTGGCCCACGCTCGCGAAGCGTCGGCAGCTGCCTCTTGCAGCGCTCTGATATGGCATTGTCGGTGGTCTCCTTGCCGTTAGGGCGCTCGCTGCTGACGGCCTTGAGTGAGGCAGGAGAGTCGCTGAAGGAAGCGTCGCTGTCGGAGGGGCAGGGCCCCTCGACGTGCACCACCGGAAATGCTGCCACGGCGCGACCGCACTTGCAGAAGTCTACGTTTTGGATCGCCTTTCGTGATTTTGTGCAGAACTTTGAGTGGGTACACACGTGCCGCGTGTTTGGTGACGAATTTCAGCGGCAGGACGTGCACGGCAAGTGGACTCGCAGGTCGGCCGGTGGCAGCGCACGCGAGCCGTCGTGGCACATCAACCCACACTATCGGCTCTCGTTCCCCTACCGGTCGACTGTCCATGTGCAGCTAACGCGGCGTGATCCGCGTCTCCGTCAGACTCGCAGCGCCGTGCCTGAGCACGACGACGGGAGTGGTGGTGTTGGGCTGCAGCTTTTGCGTGACACTCACTACCCACTGCACTGTCCTCCGAGACGTCGAGAATCCGCGGCACTTAGCGCCATCGCTTGCATGCCCACTGGGTTCGTGGAGGACGTCGCCGAGGGCTCTCGGAGAGATGGCAGCAACACAGGCGAGGCTCTCGGTAGCAGTCCTCTGGCCTCCACCAACAGCAGCGGCGGCTGTGCCTTTACTTCTGTTCTCTTCTCCGATCTCCGTCAAAGTGGCGATCACCTGTCGCTGGCAGTTGTGCTGGAAGCTGGCGCGCAGTACTGGATTGTGCCAACCACATATGCCCCGAGGGTGCTGGACGAGTTCGATTTCATCGTCATCTCGACTTCGACGTTCATGATGCAGGAGGCACAGGAGCTCGACTACTGGGATCAGCGAACGGTGCCGTCAGAGCTGCTCTATTCCGTTTCCTCGAACTTGCAAGAGTCCGGGCAGGGCGAGGGTGAGGTGGCCATCATCTTCGACTCCAAAACCTGCATCTCGAGTGATGAGAACCTCCTGCTAAACGGGAGGCAGCAGCGCAATCGACACTTGATGCACGACGCCGTCCAATCTTCAATCGAATCCGCCTCAGTTACGCTATCGAGTCGCGCGTGTCGGGTTGTTGTCGCTGCCACCATGGACCTCACGGCGTCCTACGGGGAGCGGGGGAACAGCGATGCGGACGAGGCGTACGAGGAGCTTTCAGGGCTGGCGGAAGGCATGAACGACACGCCAACGCTGCAGCTTGCTGTTGTGCCTGGCGAGGTGGACGCTGAAGGCCGCCCCACTCGCACGATCGGCGACATCGATCCTCACATGGCTCACTCGTACCAGCTCGACCATCACACCGTTCTTGAGACAGTCATTCTTTCTGCTTATCCCGGTAGTGTGGAGTACTGCACCGTCATCGGCTTCCTTCTCCCGGCGGGGTCGTGGGCACACGTGCGCTATCAGGTCTGGTGCTCCGCGCCTCTTCTTGAAGTAACGAGTCTGCCGGCATGGTCGAAAGAGGAGGTGGAGCTGTGCTGGGATGATGAGAAGGGAAGTGGAGGCTACCACGAAGGAAACGGGCACCCGCAGGTGGAGCTGTCGAAGTTGCGGCCGTTTCAGCGATTTGCCGTATCGCTGCAGGTGGTCGAATACGACGCCATCGAGCCGGCCATCATGTTCACCGTAGTCCAAAGTGATGAACAGCGAGGGGAACCGGTGAAGGGGCGGCTGGCGCAGAAAGACGTGTGGTCTCAGTCCGCGTACATCAAGGGTACCTTTCTGCAATCGGGCTTCGACCTCGATGAGCACCCGCCAGCGTCGCTGATCGTCATCCCGTGCCTGCAGCCGACCGGCTCCAAAGGGAGGTGCCTTCTTACCATTTCGTCCGACTTCGCCGATTACCAATTCTACCCGTTGCGCACGAGCGCCGCTGCCGTTCCCTAGGTATCGAGGCCGCCTCGTCTCTCCTCCCTGCCCCTGCTCCCTACGCACCCAGACGTATACATATACGGGTAAGCTGGAGAGGACAGCTCCACCACTCGAAGTGCCATACAAGCGCACACCTGCAGAGCCATTGCGGCTCATTTCTTTTTCGACCTCTTTGCGCGCTCGTCTGTTACAACGCGGTAAGCGCTTCCATGAAAATACACGCCGACACATACGCACGCACGCGGGTACGTGGCGCACCCTCGTAGCCTTCATGCAGCGCCTACGCGCTCTCTATTCTGCGCCTCTTGTGCGCGCACGTGCGTGTGTGTGGCGGTGGCGGAGACAATGATGTACGCTGATGTGTAAGTGTGCTGTGTTTCGTTTTCTGACTCAACGCGTTGGTCCTCAAAGGCATCTTCGATGCCTACGAAAAACCTATCGCACACTCATCTGAAAAGTGTAGAGGCGACGGCGGAGCGACAGGGCGAAAAGGCTGTGCTCGGGGCGACGAGAGATACGAATGAGGTGGATGAGGGTGAGGCGTGCGCACATGCGTCATTGAGCCGCTGCGTTCATGCTCTGTTGGATGCAGAAGCGTCAGCTGCTGTGCGCTCCACTGGCCATGTCGCCCTCCTGCTCTGACGTGGGGCTTCTTTCACCAACCTCACTCTCTTCGCCCTGTGCGTCTGTGCACCCACGCACCCTTCCCCGAGAACCTGCTCCGCCGCTACTGAGGAATTCGTGAGGGGCACCGTTTCTATTCTTCTGTCTCTCTTTGTGTGATTGCTTCTTCTCGCTTGCTTGGAACCCAGTCGAATGCTGCTCACCATCCCTCACCTCTGGCTTGCCGGTTGGATGGCCGTGGTGGAACTATTCACTGAAAGGCTCGGCGACAGGGGGAGAGAGAGGGGTGGGAGAGCGGAGGAGGCGAGGCAACAGATGTACCCTCCCCCTCTCTTTTTTTTCTGGCTGCTCATCTCTCCTTTTCCCTGTCCCATCTTTGCTGTTCAATACATGTATGCTCACGGCCTGTATCCACTCGTGCGCCCTCTTCCCCCTGTCTGTCTGTCTCTCTCTCTCTCGGTCATTCTCGATCACTTCCCCAACTCTGTGCACCAGTGCTTTGCGCCACGGTGGTACACGAAGGCGGTTGGGAAGAAGAGGTGTCGACCAAAGTGGCTTCGTTTTTTTTCGCGCTCTTCCGCGCCTCTGTATGGGCGGTGACGGCTCTCTTTCTCTCTGCGTCGTTTCCTCACGCTTTGGAATCGTTCCCCCCTCTGTGATTTCGCCCCCGACGCTGTATGATTGCTGCGGCAAAGTCATCTCAAAATTCTTCAGAGAGAGATCGTGCCATCTCAGGATTGCTGTTTGTGGACTTGATCAAGGAGTACACATGCTTACTGCGACTCCGATGTTTCTTTTCACGCGCGGCGACCGTTGCTGCTCCTCGTCCTGCCACATTTGTTGCACCACTTGCACTGGAGCGAGCGCCTCCATCATACAAGTTGATGTCGCGTCACCCCTGCCCTCCCCAGCCCGCCATCCCTTTGCAACACATGTAAGGGTTTCTCACCTCCTTTTTTCATCTCGCATGTGTCCACCTGTTCCTCTCTCCGTCGTATATCCGTCCTTCGCCGGCCAAACGTACGTCTACATGTGCGCTGGCCATGGCCGACTCCACGTGCCGCCTTCAGGTCGCCCCCCTCCCCCTCTCGCAAAATTTGTTCGCATATTTTTGGTCCGACGACAGAGTTCTCACCCGACCCCCCGCCCGCATAAGCCCAACACAGCCGCTCTTTTGATGATGAGCTGAAGCGTCATTGTGCGCATTACGTCGCCCAACCGCTTTTTTTTCTGCCGTTGAATATTTGCCCCTTTTCCACATGACCACCACTGGAAAAGATGCGGCTGCACTACCCACTACCGACGACAACCCTTTGTCTCGGGAGGAGGTGATAAGTCGATGCCGCCAGCTTGCTGCCATCAGCATAATTGTGCTTGTGTCTATGCAGATATTTCACAAGTCCGGCACCTACACGGACGTCTTCCAATACCACCCCATTTTCATGCTGCAGGCCTTTGTTATGGTGATGCCGGACGTTGTGAGTAGCATCAAGCGACTACGAAAGGCACATCACCGGTCTGCGTGCAAGACTGATGGTGTCGCACAACCACTTGAAGGCCAGCTTCCGCGCAGCGAAATAATCATGCGTCACCAGCTGACCTCTTTTGTGATGGAGGTCGCCGCTGCAGGCGGCTTCGCTGCGGTGGAGTACACGAAAATTACGAACAACTACCCACACCTCAAGTCTCCACACGGCATCGTGGGCGCCCTCTGTGGTGTGGCAATCGTGTGCCAGATGGTGCTCGGCTCCACTCTCCGCTACCTTCTGACGCCAGCGGACCCGCGGCGTCCCATAGTGCGGACGGCGCACAAATACACGGGCGCCTTCATCGCCATCACGGCAATGATGGCAATGGCCGGCGGCTTTCTCAGTACTGAGTACGCAGAGAAGGTCGTACCATCCTCGATGATGCGGACAGTGATTGCTTTCGCTTCGGTGGCGACATCAGTTGCGGGCTTCGTTCTATAAAAAGCTGTGGGAACCTCCTCCCACGTGTTCGACACCAGCACGTAGTCGAAGAGGCCCGCTACCGAGGCTGGGAACGTAGAGCCACCTGTGACGGTGCGCTCCATCATCAATGCTACGAGCATCGGCATCATCAATGCACACCATCTCGCGTAGTTTTGTACCACCTGGCCTGTGACTGAGGTAGCCAGAGCAACGGGGCGCGCGATTCGAAAGAAGTGCGGCTGGGTATACTACGAGGCATGAAGATGAGAATCCGGTGCCACAGACAACGCACGGCTGATGAAAGCCGAGCGCGGGTAAGCGGCGTCGTGGGCGGTGAAGAGGAGGAGGACGTCTTTCTGCGTCGTAGAGCTCCACAGGAACACTTCGTGAAGAAAGGTGTGCGGTGGTGGTGGACGTCTTTGCCACTCATCCGCGCTGTGCCTGTATACAGTGAATGTTTGAGACACGGAATGCCGCGAGAAAGGACAAAGGAGCTGCTCAATGTACCTATCTCATCCAGTGAATCTGATCGAGCTAGGTATACGCAGCGCATTGAACGTTGCAGGCGGCCCCCATCGGCTTCGTCCCGGCATAGCTTATGTGGGCGACTAGGGTCGCATGGACGCGGCGAAAAGGTCTGTAGAAGAGGAGGCCTTTCTCAGGGACCGATACGAGTCAGCGTGGCGGCGCCCGCTGACGATGCAGCGGCGGTGCTGTCGGCACCCCACCAAAGCAAGCAGGCGTTAGAGATGGACGTCGACATTTCCTAATCTGTGGGCTGGATGTCCCCGGCAGTGCTGGTGTGTGAGGCGTAGCGGTTCAGCTCCTTGCAGTACTCGGCATCCCGCAGCCTTCAGGGCGTCGATTTTGTCAGGAAGCGCTCATGCAGCTCGTACGACGGTGGCCTGGTGGAATGGAGTCGAGTAACCTGTCCAGAAAGTAGGCTCTGCCAGTCGCGCTATCGTCTCGCTATGGCTGGGCGCCTCCCAAGGCGTTCAGCCCCCCTCCTCCTTCCCCCTCTGCAGGCGGCGGGGGTGCTGAGCAGCCCTCGAAAATGGAAGGTACGGCTAGCACTGACAGCAGTGGCTACCGGCCTGCTTTCGCTATGTGCCCCAGTTCTGGTGTTACTGGGCGCTCTCGGTGCCTTTGCGCGACAAGTTCTTTGGGGTCTTTTCCCTTTTGTTTTCCTCCGTTAAGCCGGCATCTGCTCCCGCACATGAAGGCAACTGTGGAAAGAGGTGCGTGATGCACAGTGACGCGCACACGTTAATACACATATACGGACTGTTGCTGCGCGTCGAGCGACTTTTTTAGCCGGGAAACGGCCCGAAATCACTTCTGCAGGCATCTCCGGCGGCCTTGACAAGGCAGACGACCCATCAGCGGCTCCACTCCTTCTGCCTTTCTCTTGACACTTCTGTGCCTCTACGTCTTCTCAGTGTGAGCAGCTGTGAACGACACTGAATGCATTCCGCCTTCTGTGACTCAGGAGGGGTATTACTGTGGATGTGCCCGTGAGAGCCATCACGGTGGGACAGAGTACCACTTCGCTAGCGATGCTGCTGCATGTATTCGATCCGGCCCTCCGCATTGCTTTCACCACACCGTGCCCGCCTTTACCATTGACTCCCTCCTCCTGGCCCTCCTTCTTCTCTAACGCATGCACATATGCACCCGATCACGCACTCATGTCTGCCGATGAAAGCACATCACCAGAGGCGGAAGCTCAACTGCGCGCTACCAGACCTTCACTTGCTCTCTCTCAGTCCCTTTTTCGCCATCTGTCCCACCTCCTCCGTCTCCCCCCTGGTTGCAGGCACACTGGTACCGTCTCGCCGTGGTGCACATTCGATGGCAAGCATCGGAGACGGCAGCGGAAGGGCGCGGCGGTAGAAAAAAAAGTTCCGGAGAGCACCCGCAGCGGGAAGGGTGGAGGCGCGTCGGTGCCTTTTGTTCCCGGACTCAAGAACGGCCCCACTGCACACCGAAGACAGAGAAAAGGCACTCGTGGGGGATATGCGCCCCTCGTGTTGCCTTTTTGCGTCTTCCGTGGCCACTTGCTGTCTTCTTTTTTTTTAAGTCTTTGACGTTCTGGTGTGAATTTTATTGTACCCTTTTTTCTCTCACCTGTGCGTGTGCGTGTGTGTGTAGTGGTCGGGGTTGGTAGCAAGGGGCACCGGCGGGGCTCTTGTCCTTTCCATCTCGATAGGCGGAGTTCTAGTACCAAGCGGAGGTGCTACCTTCACCTTCCCTGCACTGCCCTTTGGCGGTGTCGAGAAGGAGGGGGGAGGGGCAAGCACAAGTTGAGGGGGGGAGACGCTGCCGTGGACTGCGTCAGTCTCGTGTACCGTTCACGGGCATTTCTCGCTTCCAGCAAACAAGTGAAGTCCTCCGTTTTACCGGGTGGCTTCGTTTCTGAGGTGACGGGACGGGAAAGGGGGCCCATATCCCTCTTTTTCGCCCCACACACCGGCGGTGCAAGGCGCGAGAGGGACGGCCACAATCATCCGTCTCGACGTTCTCCTGCCCCCCTCCCCCCTCCCAGCGCACCATCGCTTTCGTGCGGCAGGACCAGCCGCGGATCTCTCGTTCGGCGGTTTCCACCGCGCTCGTTGCGCGCGCTGCTCGAGCGCCCTTGGGTATCCCCACACCGCCCTCTCCCACCACGGATGGCGAGCTTTCCGGCGGCGCCCTCTCTGGATCTCCTACCGAAGTCGCTATCGGGCGTAGAGGAGGAGCTGCAGAAGACGCACACGGCTCTTTTGGATGACATCAAAGATGAGCTTCTGTGCGTTGTATGCGGGTGTATCTTCATAGACCCCCGTGTACTGGAGTGCCAGCACTGCTTCTGCCTGCGATGTCTTTACGCTACCGTGTCGCGCGACCGAACTTCGCACATCGAGGTGCCCTGTGCCTATCGATGCGCGGCCGTCACATTGACGAGAGGTGATATTCGTACGCTTCCCAAGAACCACTTTCTCGCTAACACATGCTTGCTTCTGCGGCAGCACCTCGTGCGCCAAGCACGCTTGCTCGAGCGCAAACTGTCTCTGAGCGCCATGGCGGATCAAGAAGCTCCGACTTCCACTGAGGAGCCGAAGGGTATTGCGGCTGCCCCACCAGTGACGGCCGAGGCCGCAACGCCTTTGACTGCAGCAGCTACTGTGTCGCCAACGGCGCTGTGCGCATCAAGTCACACTTTGGTGAATAAAGAGATCGATGCGTTGAAGGAACTGCATGAATGCGAATGGTGCTCCTGTGCGTCACCCACGTGTGAGGTGTGCCCATACTGTTGGAGTCGCATCTGTGCTGAATGCCGCGGGCAATTTTCGGATCACCAGTACCTTTGCCTGGAGCTGCACGAGCCAGGACGTCGACCGGCGGAGGGGTGGTTGCCTGGCGCGAGCACACCCACGGTGGCCGACTCGGATGACGGCGCTGCTGCCGGCCACGAGAGAGGGGCCCTAGAGACGGAGGTGACGGGCGGCGCCTTGGAGATTGGAGTGGCGGCGCAGACGCCTGACCAGGCGTCTCCGTTCCCGTTCTTCATCATCCCCTTCGCTGTGCCTGTCTTGGTGAAGGAGTGCCTTGTGAAGAAGCATCGCGCGATCCTGCAGCTGAGCGAGATAGACGTGAGATCCTTGACGGCGGTGCGGCTAGCAGTGCCGGAGGTGGAGGTACAGTGCCAGCACCATACCACCGGCTTCGGCTTCGACTTCCGTGTTCACCCTTCCTTCAAGACGGCGGAAGGGGTGGAGGTGGACTTGACAATGCCGCACTGGGCTGACGGTAGTGGAAAGCCCACCACTGCCCTGTCTTTCCTCGCCAACACCGCCCGCCTCGGAGAGATCGTTTTGCAGGATCTTCGACGGCTCAGTACGGTGATGAGCAAGGTGGTACTGGAGCTGTCGAGCGCCGCTAATCAGGCGTACGTGCGTCGCAACAAGGGGCTGCACATGTACGCCGTACACGTGTGGTTGCTGGTGCGGTCACAATGCATGATTGCCCGCGACGCGCTGCTGCCCCATCTCGAGCGCTCTCGCTTGCTGGAGAACATCATGGGCGACTTGGTTGTGTACCAGTTTCAGCAGATGGCGAATCATGCGTCGGCGCCTCAAAAGCATGCCATCCGTGACAAGTGCATAGCCTTCATGAAAGTGGAGGTGCAGCTGAGCCGGCAGCTGGACCAAGTGATGGAGGGCGTTGCCGCCGTGTGCCGTGGCATTCAGACGCTGCTGGCCCGCATGTACACAGGAATGAAGGAGCTCGCGCAGCCGAAGGTGCATCGAGGCGAGGAGCACAGGCGTTCACGGCAGAGTCGTATCCGGTTTAGCGCACGGCTGTTTCAATCACGCCAGCAGGAGCACCAAGACTCACGCGAGCGCAAACCTCAGGACTCTGCATCTGCGCCAGTCGATCGCATGACGCCGTTGCCGCGCACTGGCGCGGGAATAATCCGTTCGCTTTCACAAAGACCACCACGCACTAGCGCGTTGTTGGTCGAGGCCGCTGCAGCGTTTCCACCGCTTCCTCAGAACGTCACGGACGCCGTTCCCAGCCTTCTCAGCAATAATCCGAGAGAACGGGACTGCAGTTTTCGTGGGCAAGTAGCAGAGCATGGTGCGATGACGGGCGTCCTTACGGAGTCCATGCTTTCCATCCTCCGTTGCTTCATGCAGGCGCGCGTGTGGGAGTGGTCGCTGAGCAACACGTGTATTCGGGAGTGCGGCCTTAGTGAATCAAACCGGCGCGCGCTGCTAGCAGCTGAAGAGGAACTGCAAGTCATCACGGACGACCTTGTGCACAGCATATGGTCATCCTCTCGCATGACCTATATCCTTGAAGTGGAGCAGGACGCCGCTGGTCGAGCGTCGTCGCTGGACATCCTGGTGGACGCGGAGACCCTTGAGCTGCTGAGAGGTGCACTGGAGTCCCCCATGTATGATCACAGTGAGGTCTGCGAGTCGCTAAAGGCGCTCTCTCAGCTGCGCGCACAGTTTGTCGCCTCTAGCGCTGCGATCACCCTCGCGGCACGCCATCCAGACACACAACAGGAGCTTCTGAGCATGATGAGCTCTGTCTTGAGCACCACCATGACGCATCAGACCACGGTGCTGCGTCCCGTCGTCCAGGCGGCCACCTCCCTGAACGAGAACTACGCCGCCTACCTGCGTACACGTCAGATGAACCCCGCTGTCGGCGAACGGCCGTCCCCGAACGAGGACACGCTGTTGGCGGTGGATGTACTGAAACTCTTGCAGCGCCAGGGCGGCGAGAAGCTGGTCGACTACCTCGCCGCTGTGTCGAAGGCAGGGGGCCGCCACGACAGCGCCGCAAGAGAAGCTCACGCTCCGCGAGGCGTAGCTGGAGCGCCCGTCTCGGCGGCAGCGCAGGGAGAACGTATGCCTGGTGCGCCGAGCGCCGCTGCTAGGAAGGGTGCCACGCCACCCCTGACTTGCCCGTTTCTCACCGACTTTTCGCTACGTGACACAGCGTTGTCTTCGTGCCAAGCCTATGGTGAGGCTCTCGTGCGCGTGGCACACGGGGCGCATCTGCAGTCCGGATCCGCTCCCGAGGGCCAACAGCGAGGGCAGTCGCCCGAGGAGCAGGCGAGCGCTGCGGCGGTTGGCATGGAGGTAGGTGCCGAGGTGCCTTTTCCGGTGGCGGGGGCATTGGAGCGTTTCACTGAGTCGGTGGAGAGAACCTTCGCCGCTCGAATCGAGGAAATGGAACCACGGATATTGTGGCCGTCAACTGACACCTTGCGCACGGCCGACGCTAGCGTGCAGCGCAGTGCTTCGGTGGTAGACACGGTAACCGCCGAAGCTGTGTCCCTCACAGCCAGCGAGGAGAGTAGCTCTGCCCACGACGACGACACCCCACATCGTGAGCCACTGTTTGCGGCAGACATGAACGCGTCCGTTGTGGCCTTGAAGCATGTCTCACCATCTGCCACAGATGGCGACGGCATTCGAAAGGCGACGAAGCTCTTCGCGGCTTCTTTTCAGCTGCCAGCGACCACCACCGTGGTGGGGCAGCGGCGGCTCATGTTGCTGCCCTTCTACCGCGGTGAGTGTGTGTACAAGGGGCGGGCGACCCTCTTCTACGTGGACGCACAGACGGGCACCGTGTACATGGACCCCAGAACGCTCTCCGTCGCAAGTATGCACCAGCGCGCGCTTGTGGTGCTGAGCTCGCCGCTCTTCTTTATTCTGTTGAACGCGACTCTACGCATCTTTCTGCATCGGCCGTACCGGCTGGAGGTCATGTACCAGTAACTCTTTCTTCAGGGCGTACGGAAAGATGGCGCGGATGGGGGGCCACGAGGGCGGAGGGGAGAAGCGCATTGAAGTGGGTGCAGCGCTGAGACGTCTCACGTGGGCGCTGCAGATGCTGGGCTCTGGTGTCATCGACGCGTCCAGACGGTGGCGATGGCGTCGAGTTTCCCTCTCAGTAGTGCGAAGGCGCTGCTGGTCGCCGCTGCGCCCCCTTCTTCTGTGTCCATCGCGGCTGCCATTCTCCCTCAGCACAGAAGGTGATTTGCCCTGGAGAAGGAGCACAGCCGCAGTTGCCTTCGCGAAGAGTTGTGCATATCAGTCCCCCATCCTCTCTCCTTTCCCCTCATGGTGCGGCCACAGTTCCTCACATGGCCACCTCCACTCCCCTTCCGCATCCCCCTCAGCGATTCTAAAAAAAGGCGCGATTAGGGATGTTCACGCACACGACGGGGCAAACACAGCGAACAACAAAAAAAGGAAAGAGAAGAGCGCAAAAAAAAACGTGAACGATTCCGTTTCTGCTTTCGCGCATCATAGCGCGACAGCTTTTCCGATGGGAAAGGCGTGTGGCCTTGTGATGCATACATTACGTTCGCTGATGCTCTCTTTCACGATTTCTTCACAACAGACGCGGGCAGAAAACGTTGAGCGAAGGCCTTTCGGCGTACCCGACAGGGACAACGACAGCGAAGACGACTCACGCATCTTGCTGCACGCACGGCGGCGGGTCTTACTCACCTCGTGGGGGCTTGGATTCACTACTCCATCTTTTCGCCTACACCAACGCCTCTCTTCATCTCTTCCATGCTCGGTCTCTCTGATGAATGCGTCCACTCATGACGCATGCTAATGCCCCTCTGCCCTTCCACAAAAACAAACAACGCGCTCGTCGACCGCTCGGGTACGGCTGATGGTTCTATTACGGGCCCGCCAACTCTTCTCGCTTACCCTCTCTAACACGTGGCGCTTCAGTGAACTGGGGAGCGAACACGCGCAGCAAACGAGGCCGAAGCGCAAGGTGGCTGCGTTCGCGCCCCTCTGTTAGCGCTGCATTCATCCAACTTTTTGTTCGCTACGTCGACGTGCTTTAGTGGCCGCTGCTCAACCTGCGCTTCCTTGATCCGCACGAGGAGAGCGTTGTCCTCGTTTGATTAGTGTCTTTATCACTGCCAGCTCCCCTTCATGATCCGCTGCCTCCCATCATGAAGTTTACGCATCGAGAGATTGAAGAGGACCGAAAGAAGCCTGTTGGCTCTCTTTTCATGCACCTCATAGACAGAGACTCAATGCCTTCACGCAGTCATCGCAATGTGGCGGCGCGGCTGCTGAACGCACATAGCCTTCCAAACACGCCGCTGTCTTTCTATGTGGACGAAGTTCCCCAACGCTCGTCCACGCCGCTGCGGGGTCGGCGCCACTTTCCCAAGAAAACCCGCCACGTGGACTGCAGCGCGGAGGGCCCCCTGCCCCTCAGGGGCGTGCGACGTGCCGCCACTCCGCACGGTAGTATTGACCACATTTGCAGCAACATGACTCCACGAGCCTCGGCGGAGGCATCGGCGCTGCGGCAGCGGCGCTTCATACCGCCGCCATCTCGATCCTCTCCTCATCGCCCTTTCTGGTTAGGAGATGATGAGATCAACGCCTCCTCGCACCGGGGCCTCGGCAGCGCCGGTGGTGCAAGGCGTTCGAACTCGATAGACGGTCAAACGTTTTTACGCAACAGAAGCACTGAAAGCCACTTGACCGTTGGCTCGTTGATACCCTTTCCCGAAAAAGCAATTGAGAAGCCCGTTCCGCCGCGGCTTCAGCGGCAGCCGCGGCGGAAGGGTATTCGCATGTTTCCTCAGCAGCGGTCACGTAGCGCTGATGACGTGCGCCGGGGCATCCGGATGGTGCAGCCGCCGCCGCACTGGCGCTCTGCCGCAGATCGGCAGTTGGACTTTCTCGAACTCGGCATCTCTCACCGCGAGACGCCGGCACTGCTTTACCGCAATGAAAGCCATGTCGACGTGGGCGGCCCGATTGTTGCCACGGAGGCGTCCCCAGCAACATCGACAGCCATACAGCGGTGGCGCGGTGGTCGGCGATACGGCCTCACTCCGTTCCGCCGCACCTTCGATATCATCACCGGTAGGCCGCTGGTGCACTGAGGGTCGCCATGAGGGTGGGCGAGGTGGTCTTTTCCGCGCTGCACGCTACGGTGACCTGCGACCTACGGTGACAAGATGGTGCAGTCCGCCACCTTTTTTTTCCTCACGCTACTTCTATCCTCCCTCTTCCTCTCTCATGGGCCCGACGCGTTTGCGCGCTACTGGCATAGAGTCGAGACGAGACCCTCGGCGCCTGATACTCTGTCCATCTCTCTCTGTCGCACCCCTCCTCCTCCTTCTCCTCGTCGCGTTTATTTTTTTTTGTAGTGTTCGCTTGCGTCTTCTGTGCATCCGTTGCGTCTGACCGTTGTGCCGGTCTTTTCGTATTTCTGTACGTGTGCGGGGCGTCTGTGTCGCTGATTTTCTCCGATTGCACGGCTTCAACGAAAAAAAGACTACGGGCAGCGTCACCGTCCTTCTTACTATTCAGATGCATGTCTGTGGGAGTGTCTGAGAGAACGCGTGCGCTGCGCGTCTGAGCGAAGACGTGGTGCTCGTTGTACGAAAGGGTGCGTGCAGCATCGGCGCGTCTTCATGGCATCTGACGAGGTGTTCTCGTCACCTCACTCATAAATACTAGATGGTCAACAGCGTTCCTAGATTCCTCTAAAACACCCATCACGCCACGTTCAAGCGGTCTGTACTCCCCCTACCACCGCCACCACCATACCCGCTATGTCTCTCTCTCTCTCACCCACTGCCCTACACACAGGTGAGTGGGCTTGTGCCTCGGTGCTTCTGACGTCGAGTCAAAGGGGTGCTGCACGGACGCGTTCGGGCATCCGATGTAATACAGGAGGCGCACCATAGCGACATGTATGTGCCTCTCCGTCTCTCCACCGGTGCGAGAGATGCCCTCCCCCTTCTCTTACCTCTTTCTTCCAGTATTGTCCGTACCCCCTCTCCATCCCTCCACCCCCACCGCCTATCACAATCGCTCCACCCCCCGTCCACCCTTTCTCCACCCCTCTCCGCACAAGCCGGCGTCTGCGTCGCTACATTACTGTGCTTCTCCACGCTTCTTTGCTTCACAGTGCCGCCACATCGACCGCCGATCCGCACGCGGCACAACGAAACGTCTATCCTGCATCTTGGCACCTCTACCTCCGTATGTGTTCACCGCAGCGGACGCGTTTGTTGTCTTTGGTCAGCCCCCTCCACACAATTCGCCCCCCTCCCCCTTCATCGTCTCATCTCATCTCACGTCTCACCGTCTCTTCCGGACACACGCACGATCTCTTACTGCCCTCCCCTCCCCAACCCAGCCAAAACAAAAGAGGCGGAGGCGGAGCCAATGGTCTTTTACTTCACGCTGACGTCGGACCCGTCCGTCTTGTGCTACATGGGCCGTGACAAATATGAGAACGAGGAGCTCATCAAGTTTGGGTGGCCAGAGGACCTTTGGTTCCACGTTGACAAGCACAGTAGCGCACACGTCTACGTGCGTCTGCCGCCTGGTAAGGGTATGGACGACTTAACCCCAGAGATTATTGAGGAGTGCTGCCAGCTCGTCAAGGAGAACAGCATCGAGGGGTGCAAGCTGAACGACGTCCGCGTCGTCTATACTCCGTGGAGCAACCTCAAGAAGACCGGCGACATGGCTGTTGGCCAGGTCGGCTTTCACAAGGAGCAGCTGCGGCGCTACCACGCCGTCGCCAGCAAGAACCGGGAAATGCTGAAGGCGCTCGAAAAGACCCGCGTGGAGAAGAACGACGTGGACTTTCGTAAGCTGCGCGAGGACCGCGACATGGAGGAGCGCCGCAAGGAGCGCGCCGAAAAGGCCGCGCAGGACCAGAAAGAAAGGCAGGAGTTGGAGGAGAGGAAGCGCCAGGAGGATCTGCGGGCGTACAAGGGTGTAATGGAGGACAGAAACATGCGCCTCAACACCGGCGAGGTGCCGGACGAGGACGACTTTATGTAAGGAGCTGAGGCTGCCGCGTGAAAAAAAAAGGATTGCGCGAACGGCACGCAACACGGAAAACAACAACAACGGAATCTTCCATGCAGAGCGGGTCGATGGGCAAGTACCTGTACGCGCACGCTCACGCATGTATACAGAGGTAGAGGGGTGGGGGCGATTCGGCCCAATCCTTCTCGAAGGCCTTGCTTTCGTGCGCATCGTGATACAAGCACTCTTTCATGTGTGCGTGTGTGTGTGTGTATGTGGTTGTCTGCTTGCCTGTTTACGTCTCCAGCCCATCGTCACGGGTCGCGCTGCTCCTCGCTTCATCACTTTGTGCACGGTTCTAGCTAGTTCTGCGATCTTACATCACAGTGAATCCAGTCATGCGCAGGCCGTCGCGCAGGAAGCCGGACGCTTTTCACGACTGGGATCGCACCGTCGCCTTTTCAGGGCGGGACCAGGTCATGCATGGCTGGCGCACGAGTGCCTTCTTCCCAGCCCGTGCGTGCTTCTCGTACTCCGTGAGAGTCGGCGTGCCTCCCACTTCCTTTTTCTCCTACGTGACACACCCGCACGCATGCGTGCGATATCTGTAACCCGAATCCCTTCGTGCGCGCACTCCTACGTGCACCGTTTGTGAGGATGCGGCTGTTGTTCTGGTCGGCCACTAGTGAACTTGGCCGCGCCCCTCACCGGCGTGCCTTCTTCACCTCTCTTGTTGCCCTCTATCTTTTGGTTTTCTTGGTTTCCGACGGAGTGGCAGTCAGCAGCGAAATGAGGGGTGTAGCCATGCGCCGTGCGGGCACCACAGCCGTGTTGTACTTGTTTTTCCCGCTGCCTTTATCGTCATTGGCGTCAGGGAGCCGCTTCCTGCGCACCAAGGTCGGTGCCAACACGAATGAGCGCCTTCGCGCTGCCGAGCGGGACGAGTCAGCTTCCACCTCCGCACGGCCGCCGCCATCGGCGATGGACCTCTCCTACATTACGGCCAAGATGCCCGATCTCCTTCCAGGGTGCCAGACAGAGGACGCAGTGTGGTCTGCAGCGACATTTCGGTCGGCTTGGAGCACGCTGCACAAGGCCTATGCATCCTTCCTGGCATCGGACCCAGCGCGCGCAGCCGAGCTGCTGGAGAAAGACTGGCAGGGCCTTGCCCTGTATAACTCGTACGCGGAGACGCTGCATCTCATGTCCCTCCTCGCCCCCTCCCTTCGGATTGCCATCACGGAGCATCCATCTTTCGACTACGCCGAAGTGGAGGAGCTCTTCGTGCACTTGGGCCAGGACGTCGAGGTGCGTGGCAGTGGCGGGTGGGTCATTCAGCTACCGCCCCCGACGGTGACGGAGTTGCAGTTTCTCTTGAAGCACATTGGCCGCTTCGGCGCTGACGGCCGCGGTTGTGTGGCGAACACAGCACACCGCGCTTCCGTGTGGCGCGGCCGCCACGGTGAGGCGCTCGGCGTGACGCTGCGCGTGGGCCGCTATGTGCCAGGGGCGGCTCGAGCGCTTCTGCCGCTCGCACGGCGCGGCAGCCTGCTAATTCTATCCAAGGCTGGAATGGGCAAGACGACGCTCTTGCGTGACCTTGCCGCCGGGCTGGCGCATGATCCGCGCACGCCGCGCGTCACGGTTGTCGACACATCCAACGAGATCGGCGGTGATGGCCCCATTCCCCTGCCTTACCTTGGACGATGCCGTCGCATCCAGGTTGCACGGCGCGAGGACCAGAGCCGCGTCATGATCGAAGTGATTCAGAATCACACGCCTGATTACCTCATTGTGGACGAAATCGCGACGGAGGAGGAGGCGGAGGCTGCCTGGTCCATCTCACAACGCGGTGTTCTGATGATCGGCACGTGCCACGGCGAGCACCTCGAGGGACTTCTGCAGAACCGCGCGCTGAACCTCCTCGTCGGCGGTGCCGCGCACGCGTTCCTGAGCAACGAGGAGCGGCGGCTCCGCAACAAGAAAAAGAAGACGGTGCTGGAGCGGCCGTACAGCTCACCCTTTTCGTTTGTCATGGAGCTGCAGGCGCGGAACCGAGGTCACCTCTACGTGGACGTCAACAAGGCTGTGGATCTGGCGCTCGATGAGCAGCCCGCTCAGTTGGACGCAGCCGTCGGCGCGGCCGTCGAGCTGAATGCACTCCTTCCGAGCCGAGTGGAAAGGCTGCTGCGGTCGCAAGATGAGCGGAAGCGAAGGCTCAAGCGCGCTTCAGGCCTGGACGGAAACGACGTCGAGGTCGGCGAAGACGAAGACGATACGATGAGCTTTTCAAGCGCGTCGCGCGACACGGTGGACAGGAGTGGTGATACCCAACTGGCTGGCAACGGCTCAGGTCAACAAAGTAGTAGCGGCACCGTCTCCTCGACATGCTCGGCGTTGAACAATGCAGGGCGTCATCGGCGACACTCTCAGGACGAAAAGCAACGACGGCGAGCACGCAAGACGGACGAGCAGCTCTACAAGGAGCTGCAGGGCTTCTTTTGAGTTGCCCAGATCTTTAGCTGCGAGGGCTTCCCGGCAAGCGCACGCGCGCCGCGTGTCACAAGATCAGCAGATGCTTCGCTGCAAACGGCGATGGTGTGACTCGAAGGCTACTTTCTCTTGCTGCGCAGCAGCGCTGGTAGCCTGTGTCACCTTCTTGGCGCGCCTGCCTGCCGAATACCCCGACATCTCATGATCATCGCTCCTCATCATTTTTGTGTGTGCGGCTTTCTGCGCTCGCCACACAGCGCCTCGCTCCTCCCTCAGTTGACACATGTGCCGTTCTGCACCGAGGCAGAGGAATCAAACAGTGCTGCTGCTGCTGCTTCTCCAGCACGAGGGAGAGGCTGTGTGGCTTCGTGGCCACGGCGCACACGTCCTCCTTCCGCTCCCCACCTCCCTTGCTCGACTTGAGTGCCGTATTTCCTTCTCGCTCCCCCCTCACACGCACACTGACAGCGGGGCACGCCTCATTCGTGGTCGCCGTCGGGGGTACTAGACCGTTTCTGTGAGTCGTGGCCGCTGCCGAGTCGCTTGGCGTCCGCGGACAGACCGGGGCGGGAGCTGTGCTGCAGCGACGCGTGCCTCTTGATGACGTTTGTCGGTGCTCCCTTTTGGGTGGCGTCGGTGGTGTCACAGGCAGACGCATCCGCCAACTGTTTTCGTTCGGTATGCCTTCACTGCGTTGCGGTCACGCAGAGCGTAGTCGCGGACTGCCCACATCCCGCGCTGCGGGCGATGAAATCGAAACGGGCTGAAGGTCCCCCAGCCCTTCTCTGCCAGTTTGCCTCCGCGGCATAACCGCAGTGCAGCGGCGGCGCATGTACGGTAGCTGTATGTGTGTGTGTGTTTGTGCATCTGTCGCCCTTGCGTGTCGTGGAAGAACGCGTTGGGATTCTGTAAAGATGTGTCACCATGCTGCATTCGTGATACTCTGCTCGTTGCGCTCTCCTCTCTGTTCTCGGCGTGAGCTACTATAACCGGTCCCCCTTCTCTTCCCATCTGTCCTTTACCTCTTTCAGCAGCCTCACCTCAGGGTTTGAGGTACGTTGACTGTTCGCTCAGCTGCCGGTGCAGAGAAAGAGAGAGAGGGCGTGAGGGAAAGCGACGGCGACAGGGCTGATATCCCTTCCCCCTCTCTATGTGTACATATATGTTGAGATAGATGCGCTCCGGCCAAATGTTCGCCTCGCTCGGCCGCCTTCCAGTGTGTGCTCCGCGCCGCTTGCTGCGTCAGCCAGCACTGGCGTGCAGCACCTCTGTGCGTGCGATGGCGTCGTCGACACGGGTGCTTCGCACACTAAGAAACAGGCACACCGGCGCCACTATAGCATCCCCTACTTCCGAAGGCGCCAAACAGACGGATGCGTCCCTTTCACCCACCCCTGGCGCAGGCGGCACCGTCTCTATTGGGCAGCGCTTGTACTCCTTGACCCAATGCCACCTGAAAATCCAGGTGAATCCTGCTTGCGACCACGTAGAGAGCGATAGGTTGAGCACAGAGGCCTGGAATCTGCTGCAGTCCATCTCGGAGGAAGAGCTGGAGGCGCTGCCTTTACGTGATGTGGTCGAAATTGTCGTCGCGTACAACTACTTTTCAAGCGTATGGGCGAACGGGCTGAATGGCCCTGCGAGGCCCGTGCGACATGGCAAGTCGTCGGGGAAATCATCGACGCCGTCGTCGCCGCTTTCTGCAGATGAGCAGCCACCGGCTTATCCCATCGTCGAACGCCCCGATGTAGCGGTGGGCAGGGGCGTGACTACGTTGAACACGACGGCGGGGGCGCCGCTGCTCGCCGATCGCAATGTACCCGTGAAGCGCGCGAGCCCCCTGGATGAGGTTTTGGACTTCTAACCGGTATACCCCCAGCAGCAGGTGCTGAAGGCTGCGATGGCGCATCGCGAAACAAACGAACAAAAAAAGAGGAGGAGTTGCTGTGCCTCGTCTGTTGATCTCGTTCGAAGTGGTGGACTGTGGCTGTACGCCCTCTGTGTGTGTGTGTATGTGTGTGTGTGTGTGTCAGTGTCTCCGCCAACGAGGGGAGTGGGAGTGGGCGCCTTGCTCCTCTCAATATGTTTGCCGGTGCGGCGCACAACGCTTGAGGGCAGCGTCGCGGAGGATTGCGGGGAGGTGGGTGGGGTTCTTTCCGGGCACGTTTTGCCATCGCTGGGAAATGGGCCTTGACGCGCATGGCATCGGTGTTTCACCGTAATTTGTTGCATGCCACGAATAAAACATTTATGACCCTGCAGCAGCAGCCACAGGTGGGGGCTTCGTCGAGCGTGCCGATGCACGCCCGCGGTTGCCTTGTACGTTCTGGGTGAGTCGTGATGTGAAGAGCTGCATCATGGCAGCGTTGCTCCTTCTTCCCTCATCCTTCATGGTGGCCGGAGATATGGGATAAAGGGAGGGTGAAGAGGAGGACTGCTCTTACCTGATGCCCCCCCTCCCACCTACATTTATTTATCTGTATACGCGCTCTGTGACTTCCCTCATGTCGTCGTCTCCCCCTCCCTCTCACGCCTCGTCCTCTGCCTGCATATTAGTCGCCCGATTCGGTACTGCGGGTGCATTCTGTTTAGTTTTGTCATTCGTGCCACTCATCTGTTTCTCTTACGCTCCATCCGCGAACCAGGCACACGCTTAACTCGACCCACACCCATCAAGTTGTTCTATACACCCCACCTCTTATCGACAGCCTTCATCTCCACTTTCACAATGCCAGTCCCCTTCTATTGGCATGTCATGTGCCGCACGTATCAGCTCGTTTTCTGCGCAGCGAGCTACCTGCTGCGTTGGCGAGCGCCAATCATGACCCAAGGCATCGGCTCCTTCTGGGACCTGCCAGATCTCATACGTCGGGCGAAACTGCAGCGCGGACTTCTCGTCACCGATTCCACAATCATGAAGCTCAGCCTCGTCGAGAGCCTCATCCGCGAACTGAAGAAGCAGGGCAACCAGCTGGTCATCTACAAGGACGTTCTGCCAAATCCGACTATCGAGATGGTAGAGGAGGCCAATGCACTGTATAAGGAGAGTAAGTGCAACTACATCATCGCCATCGGCGGAGGCAGCGTCATGGACTGCGCAAAGCTGATCGGCGTGCGCCAGGCGCGCCCCCGCACTCCGCTCTCGTGCATGCACGGGCTCTTCCGTGTGGTGTGGCCGCTGCCGCCGCTCATCGCGGTACCCACCACGGCGGGCACCGGGAGCGAGTGCACGATTGCCGCTGTCGTGAGCGACCACACGAAAAATGAAAAGTTTGCTATCATGGACCCCTTCCTCGTCCCCTCCTACTGCATACTCGACCCGGCGCTGACCGTGACGCTGCCTAAGTTTCTGACGGCCACGACTGGCATGGACGCCTTGACGCACGTCGTGGAAGCGTACACGAACATCTTTCACTATCGCAGCGTCGACAAGGCAGCACTGCGCGCGATGGAGCTGATAGCCAAGTACCTGGCCCGCGCGTACAAGGATGGCAGCAACATGGAGGCACGCGAGAAGATGCTGGAGGCATCGTATCTCGCCGGCCTCTCCTTCACACGTGCGGGCGTCGGCTATGTGCATGCGGCAGCGCACGCGGTGGGTGGGCTGTACGATGTGCCGCATGGCTACGCGAACGCCGTGATTCTGCCGCATGTGCTCGAGATGTACGGCGATGCCGCGCACAAGTCGCTGGCTCGTCTGGCGGAGGCAGCCAATATCGCCGGTGCAAACAACGCCGAAAAGGCGGCGAACTTCATTGCGTGGGTGCGCGAGATGAATACGCAGATGCAAATACCCACCACGCTGGGCGCCTGCGAGCCGGCGTGGGCCGTTCGGGAAAAGGACATTCCCTTTCTCGTCAAGAACGCCATCGCTGAGGCAAACCCTCTCTACCCTGTGCCGGTGATCTTCGGCGAGGAGGAAATGACCGAGGTCTTCCGCCGCATTATGTGAGGCTCAGTGCAGCGCGCGGATGTGCACCAAGAGCGAGTTTTGCACCCAAAGCTGCTGGCGCCCGCGACGTGCTTGCTTGTCTTTTCATTAACAGCATTTTTGTTTCTCCTTCACGTGCATTTGCCTTGCCGTACGCGTAGAGACGCAGCTAACCATCCTAGCGGTTTCCTTCCTCTATCGGTACACCCATCCATCGATCAACATGTGCAAGAAAGTATGTATAGGCGCGGCATGCGCCGTTGGTTTGTCGCGTCTTCTTGGCCGGCGCGGGGCCGCCTGGATGCGCATGGGTGCGCCAAAAACTCCCCCCCCCCCCCCCGAAACCGCCCCGCGGCCTTTGCCGCCGACCCACCGGCAGGGAGCACCAGCCCCCCCCCCGAAGGGAGGCAGACCACGCCCCACCCCATCCGCCCGGCGGATGGGGAAAACGCTAGGCCACTGCGAGAATCGAACTCGCGACCCCCACTTTACGAGAGTGGTGCACTGCCACTGTGCTAAGCGGCCGGCGGCACCCTGGGTGAATAGCCTAACTTTGCAGACAGGACCCCACCCTGGGCGTTGGGGTTACGCCGGGCCGCTGTGCGCCGGCTTCGGGGGCCCATGAGGTGGGGGAAGGTCGAAAAGGAATGGGTGGGTTTTCGCTTCGGTGGCGCCTGGGGGTGTGGGCAAGCAGTCCCTGGCCTTTGGGGTAAAAGTGTGTGTGTATGTCGGGGGGGGGGCGCTGCTGCCCCCTCCTCTCCCACGGGCGACGGCGTCACCCGCAGAATGTTTCTCGTAAATTTTCAACCGGTTTTCTATGGTCAGTGGGCTGCGCTCCGCAAGGAGTACAGACATGGTACAGTGTGGTTCTAAGAGATGGATTTACACGTCACAGTCGGTCTTCAGGTAGTTGACATCGATGGCCTCCGGCAGTTGCACCTTGCCAGCCTCAGTGGTCACGTGCCGCACTGCTTTGAGCGCCTCCTCAACCGGCTGCAAGAGCGCAGCGCTGTCGCCAATGCTGACGTTTTCATAGGCTGAGATGTTGACCGGCTCCCAGGCCCCGAACGCGCGCTGTGTGGTCCGCAGCAATGCGACGCAGTTTGCCGTGTCCATGACGCCGCTGCGATAGGCAACGACCGGCTCGTCGGCGTCTTGTACCACTTCGCTCACAAACTGCACTGTGGCGGCGATGCGGGAGAGGGAGTCCTGCAGTGCCTGCTGGCTGTGCTCTGCCCTTTGCTGGCACTGCTGCAGCAGACTCGCCTCCAGCGCATCGAGTCGAGTGCGCAGCCGCGTGAAGCTCTGCGCAATGTCGCTGCGGGCGTGCTCGTGGGTCTGTGAAACGTCTGTTTGCGCTGCCTCGAACAGGTCAAACACACTCTTGATTTCTTGCGAAAAGGTGATGGCGTTCTGCACCCACCGCTCCAGCCGCGGCGCCTCCCCGCGCGTAGCCTGCTCCATCGGGACGCAGGTCTCTTGCGAGTACCCGTCGTAGTACAGGCAGTGGCTGCAGAGCAGGCGCTTTTCAGTCGGCGACCAGAACTCCACCGTCTTGTTCGCGTGCACCGCGCACTGCAGATCCTCGCCGTTTCGCGACCGTCGAGTCGCCAGAGCAAGGGTGCCATTACTGCCCTCGCTGGTGTGTCTCGCCGCAGGCACGGCAGTAGCAAGGGCGGCGGATGACGGGGGCAGCCCTGCCGGAGCGGGAGGGGCACGCGACGGGCGACCGTTTCCCATCGCCGGCCCGGCGCCACCCAGGCGGCGTGTCACCACGATCGGCTCTAGCACGCTGACAAAAACAACGAAGCGAGGCACAACCTGATGCATATGGCACACCGCTACAGCGTTGCGCGACGGGATTTGGAAGGCGTCGAAGCCAGCGTCCTCCAGCATCTCGAGGCATTGCTCCATCGAGAAGCGATACAGGTTTGCGTTGAGGTCCTGCGCCTCCTCCTTGGTTACCGTGCGGGCCTTCCCCACCGCCACGTCAAACGCTACGAGTCCCCACCCCTCGCGGAACAGCTGCTCCATCTCTTGTGCTGGCACGCCGAGCCGGGTCGCCTCCCTGTCGTACAGCACCACCGCGCTCGAGCAGAGTCCATCCGTGTCGTCTTGATTGGACAGTCCAAAAGGCGCGCCCGAGACGCACGCCTTCTGCATTTTGCGTAGCGTTGCCGGGCTGCATAGCTTCCACAACAGTTGCAACTCCATCGCCGGCGGGGCGGTGATGCTGTCACGACGGCTCGTCGTGTGCATGCGCGCGACGCGTTCCAACAGTGGGCCCCACGCCTCCGGTGAAGCCTCAACAGCAACGATGCCTTCGGTTAGCGACACCTGATACTCCACACCGCTCTGCGCGCCGAGCTTTGTGAGGAGGTACTCTGCCTCCTCCTTCACTTTCGCCGGCGACCGCCGCGGTGGCGCGAACGCGTTCTCCCGCAATGCGGTGCTCAGTGTGGAGTGGCCCCGTGCTGGCTCAGCTGAATCCGAAGCTGGCAGCGGTGCCCTCTTGCGCGTCGACAATGGCACAGGTGAGGAGGTGAGTCGCGTTCCATCGACGTGAGGCCTCGACATGGACAGCGTACTCCCGCTAGCGGCCGCTGACAGTGTTGCCGTTGTCGAGACGCTTCTCTGCCACTCTTTCACAAGCGAGGCGATCTGGAGAGGGGTGAAGGCGTTCATATTCTCCGCAAGGGTAAGGAAGGTGTCCTCAGTGCAGTAGACCAAGTCAGTGAGGCTGTAGCCGGAGTCCTTCAGCCTCTCCGTAAAGCGAGCCCAGAGCGAGGACATGATGATCGATGGTGCTTGCCGGCGTAGGGACGAGTTTTGTGAAGAGAAATACCACGGCAAACAGTGCAGAGGAGCTGTGAGGGCAGACCACGACACACCTTCAGCAGTCGACTCCCACTCTCAGAATCTGATCCACTTTACCGCACAAGACGTCCTCTTCGAGGGCAAACAGAGAGAGAGCTAAAAACGAAGAAGAACCGAAATCGCTGTATCGCGTCCTGCACGATAAAGGGCTACAACACCACTCGTCAATGGACCGTGATGGATGAGGCACGAAGTAATCGATACACGTCTAAGTGGTGGTAGTCAAGAGAGGTTGGGTGCGTGGGTGGGCGTCCAACTCAGCGATGGACGCCTCCGCGATCCGCGGCGCTGGGTGAGACTCGTATTGCAATGAGAATGGCCGCCAACACATGCGAAATGCGTGTGCTGATATGGAGGTGCGTATGGGGGGAGGGGGAGTGGAGTAAGAATCGTGTGGAGCAGAGACAGTCTCAGTAGCAGCAGAGCAAGGGAGACAAACGGCGCATGAGGAGGAGTCGGGCGTCATCCCTTCATGTAAGCGAGGCAGTTCATTACCCTGTCCATTACGCAGCGCTGAGTTACACTAAGGTGCATATATATATATATGCACCGCGCGGCGCCGATGGCGTTCACTCTTCCGTTAGCGTTTGGTGTTTCCGTGCCTTCTCTGGAAGTAGAAAGGGGGGAGGGAAGTGGGGACTGCGAACAGAGAGCCCCTTTCCAGCCCACACGCACGCACGCAATACGAAAGAGCACCTGTAGAGGAGGGCACACCTGTGCGTCTCCACAACGCAGCGGTACACGATGAGGCAAAGCAACAACATGGCAAGCGGCGGGTACGATGAAGAAAAATGGTGAGAGGGACTGAATAACGACGAACGCAAAACAAAAACAACACACACAGCGCGAGACGGACTAAAAACAAAGGGGCCATGCAGCTGTGGGGGGACGTGAGCCGCCTCCCGCCACCCGCCACCCGCCACCCGCACAGCTCCTACACGCGCATACGCCCACACATCCAGAAGGGTCGGCAGAGGAGCACAAAAAAAAACGCATCCACAGGATTCGCGTTGCGGTACTAATAAAAGAGGTGTGTGCGTGTGTGTGGGTGGGGAAGGTGGGGAGGAGATGGGGCGTGTGAAGCGGAACGAAAACTGCCGTGAGCACCCGAAACGGACAGCTGACTCGAAAAGGCAACAAACACCCCCTCCCCCCTCGTCATTGGGAAGGAGGGTAGGGAGAGGGGCGTAGCGCAGCACTCGGTGGAGGGTGTGTGCTCAGAGCGCAGAGAGAGAGACGCGTTGTGGAAGGGCCAGCATGCAGCCGAGAGCGTATCACCGCCCCCCTCCTTCCACTCTTCAACAGGAAAACGAGAAAAAAAAAGAGACTCCACAGTGAGGTGCCTCAACATCTTCCACCCATTGTGCTCTACCGAGTCTAGGGCACCTCACGAAGGTTGAGCGACAGCACCAAATCCCCAAAGGGGGCTGGCTGCACATGCTGCAGCTTGACTTTGGAGCAGAGACCGAGGAGTGACATTAGGTGCTCCGTGGCCGCGCTGCTGGACACACTCTCGGAACTTTCCGGCAACGCAGCCTCTGTGCCGAGGTCCTCGAGATCCACCTCGCTGGAGAGAAACCGCTTGTCGATGTCGACGCCGGAAAGGGCGCCCATGGAGATAGACGGTACGAGCGACCCCATCTCGGGCCTCTGCTGAGAGAGGCTGCTCCTGGGCTTCTTCCCGAGCGAGGGTGATGAGGAGGTGGAGGGTGACTGCTTGCGGGAGCAGACGAGCGTGCCCATGCGGCGCACGTGCTCTGCGTTCGACAACAGCACTGCGTCCTCCAACTGATTCACAGCCCCTAGGGTGGCCATGTGCGCTGCGCCGCCACTACCTCCTGGATAGTTGCTCGCGAAAATGCTGCTGTGTGTCATTGGAGGGCTGGAGCGCGACCGCCGGGACTGCCGCGAGCGATCGCCGTCGAGCAGATCTGATTGCTCCACGGACGGCAGGGCAAACTCGGACACCCCCTGCCCCGGGGACAGCCGAGCGCCGGGTATCAAAGGAGAGAGGGTCGTGCCGGGACTGCGAGAGTGGTGCGACGAAGGCGCCAACGTGGCGGTTGGTGCGAGGTAGGGCGTGGGCAAGGAGGACTTCCCGAGTGAGCCCATGACCTCCGGCGTGATAGACTGTGAGCGGGCCTCGGCGTCGCTACCGAAGCGACGCAGGCGAGGGCTGCCAGTGCGGATCGGCGACGACCTCTTCCCCGCCACACGGACAGCTGTGTCTTGATCTCTGTCGTCGGTGGCTGGCATGGGCATGGACGAGCTGGCTTGGGGGGTGGGCTGAATCCAGGAGCGGTGCCGCCATGCGCGGTCCATTGTCACGTCTACACGCACAAAGTCATCACTGGACCAGAGATACTGCCGCCGCGCGTGCGCGGGAATCGTTGGGCATTCGTCGCTGGACCGAAAGAGACGCAGGGACACATGGTTCGCTGGAGAATGAGGAGTGCGTGCCCTGCTCCACGATGCACTCAGCGGCAGGGGAGAGCTTGGCAGTGATTCCACATGTCTCTCGGGAGAGGATGGGAAGTTGCTGCTGTTGGCGTCGTCAGTTGCCGTCACACAACTCTGCAGCACGACGCCGTAGATATCCTGGCATCGAAGATGCGCAAAGAGAACGCGCACAAGCGTGTTGAGGGCCTCGAGCTGCTCAAAGTCGCGCGGCACAGAGTGGTCGGTCGCCGGCTCTCGGTAATCCTGAAGCGTCCACACTTCCACCGGGGAGTGGTTGAGATAGACGACGAGGTGAAGCGGGCCGCGGAAGGGGGCGGCGGCGTTGGGAGCCAGCGCACCGCTGCGCCAGCTGCACTGACGCCAAAGTTCCTCGGCCTCCTCATAGTTACCGCTATCTCGCATCGAAAGGCCGCCAAAGTGGAACGTCACGGGGCCCTTCTCATGGTCCTTGTAGTTGGGTGACCGTGCATCGCGAATGAGGCGCAGTAGGTTGACCAGAAGTGGCGCATTATCCACGGCAGTGCGCAGCGGCTCCATGTCGGACGTGGTTTGTAAACGCACCAGCCCTCCGCACCCGACCTATGCGCACCAGTGTGAGATAGACGAGGGCTTAGACGGACTGAAAAGGCAGCCACAAACGCACACGCACACCTGCACCTCTGAGTGTCCGTATCTGTTGAGGCGTATTGGTGCGTTTAGGTGGGCACAGACCCTCTCTACTTGGGCAACGCGCACCGATTGTGCGAGGGCGAATAGACGACAGAAATCGGTGGAGGGTTCGGCGTGCTCGCAAGGTGCCGTTTTATAGCAGCACGTGCCGTCTATGTGAAAAGGGAGAAGCGAAAAGAACTCTGTGGTTGCAATAAGTGTGGGATTAGCAGAGGGGAGCACAGCGTCGGGGTGTCGACGGGAGGGGAACCGCGACGAGCGCAAGCGAAATAGGGAGGGTGAGGGGTGTGTGTGGGTACGGTGAGAAGAGCTGTTTCCTTACTTGTACTCGCAGGGAAAGAAATGACTGCAGGGAGAGAGAAAGGAAACACGTGCAAGCACACATGTGGAAGAGAGGAGAAATGGGAAGGGGTGCGTGGGAGGTCGCTCTCACGCATGCGCACCTGAAGCAGACACGCGAGCCGGCACCAGACAACTTCAGGCCGGCGACGAGAGGCACCTCACCCAATGAGGACGAATACACACCCAACAGACAACCCGACCCTAACAAGAGAAACTGCAGGCTTCGTTGTTGTTTCTTTCTTTCTCTGTGAAAGCTATCGGCTATGTGATCTCACGCGCTACATGAAGAGTGCGCCCGGCGTACCCAAAGCGGTGCACACGTGCAATGAAGGAGGAGGGCAGCGACGTAAGGAAGGCGGTGGTATGCTCAGAAAGGTGGAGAGTCATGGACAGGATATGAGCTGACAGGGCGCCCTTCAGGCTTGTGGGCAGATGCGTGATGAGGATGACAGCCCTCTCTGTGTGCTTTCACATGCAACGGATGTGCACCCGACACAGGAGGGGAGAGGGGGGGGTACATTAGGGGGTCGCGAGTCCTCTCTCTCTGCACACAATAGCGCTACCCGTCCTGCAGAGCAGCGTGCGTTCGGGTGTTATTTAGGCCCATGTAGCATCATCTCGGTCATCCTTCGTGCGAAGGAAAAAAAAAGAACGCACAAAGGTCGAACGTCTGCAGTGATGATGCCGTGCAACGAAAAAAGGTAACGAAGCTATCCCTCTTCTTTTTATATATTTCAATTACGGTGGGTCTCTCGCCTCACATCTGCCGCATGAGGAGATCTTTGCAGTAATCGACTTCAAAGTCCTCCAGGTCTTGCAAGTTCAGCGTCAGCGTCCACAGTCCGTGCGCCTTTACCTGCCG
Organism: Leishmania martiniquensis; assembly: GCF_017916325.1. Classification (NCBI taxonomy): domain Eukaryota; phylum Euglenozoa; class Kinetoplastea; order Trypanosomatida; family Trypanosomatidae; genus Leishmania; species Leishmania martiniquensis. The sequence goes on from NC_090165.1 coordinate 750,707, forward strand.
CCCCTCGCTTATGGGGGCATTCGCAGCAGCCAACGGGTCCATGGAGCGTGTCACTGCCCACTTGCGCTCCAGCGTCGTCTCTTCCCGGAAACTCTCCACCATCAGATTCACCACGATACGGCCAACCGGAACGACCTCCCACAGCTCGTCCGTCTGCTTGCGCTTGATCTTCGAAATGCGATGCACCTTGTCTGCGTTCTGCACGGCCCAGGCAGCAAGGTGAATGTGTCGTGCTCCCTCGCACGTGCCGAACATGATGTAGTCGAAATTGGATGTCTTCTCAGAGACGTCGATGCAGCAGAGATCACGCACCTTCAGCGACGCCAAAATGTCAGCAACCTCCTTCACATCCTCCAGCTGCGCCTTCTTGGCGTCCTGCCACGTCTCGTCAATGACGCCATTCACCTCCATCTCGAGCAGCATCTCCGCAAATCGCTCATCATCGTAAGGCAGGCGCGAAGGATCTGGGAGACGGCTCTCGTCAGCAGGGCGACCCTCAGCCATGAGTGCCTCCGCGCTACTAGTTGCGCTAGACGACGGCACCGACGACAACTCCACGGTTGAGCTAGCGGATGCGTCTGCAGGACTGTCTGCGTAAGCTGCCTCCTCACCTGGTGCCAGGCCCGCTCTCGTGCATGCCCGTGGGCGCACGTCCGCCGTCTCCCCCGCGCCCAACGGTATCTGAAGACGCGAGTAGCGTGCGCCCTCCTCCTCGGATGCAACCCGAACCACACCAAGCACCTCGCTCCTTGCAACATCCTTCAGTCTGCTCGAGGGCGAGGCTGATCCTCCTGCCGGTGCGGGATTCGGCATCGCTGCGGAGAGACCCAGAAGATCAATGTCTACAAAATTATCCTCGTCTGCTGCATGTGGCGCGTGCGTCGGCCGCAGGTGTGCGTTAGACACGCTGAACAGCCACCTGTGGGGAGACCGCAGCGCTTGTGGCGTTAGCCGCACACATGCCAGGACAGGCTGCAACGTGGTCCCTCTACACAACATCGGAGACGGTAAATGTTGTGTGTTGAGATGCGTGCAACTCCGAGAGCGCTGCTGCCAGTCACCACACACAAATAGTTGAAAAAAACACCAACGACGAAGTGCGAAATACGCATAAGGAAGGGGATGGACAGAGACACAGATGGGCGTATTGCAGGGGGACGAGAGACGATACTCATCATGGAAGTGAGAGGAAGAGAGGGAGGCCGATGTACAAAGGCGTGTGCAGTCGGGGAGGGGGCCGCCCAGCCTTTGCGGTTGACCTTGACGTTGTGAAAGCGCCAAACGCGCCGCAGCACACGTATACGGGGCGTAGTTACCCGTTTCCATGCAGCGCACACAGACGACCACTTCAGCAAGGGCATGACCTGCCACACAGAGAAGGAAGCGGAGCAGGCACAAGAACACAAAAAGCCCATGTCCGGCGGTTCCACTCACTTCTCTTCCAGAGCACATCCTCACGACGGCTCTTCGGCGGGCTCCTCCCTCTCCTTGCCTTTTTTTGGTGGCTTGCTTTCTGTTTTTGCGCCTGTCGTGAAGGATTTCGCCCAGTTCAACACATTAGCAAAAAAACGTTGAGCTCGCCCTCCTTGCATTGTGTTGGCAGAGAGTGGTGGCGGCAGGTGTGTACAGACGGTGTTAGGGAAATAATAAGAGGACGGTAATTTTTGTGAGCGCGCGCCCTGAGAGGGCGACTGACCAACGGTCTTTCTCCTTATATGCAACGCGGAGGGAGCGCAAGGAATAGAACAGGAAACAGAAAATGTGTTTTAGCCCTGCGGAGAGAGAGGGGCTTCCCCAACACGGGGCTGACGCAGCATCCACAGCGACACGACACCGAAGGGGTGTGTGGGGGATGGGATGCGGGGAGACGGCGAGGGCACAATGGGAACAGCAATTTAGACATTCACATACGCAGAGAGAGAGAGAAATAGCAACAGCGACGGCGACAACGCTTTGCGTGCATCTAAAAATTGTGTGACTGCGCCGGTCCGTTGGAACAATTGCTTAAACAGCAAAAAAGACTGTGAAAGGGCCTTGCAGGGTGAGAAGCATACGTGTGCGACGTAGAGGAGAGCGAGACCAAAGGGGGGAGGAGGGGGGACCATGGAAGGGGAGCTCTAACGATGAAACACAGCCAACATAAAAATGAAAAAAAAAAGCGACGGACGGGCAATGGGTGAATGGAAACAGCGAAATAGGGGGTGACGCACAGAAAAGCTGACGAGAAGGAGGGAGGAGATCACTGCGCATGGCAAGTAGATACTGAGAAGAAGCGAGCCCCCGAGTGCTCGTGCGTGTTTGTGTAAAGGGTTGCTAACGCGAGGGCAAAGGGAAAGAGGGCGCAGAATATCAGAGGCACCATGGATTATGGCACAAAAAGTGCAAGTAAGGTTCTCCAACACGCGACGGCATGTCAGGTACACGCGACCTTGGTGGCGCCACCACCACCCCCTCAACAAAGTGAAGTTGGTTCGCTCATGGCACAGCCGTGCCCGTGAAGTTCCCTCGATACGATTGTCTATGCCCACCTGCGTACATATAGATCCCTGCAAGTGGATGTATACGAGACGATCCATGCATATGGCGATGCTTCCATTCATGTAGCAGACGCGCACTGAGAGGGACATCCGAGGAGAAGGGTGGGGGGCAGGGGGAGAAACAGATGTGTGGAGGGGAGGGTTACCGGTGAGCCTGTCTTGTGGCACTCGATACCGCTGAGACACGCACAGAGCGAGAGCGAAGAGGCGGCGAAAGCCGGCGTTCACTGATTTTCTTCTCTCCCCCCAGACACACCCCATGATCCGTAGAGGAACAGCAACTACGACTGCTCGACATTGCCCACCCACGTGACATGGCTGTCCGGCTCGATGTCTTTGGCCCCTTTCGCGTTTCCGCGCAAATCGTTGTCGCAGAAGGTACCGCCACCGTGCTTGCACACCCACACCCCCTCGTACGCGTTCTTGGTCAGCGTGTTGTGGATGACGTGCGGATTGCCACCGGTAGTGACAAGCAGGCCAGCATTCTGGTTACCGCGAATGCGGTTCTCCTCGATAATCCCAGCCCCATGCTCAAAGATATAAATACCGGCCTCCTTGCCGCCCTCGATGACGTTTCGGGTGATCTTTGGCGCGGCGCTCGTCTTGACCAACACGCCAGCCTTGCCATTTTGCCGAATCTCGTTGTCAGAGACAAAGGGCGCGGCCTTGTCGCAACAAAAGACACCGGCCTGCACGTTCGACAGAATTCGATTCTTGCGAATGACCGGTGCCGCCGATGCCCCCTTCACGACGATTCCGCAGCCTGCGTTCTGCGCAATGACGTTGTACTCCATCACACCCGACGCATCTTGGCAAAAGATGCCGGCCTCGGCGCCGTCTGTAATGTGGTTGGCTCGAATGCGCGGTGCTGCCTCCTTCTTCAGCAGAAACGCGGCAAAGCCGCAGCCTGAGAACGTGTTGCCCTCGAAGAGGCCCCGCGACTTCTCCATGAGGACGATGCCCGCCGCGGTGACGTCAATGAAGCTGCACTTCGTTATGACAGGCTCCCTCGCGATCGCGTCCGCGTCCTCCACATCCTCCTCGGTGCCGTTCGCCGGGCTAGAGTGCAAGGTCAGGTTTGTGGGCTGCGGCGGACGCGACGGTCGAGCACCAGTCACGTAGCTGTGCGGTGCGTTGACGGAAGGGTAGGAGGTGTGCTTGCTACCGCCCACCGTGACACCACTGCCTTCGACACACGAAATGCGACACCTGTGCAGCCTCCACTCGCCGCCCGTGATGGACACGGCAGTCGGCCGCGACGACTTCTTTGCAGGCGCTGGCACCACTGCGTGTGCATCTGTTCGGTGGTGATTCGTTTCCACCTCTCGCAGCTTCGTGTGAAAGCGGCCGACATGGCGGACGATAAAATTCTCAACAGTGCCCCTGCCCGACTTGCAGTGCAAAGCGAATGGGCTGTCGGCCACTTCCAGCATCGGTGGCGGCGACGCGCCTACGAGTCTGATGCTCTCCGGCAGTCTTGATGTAAGGACCAGCGGCACCGTGTGCGTGGTATTGCCGGCGACGAGGATTTTACGGACATGCGGCATCCGCTCGACCACCTGCAACGCCTCAGCGAGACTGGGCACGTCTTCTGGGACGCGTAGTACGGTCTCTGCTACCACACCGTTGCTGCCAGACCCGTCGCGGAGCGCCTGCAGCCCTTGCGTCATGGAGAAATCTGACATCGACACACTACACCCCGGAAGCGCTAGCTGAAAGCGTGTGAATGTCTTGCTGCTCATCTCTCGATCGCGCGGCAGCGTGCGGGTGTGGTTCGCGCTGTTAGAGGGGAAGAAGACAGCGTTCTGCATGCTTGCCCGGGTCTGGTCTGACGTGTTTGCCGACGAGGGCCCTCGCGAGAAGGAAAGCGTCTGCTGCTGCTGCTGCTGCACCGGCGTCGCCGAGAGAGGCAGCGAGGAGACGCCGTTCATGCTATTCAGGTTAGACGACAGGCTCGTGCGGTCGTGACTCTGGCGGGAGTGGTGCTTGTGACGGGCAGCATCGCAACCAGGGCAGAAGGCGGCCTTGCAGTTCGAGCACACAATGCACGCCACTTCAACCTCGCAGACGTCGCACAGCGCCTCTACGGCTCTTGGGCAGCTCATGCCTGCAAAGAGCGTCGCAGACATGCCAAGGTGCGGCGAGGTGGTCGTGATACTCGCTAAGCGGTGCAGAATAGCGGACGGGGCAGGGCGATCCTGCGGCTGGCGATGCAGCATATCCCTCAGCAGGGTGGCCAGCTTGACGGAATACCCCATTTTGGTGATTTGCGGAATAACTGTGTCCACCGCTTTTGGGTTCTCCAACACTATGCTGTTGATGGGCTGCTCGCGCAGGGTCAGCAGCTCAAGCAAGACCACACCGAGTCCCCAGACGTCCACCTTGCCGTCATAGCGCTGCTGCAGCATACGCTCTGGCGCCAGGTAGTAGGGGGTCCCCACTGCCGAGTTACGGCCATGCCCCACCGTCGCTGCCAGGCCGAAGTCGCCGATCTTGATGTTCTTGCACTCGTCAAAGAAGATGTTCGTCGGCTTCAGGTCGCGATGCAAGAAGCCCTTTTCGTGAATAAACTGAAGTGCGGCCGCCGCCTGCTCCAGCCACGTCAGGGCCTGCGCCTCCTTGATGGTGTGGCTTCCCATCTTCATGAAGTCTTGCCGCGCTTCCCGCACCAGGCCCTGTATGTCACCGTTGCTGCAGAGCTCCATCACCAGACACACGGCAATCTCCTCCTCACCAAGCCAGTGCGCTGCTGCCTGCTGCCGATGCGTGCTGAGTAGCGAGGTCGGAACAACGCCGGCGGCGCCAGCCGGCGTTCTTGTGGCTGCGCATGAAGGGGTTGGCCGAATCGCCTGTTTTCCCCCGCTGTCCGTAGCGCTGTCGTGGTAAACCTCACTGTTCGATAAGCTGCAGAGTTGGAGGCTATCCTGCTCTTGCCGCGCTCTCGCCTCGCGTTGCTGACTGCTGCTGAAGCCTCGGCTGACACCCCCTCCTTCGTTCTGCGCGGCAAACTCGCGGCGGAGCTTGACACTGTTGAAGACGAGAAAGAAGTCGACGTACGAGACGATGCTGGGGTGACGCAGCTGCAGCAACACTTTGATCTCCGTTAGCGCCATATTTACCTGCTCCTGGTCGGTGCAGCAGATAACCTTCATCGCGTAGTTCGTCTTCGAGGAGCGGTGCTCCACCTCGTACACAATGCCCTGAGCGCCATCGCCGATCTTACGCTTGATGTTGTACTCCTCCATTTCTCAAGAAGCCGCTAGTGGCGACGCTTCTCCTGGTGTCTGGGGAGAGCGGGGGCGGGGCGGGGAAGGGGCTGAAGAGCGTGAATCAGCAAGGCTCACGAGCAAAAAAAAACCGAAACAAAGATGAAGTAGTGAAGAGAGGTCCACGGATCACTCTGTAGGTTTCCCAGCCTTCGGGCAGCGAAGCCACACTGTGTGTGTGCGTGTGAAAAGAGAGGTTATTTACAGGAAAAAAGCACTGCGCACACGCACATGAAGGAGGAGATGAAAAGAGGCAAGGAGGCCCTTACCAAAGGAGGAGGACCGAACACACTCTTTACCAAAGGATTTGGTGTCCTTGGGCCACTGACGCAATGGGTATTGACAACCTTTGCGGAAGGGCTGGAGTACCCGGAGATACTCGAGCCACCGTGATCGGCGCAACAAGAACACAACTGTAGGGAGCGCACACGTGGTGGGCGCTGCTGCTGGAGGCGATCGCGACGCACAACCAAAACGCCAAAAGTGAGTGTACAACGAGTGAATCTATGAGAACTCTAAATGTTGAAGAGAAAGAGGGAGGGAGGGAGGAGTCTGACTTGGTTTGGATGAGGGCAAGACGACAGGAAAGCGATAGGGAAAAAACAGAAATAAAAAAAAAGAAAAGCAAAAACGGCCGGAAAGCTGCCTCTTCAGGCGTTTGGAAAAGTAGTGCGTTGCTTGTTCGCACCGGCGCCCCTTCTCCTCCTCTTCCACCCTCCGCGCACTTCCATTCTAATGCCACCACGCCGAACAGAGACGATTTCTCTGAGTTTTGTGCGAGCGCGCTGCGACTAAGCGTTGTGATCTCTTTGTGTGTGGTCTCGCTGAGTGACAGTCAATGAAGCACGGACCAAACTTCAGCACGCATGGGAACGCTGTTTCGATGTAATCAGCGCTGATGCAAGTATGAGACCCTCTGGAGTGTGTGCAGGCCAGTGAACGTGGGAACAGAGGTCGAGTACGGGGTGAAATGGGCAAGGGGGATGACAGGAATACAAGAGGGGAAAGTGATTGGAGCGAAGAGGCAAAATCAGCCCGGCGCGCGCGAGAGGTGAGGGTGCAACGTGCAGCCCAGCGGCAGCGCACTTGGCCCGGCTCGACGACCACTTCTGAGACGCCGCCTGAAAAAGGACGCCGCAGCACGAGAGGCGTCTCAGTGACTCTCTGTGTCATCTTCGTCTCTGCAGAGCCTCTTTTCCGCTCATGTCAGGAACGCCACCGCGGAAACGCCCAGTCTCCGCTGCGGACGCGCCGAAAAAGTGCCAACTCGCATGGGGCGTTGATCGCGTGTGTGTATGTGCGCCCTTCGGACGCGTAAACATAAAAGAAAAATCCCAAGCAAATCCGCATCCCGTTTGACGATCGAGCGCGCCACGTCACGCCGGCGCTGATGAGATGAATCGCCGCAGATATCGTCGTGGCACTGTGTAGCCCCTGACCCTCCTCCTCAAGACCGCACACAAAAATAACGACAAGGCGTAGTTTTCTTTTGTTTTCTGCTGTACGCTTACATCGTTTGATCTTTGTACTCCATTGCCTCCAGTGCACTTATCTCACGCTGAAGACAGCGCTCAATGTGCGTTGCAAGGCGAATCCGCGTCACCAGCGGCCATGTTCGGCTTTGCGCACGTGACGCCACGTAGCTGATATAGTCCGCTGATGGATTGTTCACCAGATTCAGGTAGTCCGGCACCGCCTTCTTGACGGAGTCGATCGGCTGTATCGTCAGGTCACCACCGTAGTACTGCGCGAAGAGCATAAAGGGCACCTCAAAGCGACCAAAACGAGGAAGGAGATGGAGGCTGAACAGAATGGCCAAAAGCTGCCCGCATACGCCTATCCATGAAAACCACATCTGTGTAAGCCACGATCCGCCCAGTGCTGTGATGTGGTATGACCGGGGCCGCCGCAGAAACGGAATCACGTACGGATTCACCTGACTCACGATGAGGTAGTTGACGCCAAAGAGCTGCACCAGCAGTCGTCGTGGGATATCCTGCGCTATGCTGCCGTCGCACCACAGCTCTCCTGGCAGGTACGGCGTAAACGTGCCAGCGCCGAGGGAGGGCTTCTCGATGAGCTGCACGGCTGTGAAGAGGCCGGGTAAGGCGCAGCTGGCACTTACTGCACTCCAAATGACAACATCAGGAGCCGTCACGTAATTCAGCAGCACGTGCCGATCTGACGGCATGCCCTCTTGCTGACTACGCGTGACAGACACATTCAGCACCTTTCCACTGAGGCGGTAGGACTCGAGAAAAGTCATGTCCCCACATTGAGCCCGCATGCACTCCATCAGTGACCGCACGTCCATCAGAAAGCCCGTCTTGAAGAAGCGCCGCAGCTTTCCAGGGAGGTCATTCTCTTCGCCGAAGGGGGACATGTGCATCGCCTCCGTGGAGAGGACGTGAGACTGCATGAAGGCGCGAAGCTCTTCTGGCGACTTGGTGCAGATCATCGCGGCAATGATGGAGCCGGCTGAGGAGCCGCAGAGAATGTCAGGCAGCACCCCTGCCTCGTGGAGCGCGCGGGCGACACCCGCATGGTACGTACCCATTGAAGAGCCGCCGCTGAGCACGAGCGCCGTTCGGCCAAAGGAGTGCAGCACCTTTCGTAGCACTTTGAGGCGATGCTCTGCTGTGGCCGTCGGAGGGTGTTGCGCCGAGCAACGCTGCTCATGCCCACGGTTCTGTTGGGTGTAAGCGTCCGGAGAGACACAACCATCCAAGAAGCGGCACAACGACGCGCATGTGTTGTGAAGTTGCTGAGCCAGGGCTGCTTCAGGCGAAAGAAACGCTGCTGTCTTTGGGGTAGCAAAAAGCGGCGACGTCACGACAGTGGTCACCCCAGCCGATAGTGAGGTAGATGCGTCCCTTGTCGCCGCGTCCTCCGTGGGCATGAGAGGCGGCGAAGGCGGTAACGCGCTCTCAAGTTCTCCTGCGCGCTCTGCGTTGTCGAACCACTTGGTGTTCGGGCAGTACGATGTCACAGCCGGTACTAGCAAGACATCATTTCCTACGAGACAGCTGCTCTTCTCCCTTGCCGGCGTGGAGGCGTACGTGCGCGCCGTTTCAGTGCTCGCGTCTGTCAGTGGCATGGGCACGGAAGCGGCGCTGCTACCTAGACAATGAAGGCCTGTGGAGGCGCTGTGCTGCCTGCTTGGTGCCGCGGTGGCGGTCGCCCATGGTGCTTGGGTATTCAGTGTTGTCCTCCGCAGCTGCGCTTGCCACACCTGCTGAATCTTGGCCGTCACGTCCAGCGCCGGCAGCGCCGATGATGATCCTGACTGCGTCGCCGTCCACTTTGGCACCTGTGTGCCGGCAAGCAGCGAAGACTGCCCTTCACCGTCGGTGCTGGCCTCCAAACGGATCCAGCAGGGACGCAACTCTCTCAAGAGAGGCGCCTGCGGCGTTGGGGGCACGCGGCGAGTTGCTGCAGCGCCGCCGTCGCTCACGGCGGATTCGTCACGCCACACTCCAGCGGCGTAAGCCATGATGAGGCATTCGATGCTCTCTGCGTAGTCTTCAAGGCAGTGCGGAGCGCTCGTGTAGTAGCGGTAAATGGAGGCATTCATGAGACCGTGCGCGTTGCGCTTCAGAAGCGAGCACAAGAACGTCTCCATGGCGAAGAGGTTGTTTGTCCGGACGAGGTGCTGCGCCGCGGTAGCATCCACAAGGAAGCCGACCGCGTTGCAAGACTCGAGCGGTGGGGCGTCCTGGGCCCACTTCGCCATACCGCAGTAGTGATCCAGGCTCGCAGCGGCCTCGACAAAGGTTGCGTAGCTCTCTGTCGTATTCATGACAGACAAGAAGCGCCGCGTCGTGCGACGGAACTGCACGCGAGCGGGGTAGTCATTCAGCCATTGCAAGAGTGCGAAGGCACGGCCGAGTATACCCTGTGTAAGGTCGAGGAGTGCCGAAAGCTGAAGCACCCGCTGGATTAGGTACTGCAGGATATGAATAAAGGCGGTGGCGGCTTCGTGCGCTCGAGTGAATCGCGTCGTTGCAGACGCGACTCGCGGAGGCAAGCGCCTCCTTTCCGTCGATCGAGTCGAGTCGAAGTGCCTCCGCAACTTCCTCGGCGCTCTCGGCTGCCTGTGCCTTTGCGACTCCGCTTTGCCTCCTGAGGCAGATGCTGGTGCACGTCGCCGCACCGACGGCGCTGTAGTAAGCGCGTCATGCGGCATCGCTTAGTTGGCGATGGGGAAAAGGAGAAGGCTTGCCCGGTCCTTGGCGGATGTGCGTGCGGGTGAGGAGATGACGGGAATATGTTTACGTGTTTCTAAGGAGATGCCCTCAACAGTGCTGCTGTGCGCCTACCGGTGCATCGCAGAGTAACAGGGGAGGGGGAGGAGTAGAGCAGGAGCAGCAGACGAAACAACAAAAACAATCTACACGAAGAACGCGGAGATGCCGAGAGCGCAAGAGTACACCATACAAAACAAATGCACCGAGAACAGAGAAAAACGAGAGCAGAAGTAGTGATACAAGGCGGGGCGTCACGCGGAAAGGCAACGACGACAAATAGGAAGCAAAGTGTTGGGGAACGAGGGAAACAAATATTCCGCACGCTTCCGTGCACCAGCGGGAGAAGCACTACTGAACACGGACCGTTTATACGAATCCCCCGGCACGCGTGCACACGAGTAGCCACGAGCAGAATCACGAGCAGCTTCTATAAAATAGAAAGGTAAATATATATATATAGCGCTGTTGTTACGAGGGTGTATCCGGGGAAAGGGCGTTGAGATGCTGTGGGTGTACGCAACTGTCCTTTATGAGATTCGCTCACCAAAGGCGCTCGGTCTCTCGTAAGGGCAGAGGCGGGTGTAGGTGGGGACCTGCGAAAGAGCACCGCCGAGCGCGACTGTGTGGCACACAGAAAAGCGGAGCCCTCGTAAGCGTATGTGTCAGCGCGAAAGGGGAGCGTGTGTGTGTGTGCAGTTGGCTGATGAGGTGTGCACAGCGAGAACGAGAGGGTTAGGGCGAGGGGGGTAGGGAAAGGGAGAGCGGGTGGGTGTAAGGTGAGAAGAGGGATGGAGGAGAAGTCGTCATGGCATGGCATCCCTCGAACAACAACAACCAAAGTGGCACACCCACACAGATAAAAAGAAGCAACGAGAGATATGACGTGTATCTCGAGCCGAAAGAGTGCATGCGCGTGAGCCCCCCTTCTTGTTCGCTGCTGCGTTCCATTTTTTTTGCTCTTCTTCGAGGCATCGCCGCTGATTCCACAACTGTTGGCGCACAAATGACGCACTCTTCACTCCATCAGTGCGCGTGGAAGCGGCTGCCTAAGCGAACAGAAGAGATCTCAGTCCCCACGGTACCACTAGCAGGGCTGTAACGGCGAAGGAGCACTAGAGCACGTGCGCCACGGCGTCGACCCGTCACTATTCCGTGATGCAGGAATGCCCACGGGCACCACACCAAGTGAAAAAGACACGCCTTCACACTCTTCACGCAGCTACGTGACCTGCTGAAATACGTGCACATCTCCGCTGGCCATCCCTGCCACCAAGACTGGGCGGAGCGGGTGCCAGGCAAGAGAGGTTGCGTACGAGTCGAAGCCACGTAGCACGTTGAGCGCTAAAGCACCACCACCACCGCGAAGATCGTACACGTAAACTGCATTATCCTGGCTCGCCACCGCCACCACACCAGCCCCGGGAGCAATCTCCAGCGCCAGCGATGGGATGCCGGTGTTACAATGCTGCGTGAAGAGCTGAACCGGCTTCGCCATGCGCACATCCCAAAGCGCTGCAGTGCTGTCGAGTGACGCCGACATGAAGAGATGCTCCGCAGAGCTCCCTACGTCCGGTGTAGCGTAGCGGCTCGTGCGGCCGGTGGCAACGCGGTATATGCCACGTGAGTGCGTGGCTCCCTCCCGCCACAGCAGCGTGTTTGCCACCACATCCAACACCTGCACTTCTTTTTCTGAAGTGGCTAGGAAGACAAGGTTGCTGGCGAAGTGGTTCAGGGCTGTTGCGGAGGTTATCGAATGCCCGGTGCCGACCGAGTACTTGTAGAGAGGGACTGGCGATAAGCGCCTATCAGGGTCGTAGGCGATCGAAGACGGTGGCGGCGCCGACGAAGACAGGTCAGCGGCACTACGACGGAGCTCGAGTGCATCAGCCGCGCACGACAGCACGAACTTGTCAAGGTAAAAGAACTGCGCTGCCGCTAAAGGGCTTCCCGACGCCACCCGCGCCCCCTGGCTGCTGCCGCCGCCCACGATGCACTCCATTATGGCCGTGTCTCGAGCTCCCGGCGACCAGACTCGGAGACACCCGTCGGCGCTGCCAGAGAGGATGAGAGGGCGCTGACGCGACAGGTTCGCATCGACAGCGGTGACAGCCGCTGTGTGGCCACCCAAGGTGCGCCCAGCAAGTCCGTCCGTCCCTCTCGCGCGCGCAATGGGGAAGTTCAGCTGCTGTATTTGACCGTCACCACCTGCGGTGATGAGAGCATCACCGGCAGTGGCGAACGACATCGCCTTGACCGCGCGTGTGTGAAGGCGACGCAAGGCGGAGCTGGCGGCCTCTAAGCGCGTCAGGCTCGAGCGCCCGACTCCAAAGATGGATGCAAAATCGTACTGGAAGCGAAGCGCGCATTGAGGCGCCACGCCGAGCTCCTGCGCTCTTCGGACACGCGCAGCGGCCGCCAGTGCCTTCCGCCGGCGGTCTTGCTGCACAGACCATGGAGCGTCGCCGTAACCGCTTCCCTTTGCGGGCTGCCGCCGTGGTGCTTGCGAGGAGAAGGGGGGCCGCTGGGAAACCTTTGCACCGCTGCGCGAAGAGGTGTTGCTCGTCGTGGTGGGTCCGTATGTCGGACGGGTCGCGTGGCCCACCCATTCAGCTGGGAGGGGGGTGCGTGCGTGAACAACGTCCTCGCTGGCCAAATCCGCTCCCGCTGAGTGCGCCTCCAGCGTGTGTTGCGTATCGATGTTACGCGGTGAGAAGTAGACGATACCATCGAAGGCATTAGTGTATGCCCAACGGCCATTTGGCCCACCACGCATTGCGACGCCTCCGAGGATAGCCGCAGTTGCGGCGGGAGCGGCAGTAGCTTCCTCCATAAGCGGTGTGGCTAAGAGCTGGGTGTAGGCACTCTCTGGCTGGAACGTGAACTTGCTGTAGTAGACGACGCCGTGTGAAGTGCACACCGTGATCAGATGCGCTCCGATGCAAACGTCGAAAATCGTCACCGCCGGCTGCGCGACCGTGGAGGCTGCGGCATCTGGTATGCCGAGGCGAGTCCGCGTTCCGAGCTGCGGCGTCCTGCTGCAAAGACTGCAGCCGCCGACTGTCGCGGCATTCAAAGAGCGGCTAGGGACGGCAGTGATGGCCTCCTGCACATTCCATGTTCGCAGTGCTTTCAGTGTCCGTCCGTTTAGGACTTTCACAGTGCCGTTTGAGAGTCCTAGCACCACTATCTTCTCCCCATAGACGCCGCTGTAGCTGCATGCAAGGGATGTCACGCGAGCGGTACGACTGCATATGTGCCCATCCACCACCAGTTCCATTGTCATCGAAGGCCGTGACTCGTTTGGTAGGCCTGCGGCGCACCCCTTGGCGCCCTCATTCACCTCGCCCACCTCTTCTCCGGTGCTGTGGCATTGAAAGAGTACGAGATGATTGACATCGTCGACGATCAGCAGCTGCCTTGCTCCAGTAAAGCAGGAGAGAGAGCACCCCTGCGTCGAAGCGCCGAGGTGGGTTCCGTGGAACTTTGTCAAGTATGGTGCAGCGGCGCGCTCGTCATATTCCGCGGCATCACCGAAAAGGTTACTCAGCAGCAGAAGGGCTGAGCCCGTGCAAACGGCCGCGAGAGAGGCCTCGCTGTTAAACATCACCCCACGCACATCGCCAGCCGTGCAAGCGATGCGCGTGGTCTCCAACACCGTGATTATGCCCTCGTCTCGGCTCACCTCGCCTGGCGCGTCGGAGTTGTCCAGGCGCAAGAAAGCTGGTCTTTGAGCGTGCTCGATGTGGAGGAGTGCAATGAAGGTGGACGACACCAATGCAATCCGCGACGTGTCGGGAGAAACGGCCATGCACTCCACACGCCGATCCACCTGTGCGATTGCAGTCGGGTGCGCCGCCTCATCCTTGGCATGGCCTGCTCGCCACATGTACAGCAAGCCCTTTGCAGACACCCACCACACAGCGTCGTGAGTGATGCAGAGACTGCCGGGCAGCACCCCATCTGGGTTCAAATCAGCCGACCACATCGCCGTTCAAATGGCGCTTTCACCCTGGAGGAGTCACAGGAAAGCAAACGTGAGGATGCGCCGTACTACAAGGAGTAACGTCAACGTGTATCGTGTGCAACGTCTATGGAATGGGCGAAGACAAAAAGCGCACTCGAAAGAGGCGAAGGAAGCCACTGGAGCTGATGCGCAGCGCAACGGCGCTGGACGCCGAGGCTGGTATCGAGGCAAAGGTGCTGATGAATGTGCTCAGTGTCGGTGGAGGAGGCCCTCAGACCCTCTTATCACATCTCTAGAACCGTTCGCTTTTGGCGGCGCTCTATATATCTGTGCGGCTCTGTCTATCGATAGTTGTGAAGTGTGTGCGCAGCAGCCGTGAGAGGAGGTTCCCGGCCAGCGATACGTCACCGTTAGACCCTCTTTAGTAGCAAGAGAGAGAGAGGCCGATGCTGATGCTAATGGGACAAGCAAACAAGAGAGACGAAACAAATCCAATGTGTGAGATGGCGCGAATTTTCACCGGCAGCGTTTGGTCTGCCTCGTTGAGGGGGCCGACCGGTGATATTTGAATCTCACCGCTACACCGAGCCGATGAGGAGAAGCAGACTGGGGGATGCGTCTGACGAGAGCCGAGTGTTTCGATAGCGCTACTCACAAACATGCAACCGCCGTGCGCCGGCATCTACCACACTGCAAGTTCGCTTTACCGGTAGATATGTGAATAGGTGTGTGCGTGTGTGTCTCTGTATGTATTGTGTGGAACATCTTAGAAGGCCAAGGCGGAAGAAAAAAAGCAGACTCGCCCACGAGTACCTCTGATGGCGGGAAGGACACCATCACATTCCGTAGGCACCCGAACAGTGCAACGCAGATGGACGGTCGACACCTCTACTGATCCTTCCCCATCTCCGATTCCATTAGCTGCACGTGCTGCAGGAAGAGCTCGTTCCGTGCTACCTGTTGCATGTCCCCAGCGGTCAGCCACGGTGCCACATCTCTTTCACGGTCACCCGCGACAGAATCGCCGACCCCCCTGCCGGAGCCCGCTGTCTGAGAGTCATCGTTGCACATAGCAGGGCCCGCTGCTTGGCGCGCCAGCTCCCCTTCAAGTGCCGCCTCCAGCTCTGTTAGCTGTGCAAGAAGGTTCTTCGTCTCATTTGCTGTGGGCGCGACGAAGCCCCCAGCGCCACTGGCATCGTCATCGAATGCCGCATCCGAGTCGCTTGCGCTGAATGAGCTGCCGAGTACGTCGGGTGAGGTATCTCCCTGCCGCACGGCGGCGGACTCCGTCCAGGGCGCTCGCACATCGCCGCGCTGCGCCATGCTCAATGCTGCCAGCGCTTGCTCTTGCGCCACCTCACGGAAAGCCTGCCTCATCCACTCAGTGGACGAGCCACGGTAGGAGAGAGGAAATGGCGCAAAGAGTCTCTCCTCTAACTGCTCCAGAGCGGCACCTCGACAGCGCTGCAGGGGGTCGGCTGCATCGCCAAGCGCGCCAGGTGGCGCACACCCCGGGGAAGCAGCGTAAGCCTCTCCCTCGCCGCCGAGACCTTTTTGACCGATGTCACTGACAGAAAAGAGCTCTGCCGCTTCGCGTTTGGCGTCTCGAATGCACGCCTCAATCCAAGAGCACATTCCACCTTTGCGCAGAATTCGCTCTTCGTTCCACATAGGTAGACTGGCAGGGGCCGCGGCAGCAGCACCTCTACGCAACGCTGCGGTCCAGCGCTCCACCGCCCACGTCACCTTCATCCCCAGCACGACTTCCTCCTCGGTGGGCCGGGTGCGTCTCCTCCGCAGCGAGGCGGAGTCGATAGGGTGGGGAGAGTCGAAATCCTCGCGTGTGAGACCCGCATGCTGCCGGATGAAGGGAAGCATCAGCGTAGACGGCAACTCCGACTGGCACAGCAACTGCGTTAAGACGAAGCGGGAGATCGGGGCAAGCGGCATTCGAACGTACCCGCCACCAGAAAGAAGCGAATCATACTCCCGAAACAGCTCAGCCAGTCGCTGCGTCTCATCATGAGCAACACGGTACTGCAGCTCTTGTAGGTGTACCGGTGAGAGAGCTGGCTGCTGCGGGAACGCCCACGTATTGGCACTAGCTGCTGGTGCGACTTCGCAGAGGGCGCGCTCAGGGGGGCTTTGCGTCACGGCGCCGCAGCTGCCTTTCGCCGCGACGAGCGGGCAGTCGACGGTATGGTAGAGAAGACACTCGTGCAATAGAGAGGACGGGACGCCCTTGAGAAACAACGCAATCGCAGGTGGCACCACTACAGTCATCCGATGCAATGCACGGGACTCGATCCGCTGTACCACCTCGTTACGGAAGTGAGCTCCTAGGCTCTCTGTAAGCTTCCTCTCTAAAAGCGCGTGCGCCAGCACCTCCTCCAGTGTTTCGCTCAAGCTGCTGCATCCCTGAGGATCGCGGGGTAGCGGAATAAGCCCGCTTTTCATCCGAGACAGCTCGCGCATCAGAAACGGTTCCACAATCTTCTCGGAAGCCTCAGGAGGGAGGACAGCCACCATCCCTCCACTCACCCACCAACTGCGGCCCTGAAGCGCCCTCGTATAGTCCCACGCATCGTGGACGCCCCATCGCGTGAGGAAAGCGTCTTGCACGGCGGCCGTTGCCTCCACTGCATCCGCTAACAGCACCAGCAGCGTTTCCTCCCGCACGAGAAGCTTAGAGGTCAAAAATGACTCCGCAGCCATGCACTCCCGTGAGGTCGCTGGAGGCACCGGCGATGAAGTAGCTGGTGGCGTTCGTGTGCGCACAGGAGGTGGCTCGCCATCACCAGCTCGGCACACCTCCATGTGAGCGGCAATGATGCCTGGCCAGGCGACGCACAGTTCCATGAGAAGCATTGCCACAACGTCGGCATCATCCTCGTTGTCACCAACGTCAAGAAGGGCCGAGAAGAAGAAGAAACGCGGTGGCGCGGCGCTCGTCGCGCTTAGCTTTGCGGCTGCCGATTTCAGGTCACTCTCGAACGCGTCCTCTACATCCGTTCGGTGAAGTGAGGAAAACAGCGCATCTCGTGTCCACAAAAATCCGCCGGCAGTGGCGTGATAGCACGAGGGGCTGCGCGCGCGAAGGCACTGCTGAAAGTGCCAAACCGACGGTGGGTGCACGCCTACGCAGCCTTCACCGCTACGAACCACCACCAGGACAAAGACGCGCATGATCGCGTCGACTGAGAGCTCTCCGCCCGGCGCGTTTTGAGCGTTCGACGACACCAGGAAGAAAGTGCAGGCGTGAAGACGCGAAGAAAAAAAAACGCGTGAAGCAGCTCAAGAAGAGAGCGAGAAGGACAAGGGCAACATGCCGACGTTTGAAGCGCAGTCGGGACGAAGTAAGACATAGAGTACGCAGCAGTGCCACAGCTGTGCTCAGCCACCGCCGCACTTCGCTTTTGGATACTGTTCACGGTGCGACCATCTGCTAACACATCAAAGGTGAAGGTCAAATTATTCGCATGAGCGCTCAGGAGCATCCTGACGCTGCCACGCCATTCTTGTATGCAGCCGCCATCGTTTGCGGACGCCCGAGTTCCTTTCAGCGAAGAGGTGTCGAAGACTGCGAACACACAGACACATGCTCACACACACAACTGGAGAGCCCATGTCCCTCACCTCTCCTCTCGGAACAGGTGGGGCTCCCCACCTCTACCCACAAAGCCCCACACTCGTAGTCATCCAGTGGTGCATCCGTGCGATAGTGAGCAAGCCCATAGAACATTCGCAGCAGATGACCAAGACGACGAATATAGGTGTTTCCACGAATAAGGGAGGAATAAGATGTCTCGAGATGCGGCCGCGCAGCACACAAAAGCGAGTATACCGTCTCGCACATCCACGCCGTCCCAGCTAGCGAGCCACAAAGGAGTGCATCAGTGCCTCCGCCGGCAGAGGTTTCTGCACACAACAGCAGAGAAGACACTCTTTCTTCCTCTTACGCCCTTTCGCTTTCTCTACCGCTGCAGCGGCACTCAGCTCCGCTGAACTGCACTCCTGACCCTGCGGCACACCACGCGCTCGGTCGTGCGCCGCGGCAAGGCGCCGACTCGGTTGCCCCAAGAACGGCCCTTGCCTCACACGCCACCGACACCGGCCCTGCACGGCGCCACGCCGCGCATGCCCCCCCGCTCGCAGTGTGGCTCAGGCTCCCCGCACCAGCAGGCAGTGAGAGGGCTGGGCAGCACATGCGCAAGCCACGCGGACGCGCTTGCCCCACCATGTGGATGGCACGAGCGTGCTCATTGTCGCAGGCCGCCTCGACGCGGCGACGCCCAGCCGCCGGCACCCGTCGCGATGCGCCGCTCTGGTCACCCCCTACGCCGCAGGCACTGGACCCTGTGCCACGGCCAGAGGTGGGTCAGCATTGGCAGGGCGCACGAGGGGGATGCCCGACTTCGCCGCACGGAGAGTGAAGCGAAGGTGGCTGCGGGACCCACCCCCCGGGCGATGTCACGCACATAACGTGTGTGCCCTTTTTTTCTCGTGAAGAGGCGAACAAAAAAGAGTGAGCAGAGCAGATCGACAGGAAGGCAGCGGAAAGCAGAAGAGGCACGTGGGAGGGTGCCCCGCCTTGGCCACGCGGCCGGCCTCTTCCAGTTCGCCAACGACTCTTCGGTAGCCATACCGGCAACAGAGAGGGGCACACAAGAAGATACATGCGTTCATCCAAAAACAAAAAAAAGAAGCGAAAACTTTGCGTGCATGCACAGCATGCGTCCTCTGCAACAACGGACCCGCTTTCTGCTTTATTCTTCGACAAGGAAAGAGAGCTGGCCTCTTGGTACACCGCTGCCTCCTCCTCCTCCTTCCCCCTCCCTCCACCACCATCGTCAGTTCTCCCGTTTAACCTCATCCGTTACTCTTCGCATCCACAGCAAAGGAGAGGATTCTCTGTCTTCCCATCGCCACCACGAAGAGTGAGTCAGCCGAGGCTGCAGACCACTGAAACGTGCTTCCGCGATGGGTCTGAGAGTCCGCTATTAGCGCCTGCTCGGCACCGTCTCAGCGCACAAAGCGAGAACCTCCATAGGCGCCACGGCCTGCGTTCGCGTGCACATATGCGCATCTGTGCGCCTGTGGCGATGTTCAAGCGCCAAGACGAATCGGGAAGGTGTGTGTGTGTGTGAAAGGGGGAGGGAGGGGGAAGCGTACGCCGCAGCGGAGGATACAGTATGACCCACTAAGCATGCACCGGGAAAAAAGAGAAGACGGGTGAAGTAAAGGCGGGCATACCCGCGAAGTTCGGAGAGCAAAGTGGAAAAAGACAGCAAAAGGGCACCATAGAAGACGCGCACGCCCACGCCAACGCACACACACACATAGAGAAAGAGATAGACAGACAAAGACACGCACACAACAGCAAGAACGGAGAGGGTTGGAAGACAACGGGGGACATGTAGGGAACAGCATAACGTGTGCCAGTGTCGCCTGCGGAACATGCAATAGCAACAGAAGAGGGAGAGGGGGTGGCCTTTCTCTTCGCAAAACAGACGATCTGGTAATGCGTGCTCAATGTCGCTCATGCAACACCTCAGCAAGGAGAGGTAAGGGAGTGGCTCTCTGATGAAAAGTCGAAAAAAATGGCGCTGCCGCTCCCACAGGAGCATCATCGCGGTTGACACATAGCGCCACAGCCATGCATACACAAATGCCAATCCATCCCCCTTTTTTTCCACCCCAGGGCCCACCGCACCGGTCGATGAAAGCGTTGTTAGACATCGCATAGTGCCTTCGTCCATGCGACCAGCACGTCAGCCGCATCGAAAAAGGCACCCAGCTGCGACCTTGTGGTGGCGAATAATTTCACCAACGAGCCAGACATCGCCTCCGTTGCCTCCTCTAGCTTCCCAACGCGATGTGCCATCAGCTGCCCTTCGCTGCCGTTTTCGCCAAGATAGAACATCGCCACGTACGAATGGGCGAGCACCTCGCGCGCCGTCAGGAGAGTTTTGGTGACACGCGACACCACCCCTGATGTGGCGCAGGTGGCATCGGCAAAAGACATGTCCTCATGCTTTGCGGCTCTGACTGCCACGGCGGGGCTGAGGTTGCCATCGACGAGCCTCTCTGCCTTGATAAGTCGCTCTCTCATCGCTGGATTGTGCACCATCGCGTGAACCAGTTTTTCATCGCGTTCGGCGCTATCGAGGTGAAGCGTATATCGCTCGTAGTGATACGTGAACCTCTTGGAGGAGTCTACAGCCTCTTCAGACGCCGCCGACCCATGGTGCTCCACATTGCGGCACGAGTAGTAGTCTCCGCTATGCTGCTTCCAGGGGCCGAGGCAGACCCAGCAGAACTCGTGGCCGCACTTGCACGTCATGTGATTGCACCCGCCGCTTTTTTCGATCGTCTTCTTGCACTTCGGGCACTGTTTAGTGCGGCTAAGGATGTAGGCGAGGTTAGCCCCCTCTTTTGAGCAGTAGTTCTTCCACTGCCGTATGTTCTCACACGTGGCGGGCCGATGCGGCTCATAGCTGCACCGCAAACAGTACTCCTTGTTGCACATGAAGCACCGCACTCCTTGCCCTTGCAAGGGTGGAACAGGGGCGTGAATCACGGCCGCGCACCCTTGCGGGTTTGGACACCAATGCAGTGTGGGGCACATCTCTACGAAACTTGTCAGGTACTTGCGGTGTATCTGCTTGAGGACGTATTTGTTCTCATCACTTTGTGCTTTGTCCACGCCTTTGGAGAAGATCTCGCACATGACGGCCAGTCCAACGACTTCGCAGCACTCTTGCTCCGGGCATGGAGTGCCGAGGAGGTTCTCGAGCACACGCGACTTGATGTAGTCACGCCAGCACTCGAGACAAAAATAATGCTGGCATGTCGAGAGACAAGCCATCTCACCTGGATCGTATTCCATGGCGCAGATTCCACAAAGGACTGGAGTGCCACCTTGACCGCGGCTGAACGCCGCGTCATGCATGGACGCCGCCTCCGTGATTCCAAGGTCCTCCAGCACCGCAGTCGAATTCTCAAAATAACGTTCCACCGCGACGTCTCTCGACCACCGATAACGCCGCAGAAGCAGCGTGGCTGCACTCGACGACAGACACGTCAGGTTCATAACCTCCTGCACCACCGCGCTTTGCATCGTCAGCACCTCCGAAACCTCCATTGTGCGCTCTTCGCAGTGCTCGTTCTCCTGCCCCGCCGCTAACCCGGTAGATGACACCACCGTCGGTAGCACCTCCTGTTCTTCGTAGGCGCACTCATCGTCGTCCTCGCCGAAGTAGTAGTCGTACCCTGAATCATTCATCGTGATTGGCCCTCCTTTTTGTCATGGGTGTACATCTATCGTTGCCTGAGTTTCTGCGATCAACCGATGGGTTTGCTTGCTCTCCTCCCCTCCGCTTGAGCTCCCCTCGTCCACAGGTCGCCGTGCTCCCTGTGAGGACTGACGATGAAAAATGCGGAACACCCTACGGCGGCAGCCACCGCGTCGACAAAAGAACGGTTCTTTGTAAACGGCGACGTGACTTCTCGGCGAGCCCTGCTCGGGAGCGCAAAGCGCTGCTGCTGCGTCTAGCTCAGACTGTGCGTTGGATATCAGCAGGGGGAGGGGTATGAGCAAAGTCTCGCGACATTAGATGAGGCCGTGTGCAGTGATGTGTGAGTGAACGGACACAGACACACATGGACAACACCCGCGCCTGGCCAGCTGCCCTACTTGACCACGCGAGCAAAACACTCAGCCGGGAAGCAAATTGCTGTCCGCGAAGACGCCGCCGCCGACGGACAGGAGAGCGTCAATATATATATATATGTATACGGAGAGAGAGTACTCACGACAAAAGCGTCTGAAGTACCTCGAGACATGTGGAGGATAGGGTGGGCAAAGGACGGAAACGAGATTGCGATGCCGTGTCGACGCCTTTGCTAGGAAGAAGAGGAGAACCACGCTGATACCAAACAACGCATCGGGTTCCGCATCCGCCCTACAAATGAACAACAGGCACAGTCTCTGGCTGATGCGGCACTTTGGGTAGTCTCCAACATCCCCGCAGCGCTTTGCGGGTCCTGGTCGTGCACCGAGTTGCTTTGGATGAATAGGAGTGAAATGGGCGCTCGCAAGGCACTGCTCGGCATACAGAGCAGCGTCACGCGCACCATCGAGGGTCAGAGGCGCAGAACCCATCTGACGAGGGCTTACCCCCCTCCCCTCCCCCTCCTCCTCCTTCCCTTCCCTTCCCTTCCTTGCGAAGTCTCGTATGCGTTTCCACGCAGCGGTTCGACACACGATGCAATCACGCGTTCGGCATCCTTTTTTCTTTATTTAGTAAGAGGCGCTCACTTGTTTATGCTTCGTGAACAGTTGAATTCATCGGACTCATACGTGTGCGTATCGAATCCGCAGTACAAACACGCGCACGACTCCCGTCTCCGAGCTTCGCTCGCACCGGGCTGCTGTGTCCAGAGGCAAGTCAAGAGTGTCTGCGGCGGAGGAGCAAGGACAGAGCCTGGATGGCAGTGACAGGAGGTCAGGTTCCGCATGGTCCCGCAGTCGTCGCGAGACCATTTGTTCGTGCAACGTGCACAGGTTTCCATTCAGCGGCACATATGGGCAGTAGGACGCGCGATCCTTACGGGGCTTGCACCCTTTCAGGCGATGCCCCGCAAGCCCTTTCGTGCACACGGCAGGAGCCCCTAGATCATGGCAATGCCACAGGCTGTAAGAGCTCCGCAGCATGCTCCTGCCTTCCGCCCGCAGGCCACTGCCGCTCTCGCTCTCCCTTTGATCGACCACCGTGGCGGTACCGAAGTTCACCTTGCCCTCTGCAGTTCACAGTCCGCTCGTCGAAGGGGAGGAGGAGTAAAAATATACCGCGAGGTCTCAGAAGAAGCTGCTTAAATGAAATATTTTAAGCGCGGCTTCTCTGCCATTCGACGTGAGCTAAACCGCACTCCTGACCCTGCGGCACACCACGCGCTCGGTCGTGCGCCGCGGCAAGGCGCCGACTCGGTCGCCCCAAGAACGGCCCTTGCCTCACACGCCACCGACACCGGCCCTGCACGGCGCCACGCCGCGCATGCCCCCCCGCTCGCAGTGTGGCTCAGGCTCCCCGCACCAGCAGGCAGTGAGAGGGCTGGGCAGCACATGCGCAAGCCACGCGGACGCGCTTGCCCCACCATGTGGATGGCACGAGCGTGCTCATTGTCGCAGGCCGCCTCGACGCGGCGACGCCCAGCCGCCGGCACCCGTCGCGATGCGCCGCTCTGGTCACCCCCTACGCCGCAGGCACTGGACCCTGTGCCACGGCCAGAGGTGGGTCAGCATTGGCAGGGCGCACGAGGGGGATGCCCGACTTCGCCGCACGGAGAGTGAGGGGGGGAGGGCATCGCAAGCCCCTGGTACCGCGCAAAGGCGCTCCTCGTCATGCAGGTGGCCACAATCAGGTTGAAGGCGGAGATAAGGAGAGGATACGAAAGAATCGTTGTCACTCTCGAATGCAGAGAGAGCGTACCGAGTTTTGCGTAGGCGGGTACGTCTGCCGAATGCACTGTAGGCCTGCAAGAGCGGAGGCGAGGCCCATCACCTCTGCAAAGGGTGGCCGTACAAAGGAGGCAGATAATCAGTTGAGTACCCTTCACTTACACCACATCAGCAAATGAGGAGTAGAGCGTTCCTGTCGGGTAGTCCTCTCTCGTCTTTGTTTCTGTATCGTGTTGTGTAGTCCCTGTTTGCTTCTCTTTCTCTTTATGTGCGTATGTGTGTCTGAGACTCAACGTTTCATGTTGTACTCCTTCCCGTTTTTTGATTCTCTTTTTTTGTTGTTGCGTTTTTTGTTCTATTTTCGCGGACCTGTGTGCCAATAGGTCGGTTCGTTTTCTTTGTGCTGTGGCGAAGGCGTCGTGTCTGTATAGCAGCTGAACTGAAGGACAGACATGTATGCAAGCACGGGCTGAACCACACCGTCACCGCCACATAGGAACGGAGGCGAACGTGCGTTCAGCTGCGTGCGCGTGTGTCTCCCTGTCACACAGATTAGCGCCGAGAGTCTTCCGCACGTCGGCGACTCATGCTTTCATAGACACACCGCGACGCATCGAACAACTACGCCGAGGTGCAGCGAAATTGTTACCGCGCAAAAGCCTTGAGAGGGGAAAATAGGAGAGGAAGTGAAATGAAAGCATGAGAACTGCACATACACACATATATATAATTATACGTCGTCGTGTATACGTCATCCCGGATTAACTTACGCACCCCTGCGCCGCAACTCCTGCACTCCTGTGAAACGCAAGATGGCGCGCGAAGTCATCGAGGAAGAAGGGCAACACATAAACGCGAACGCAGACACGGAAACAACAACAAACATATTGACGAAAAAAAGGGCGAAAAAACAAAACGATACAAATGACGAAAGGAAATGGAAAAGGGAGCAGACAAAAAGGGATAAAACACCAAAGGAGCAAAGCGGCAGCAACAGAAGCAAAACACAACAAAAAAATCCCTTCCCCCCCAACCAAACACACACACACACATAAGCACGCACGTCACTTCAATTCACACCCTCCCCCCTTTACATTTGTTTTGTGTGTGTGTGTGTCTGTGTATATAGATATATAGCTTTGGTGTACCCTCCCGCACCCACGCAACTCGCCTCCGCATTCATGTCTCAAAGGTGCCGCAAAAGTTGATGCGCGATAGATCAGGGAAAAGACGGAAGATAACAAAAAATAAAGGACAGAAAGTGAACGCGAAGGGACTTCAAAGAAACAGCAACACCGAAGGACGCAAAAACTCGATCTGATGAGGAGCACCAGAGGACGAAACAGAAAAAGGAGAGGGGAGCGGGGGCGGTGGGGCGTTGAGGAAGGACGAAGAACGAAAAAGGGGGGCGAACAGAAAAGCAGGAGTGGCTAATAAGAACTTCAGTCGAATAACGATGAGGCGGATGATGAGATGGGGAGAGAAAGGCCGGGGCTCGCAGGACACACAGGCAACAGGGCAGCAGGTAGGAAATACAAGGGAGGGCGAGCAGCGAAGCGGACACGCGTGGAAGGGAGAGGGGTGGAGGTTTCCGCGATGTGCGAGGATCGGCCCGTTAAGGCTCTCAGAGAAAAGTGTTGGTATTTGTGGGGAGGGGAGGGGGGAGGGCTAGCAAAGCAAAGAAACGAAAACAAAAATTCGTAGCTTAAGGGAGGAAATCTGAGAAACTCAGTCAAAGTGGGGTAGCAGATTCAATGAGAAAAAAAGGACCGGAGACGAGCACCCAAGCATTAGTTTCGCTGTCGGACGAGGCATTAGAAGTGAAATATACTGCGCGCCTTCTTCAAAATACCGGCGACGCAGAAAAGGGACGAAAAGGCGCAGCATTGAATCGGTCAAAGCTCTCGTGAACTTTTTTCTTCTTTTTCTTTCGTTTCGAACCCTCTCGCTCAGGTGTCATGTGTGGCCAGCTCTCTCTCTCACGCTTCACCTGCCCCCGTTCCATTGTGACGGAGCGTGTAGAGCTGTTGCTCATGAATACACCCAGCATGCCGATTTCTCTCGAATTCCTTTCACGCAGTGTGCTCCACACCCCCGTTCACGCCTCCTCATAGGAGCTGGGCGTCTACTTTAGGTTTTCTTCTTTCCTCGTCGCTGAGAGAGTGACCGGCCTTCGCTTCTCTGAGCTCCAAGGCGGACATCACTGTCTCCCTGTTGCTGTGTACGTGACTGCTCGATGCTCACCCCCGACTCTGCACCTCCTCCCCACTTTGGTCTCTCTTTTCAACCTCAGTGGCGTTCTCTACGTTAAAGTGATACTCGTGCGAGATTCGTGCTCTTGCACGCGCATCAAGACGGACGTTACCACCCCGGTGTTTTGCTCGCTACTGTGGGGGACACGTTCTCCTTTTGACCCCCCTCCTCCTCCTGCCGTCTTTGTAGTGGCCTCGTCACTGGCCTAAATCGTTCGAACTTGTTGGAGCAGCCAAATATGCGTTGTGCCCGCGACTCGAAAAGTGGTTGTTCCCGGCGCCTAAGCCCTGCCCCACCGGGTGCGGCGCCACCGGCGATCCCTGAACGTGGTGCGACGCCCCAAAGTGCATGTTCACGTGCGGCGATGGCGAGTACGTCATGGAGGAGACCAGTGGAGTACTGGGGCCAGTAGAGTTGTGCCTCGAGGACAAGGGTGTGACCGGCGCGTACGGGTTGTGCCGGTAGCTGCCGCTTGTGCTCAAGTTGCTGCTACGGCGTACTGGCGTC
Organism: Leishmania martiniquensis; assembly: GCF_017916325.1. Taxonomy (NCBI): domain Eukaryota; phylum Euglenozoa; class Kinetoplastea; order Trypanosomatida; family Trypanosomatidae; genus Leishmania; species Leishmania martiniquensis. Next base: position 776,941 of record NC_090165.1, read on the forward strand.
ATGGGGGCGTGCGCACCTGCGTCGAGCATCGCGGGACTACCGGGACCGAAGCCGTTAGGAAGGGCTCCGGAATTCTCCATCTCCGGGCCAAAGCTAAAGTTCAGAGGCGTACCAGGAGAGCTGCGGCTTGGCGTCTGATCAAGGCCGGTATAGTGAGCGACGTTGCTGCCGAAGTTGTTCGAGCTCGCAGGGTTAAAGGTAACGTTGAGGAAAGACCCCGAGCTGGGGGTTGGCGAGTGCTGCGGCTGACCGGACACAGCCTGCGTCGATAGGGATGGCGGCAGAGTGGGCGGTACCACCATTGTTGACACCGGCGGTGCCGCAGGTTGACCTATTCCTGGCGGTGGCGGCACACCGCTGGGCCGGCCATGGGCAAAGTGGTGAGAAATGCTGGCAAACGCCGGCGGGTGCAGCGACGAGCCGGTGCCCTCCATGTGCATCTCAGAGGTAGGGTACGAGTGCGGGGCACTGCTTCCAGCGCGGCTGTTGTTCGAGCTGCTGCGTATCGGCGGAGGCGGCGGCCGCAGCGAGTTGTGGCCCTGTCCTGCAAATCCCTTGTTGGTTACCGGGCCGGTTGTGCCAGGACCCGAGCTGTGCATCGTGTCGAGGTGCTGCTGGGAGGCCTGCTGCTGCTCACGCCGTCGACGGCGCTCGCGCTTAGCTTCCTCGGAGTCGGCGTACTTGGCTAAGATGGCAACCGAGGTGTTGAAGTAGGTTCGGTTACCGTGCAAGCTCGTCAGGGCACTCTTGGCAGATTCGACCGAGTCGAACTCGGCGTAGACTACCCATACGCTACCGCCGAAGTTGTCCTCGCGCATGGCACAGTATGTCAGTGGGCCGAAGCCACGCAAAAACTGCTCCACCTCCATCTGAGACAGCTTCAACGGGATATTGCGCACGTAGAGGGCATTGCTTTCCTCCAAGGCAACCTTCCCATCGTGCTTCGATGGGAAGATACAGAGGTTAAAGTTGTGGCCATGCAGCGTCACATGGGTCTTGTTGAGCTTTTCGTATGCCTTGCGCCCGGCGTCCTCAGACTCGAACAGCACAAATCCAAAGCCTTTGCTCTTGCCTGTGGTAGCATCCAACATTACCTTCGCACTGTTGGGGTGGTACTCGGCAAATATTTGCTCTAGGTCGGCGTCAGTGAGGTTGCGTGGCAGCTTTGCCACAAAGAGGTTTTGGAGGCTCGTCATTATACTCGCCTTTTTTTCTTGACAGTGAGCTTGCGTTATCGCGCTTCAAAGACACATACCATCGCTTTGATGTGTGCGTTGGTGTAACAGAAGGGTGGGGGGGAGCGGAGTATTGGGAGCAGTGGCAGGGGGGGGGTAGGGAGTGGGCGATGTCAAGTTCGAAAAGGGGGACTTCAACGATCGCAAAAGGGGTTGGCCAGGGGTCAAAGGAAACAGTTTATGCGCCCAAGGGGGTTGGAGGAGGGAAGGGGAAGGGCTAGCGGAGGAAGAGGACTGATGTCAAGGCGAGAGGGCGCCAGGAAGCATGCGAAAGAAAGAAGCGGAGTGGCGCCCGGAAAAGGGAAAAGGACAGGCTTCGTTACTGCAGACATGTGGTGTAATGCGACGGAAGCGACCCATACGGTTGTCCTCACAAGAAACGGTCTCACTTCTAATTGCCGGTGATGCCTCGCTTTGAAGGGGCGCAAAGGCACACCACCAGCGGAGTGAAAGCAATGCACTTCCATCTTGGCAACCCGCACATCGGGTGGGGTGGTTGTGGTGGTGGTGGGACTTTCACCTCTTTTTCTAGCCGCCAGTGCACCCCCATCGCAGCCTCATGATTTCACGCCAGCATCATTGCATAAGAATGACTTGTGCTCAAGTGAATGGTAAACTATTGATAGAGAGGAGTGCCGTCCATTCGATGCTCGCGCAGCGAGTCCAGCTTTCTTGCTCTCTCTTCTTTTCCTTCGTGTTGAACAAAGTAGCGTATTGGTTGTGAGGAGGCTCTTGTGTGTGGGGAGAAGGGGGGGGTTCCGCCTTGCTCCGGCGGAACGCCAAGGGGTAGGGGCCTCTAAACAGGACGGACCCTGCCTCTCCCTCATCGTCACACAAATGGGGTGCACAGCTGTCATGGCGCTCTGTATCGTCATGCCTCAGCACCCTTAGACACTCGATATTTCTCGGCCTCGCAGCATGAAACTATAGAATCAGCAGAAATAGGTTTACTTCCGCGTGACCCTGCAAAGTGCCCTGTTGCGTCCTCAGCCGGCGCTTTTGTAGTGTGTGGCGGCGGACTTGGAATTTCGCTGCTCTTCAGCCCCATCCACTGCTGACGGCTCCGTTGATGACGCCAGCCTGATGGGCTTCGTTGGATCTGCATACATGGGCAGGCTAACCAGCGCACCTTATGCTACCGCGTGTTTAGGCGTGATGATGGGCTCTTCCCCATTTCTCTTCTCCGCCTCACTCTCGGGTCCATCGTATCGCTGCAGTGGCCAGGCCCAAAGCCGCTGGATCGTGCGCCATCCTGGATAGGTGCCCGATTTCCCGAAGGCACTTATTTCGGGTGTACGACAGGGCCTCCTCCCAGAGGCTGACGGTGTACTACCTATGCACAAAGGTGACGCCCCTAGTATCGAACCGAGGGACCACGCATATATGTGCCTGGCTCGAGCGACTCAGGCGGTATGAGAAGAGCGGGCAATCACCCAGTATAGCTGCCATGGTGAGACAGGAGCGCCACTTGCCCGACGAGACTGATGGGTTCCTTCAGCTCTTGGTGAGCTACAGGCGTTGCTGAGCTGCTGCTCACGTGCCCCCGGGCACGCTTCCGTCTTGGCCTTCCTCTGCGTACACAAGCCCCCTTACAGATCACACCCCCGCATACGTATCTCCAACGCGATCGCTGTTGGATCGGGACGTCCTTCCTTTCCAGTCATTCGCACTGCCGCTGCATCCCCCCCACCTCTTTTCCCCTTTACCGCGGACGCACAACGACGCTAAGACTGTTGTCTGTCAGCGACTCTCTATCTCTGTGAGTGTGGGTGTATGCGAGTGTGAGCGCCCCCACGTCTTTTTCTGTTATCGCTCGATCCCCTCCATTCCATGGTGGCCAGTCAAGTAAATGGATGAGCGACGCTCCCTCTCTAACCGCTGTGCCATCGGCAGAGGGACGCGGTGCACTCCTCCAGGGAAGACTTGTATGCGCTCCCTTTGGATTGTTGCCTGAGTAAAGAAGAGAATGACAGTCGCAAAAGAAGATGCCAGTATGATGGGCATTGTGAGATCATGGCACTTCACGTCGTGGCTCTGTCCCGCGAATCCACATACGCACCATCCGTTTCCTCGCCAGTTGGCACGTGCCGCCGAGTTTGCCCGAGGCCTTACGCCTCATTTCTCATTTTTCCTCCAATCTCGACGCTGCTTCGAACACTTCAAAATGAAAAAGAAAATGAAAATGAGAAAAAAAACAGAGCGAAATGACGACTCTGACCCCCCATCACACCGCCGTCTTTGATCTCGGAGCACACACGTCATCATCCGTCCAGTCTGCCATTCGACGTGAGCTAAACCGCACTCCTGACCCTGCGGCACACCACGCGCTCGGTCGTGCGCCGCGGCAAGGCGCCGACTCGGTCGCCCCAAGAACGGCCCTTGCCTCACACGCCACCGACACCGGCCCTGCACGGCGCCACGCCGCGCATGCCCCCCCGCTCGCAGTGTGGCTCAGGCTCCCCGCACCAGCAGGCAGTGAGAGGGCTGGGCAGCACATGCGCAAGCCACGCGGACGCGCTTGCCCCACCATGTGGATGGCACGAGCGTGCTCATTGTCGCAGGCCGCCTCGACGCGGCGACGCCCAGCCGCCGGCACCCGTCGCGATGCGCCGCTCTGGTCACCCCCTACGCCGCAGGCACTGGACCCTGTGCCACGGCCAGAGGTGGGTCAGCATTGGCAGGGCGCACGAGGGGGATGCCCGACTTCGCCGCACGGAGAGTGAGGCGAAGGTGGCTGCGGGACCCACCCCCCGGGCGATGTCACGCACATAACGTGTGTACTCACCGCCGGCAGGGACCGTTTGAGAGAGGAAACCAAACAAAAACCAAACCAAACGGAAAAAAACAAAGATGAGTACGTGAGTGACTGCACCGAGGGTAAATAAAAAGTCTCGTAAAGAAGCGGCAGCCGTCACCAAAAAAAGGCGAGAGAAACGCATGATCAAGATTGGGTTAGGGATGAACAAGAGGGAGGAAGGACGCTCACGAGCCCCACGCGAACATACAAATGTGTAAATATATATATATATCTCAAGAGGGGGGGTAGAGAAGAGTGGTGCACAGGAGAAAGAGAATGAGAGAGAGAGAGCACACAGACGCTACGAGTTGCCCGGCTTCAGGGCCTCCTCACACAGGGACCCATACGTACCGCCAGCTGCACCGGCAATAAATAGGCCCCGACGAGGATACGAGAAGCGAAAAACAATCGATAGGGCTACTTGAGGGAAGGAGTGCGCTCCTCTCCCCCTCGCACACCTCTCTGTCAGCATAGTAGAAGGAGGAGAAACCAATTTGCAAAGCAATAGCAAGCACAGCGAGAGAGAAAGAACGAGAAGGCAGAGCAGAAGACCTGATGAGATCGAGAGCAGCAAAGAAAGGAGTCTATCCAGAAAACACGAAACAGCGAAGCGCGTAAACGCAGCAGACAGGCGTTGCTCGCACGCAGAGAGACTCACCGAGAGGGCAGCAAAGACGAAAGGGAAGAGAAGGAGCGAAAAGGTACGCGTACACGAGGCCCATAACGCGTAAGCCGGCACCACGACTGTAACGAGCGAGCACGCCATGCAAGAAGACGATAGAGGATGAATGGAGGAGGAGGAGGAGGGGAGTCAAAGTAGCAAAGAACGCGGAGCAAGAGTGAGAGCAAAAGCGAGAGACCAACACAAACATTAAAGCGGTAACGAAGAGCAGATAGAATGGAGTTGCTCAAGCGAGCGTAGTCCATAAGCCAGGAAAGTGTCGGGGTGGACACGCGAAAAAAAAGGTATCGACGTGGTTTTGATGCTGAATAGCTGAGCAGAAGAAAGGTTTTCGGCCCTCGAGTCTCCGCATGACATACTCAGGCTAACAAAGCGAAAGAAAAACAACGAAAGAGAGAGAGAGCATTCAAAAGAGAAAGAAAATCAAAGCGTCACTGGGGCGAAACGAGTGAGTGAGACGCTGGCGCTTAGATGGAAGTCGCTGTGGGTGCGTGCTCAAACGCGACAATCGCACCACAAGCCTGTTTGTCGCACATGGGAATACACCAGCGCCTGTGCCTGCCTTGACGCATCTTCGACTCCGAAACGGAAGCTGCAGCGCATGTGCTCACAGGAGGAATGGTGCGGGTAATATAATTTGAAAGCGAAAAAAACGTAAACGTTAGCGGTAGGCTGACGGCGTAAAGGGAAAAAAAAAGAAAGTCCGTTACCGAAGAGGATCAAGGGAAATCCGAAAAGAAAGAAAAACGTGCCCCAAGAAGCAATCTCCACTACGCACGGTGCGGCTCTCGGCTACTCACGATTTTGAACTTTCTAGCAGCCGCTCTCAACATAGCTGCTGCGTCCTCGTTGTCGCGGCGCTCCCGTCAATCTAGCATGGCGCTTTATACTAGTGCGACGGCCACACGACTCTTGATCCAAGTGTTCCGGCAATCAAGCTTCTGTTCACAGAGACACGTTGTGGAGCAAGCACACGAGAGCCGTCGACGCTGAGGTCACCAGCGCCTGCTTCACCAAGAGGCTTCTCGTCGCCCTCGCGGAGCGGAAGAACAATCTGAGGTGGCTCTACATAAACAGCATCGTGACAGGGGCTGAACGCGCTTACCGAGCCGGAGTTGCAGCTTGTGTACGTCGCCTGACTGCCGTTGACACTCAGAAAGCTCTTGTGCTGCGAGCCCGTCAACATAGGTGAAAGTGTTGACCCCTGAGACGTGAAGGAGTCGCAGCTCATGTTGACGGTGTCAGGGGCCAGTATGTACTGGTGCCCATTCTCCATCACCATAGTGGCGCTCGCGGTAGGATTCAGCCCGGATAGGCCCGGCTTCACAGCTGCCTCCGTTGTCTGCATTGGCATGTTCACCAGCAGCAGCCGCGCCGACTGAGCAGTGGGAGCAAAGTTGTAGGCCGGCAATGAGCCGGGGAAAGACGATGTAGGGATGAAAATCTGCTGCCCACTTCCACCGAGGGTGTAACAGTACCCCGGTGTCGGTTGCAGCAGCTGGGGCGGCATGGAAAAAGACGCCGTCGGAGTCGGCTTCATCACATCCGCCATAGCCGACAAGAACGGCTGAGGCAGTGGTGGTGGTGGTGGCGCATTCGCCAATGACGAGCCCAGCATGGCAGCACCGATGCCACTCGTGCCGCCACGACGTGGCGCGGCCGTGCTCCTTGAAGAGGGTTTCGCTTCCACAATTTTGTTGGAGCTGAGGACGCGGCTATGGGTGCCGCTATTCTCGCCATTTAGCGCTGTGGCAGCGCTTTGAAGCGATGCGCAGCTCTCGTGATGGCTGTGCGGAGGCGGAAAAATGCACCCGCTGTTGGGCGCGTGCGTCTGCGCTCCGTCTCGGCGGCGCCGGCGCTCCCTCTTGGCGTCCTCACTGTCTTCAAACTTTGCCAGTATCGGCGCCGAACCGTGAAAATAGGTGCTGTTGCCGTGCAGCTTCGACAGAGCGTTCTTGGCATCCTCTATAGTCTCGTACTCGGCGTAGACGACCCACACCGGATTGCCATAATGGTCCTCACGCATGGCAAAGTAGATCAGGTTGCCGAAGGTTTTCAAGAAGCGCTCTACCCTTTCCTGCCCGACGCTCATTGGGATATTGCGGATGTACAGCGCGTTGCTCTCCTCGATAAAAATTTTGCCGTTATGGTTGGAAGGGTAGATCACAAGAGTGAAGCTGTGACCACAGGCACGCGTCATCTTCCGATTCATAGCCTTGTAAGCTCGCGCGCCCTTCTCCTCCTCGTCAAACAGCACGAAGCCGAATCCCTTGCTCTTGCCAGTCGACGCGTCCAGCATGATCTTCGCGCTCGATGGGCTAAACTCGGCGAAAATGTGCAGGAGGTCAGCATCGTTGATGTTGCGCGGTAACTTTGCCACAAACAAATTCTGGAGAGACATGGTTTTCTTCTTCGTAGGAGCGGGATGCCGAGCTCGCCTCCTGTGCAAAAAAAAATGTGATGGAGAGGAACAGAGAGAGAGAGAGAGAGAACGTTTGTGCGTGTGCACAAGTGATATCAATCGCTTTTTCGTTTATGTTTCTGAAGCAGCAGCTACGCAGATGGCAATTGCCTGCTGAGAAGACGTAAGGTACACTTACAAAAAACAGACACGCGCAGGACCTCAAAGAGAGACTTGAAGAGTCATACAACAGGGCAGAAGAAGTGCGGGTGAACGTGGCCGCTGCGGAGAAGGCCCAGTGCAGCCTTGAGAGGGACGTAAAGCAGAAACGAGAGCGAAAAAGGGAAAGAAGAAAAAGGAAAAAAAAGAGCTTCTCGATGCTGCTGACTGCTTGGGTGCAAGGGGCTGGAAAGAGAGGGGAAAAAAAGAGCAAGAAAAAACGAATCGTCCGCTCTCGTTTTTTTTGGCGAAGATGCAAAGCGACACCGAAAAGGGAAAGAAAAAGAAAGGAGTGAGAGGAGAAAGTGTATGGGAGGGGGAAGGGGGGGTGAAAAAGCTGAACCGAAGTGAAAACACCAAGCCAGGCAGAGATCCGCGTGAGCGCACGCACGCACTCGCACAGCTGAGCGAAAAATACAAGAGGACGCACACACAAAACCACACACAGGAAGAAGGAAAAAAAAGAAACGTGTGGCACAGATTACGTACGAGCGGGCGAGTGTGCGTGTGGCCTCCGAGACGAGGAGAGGAAGGGGAGAGGACACAAAAGGGCCAACGGAGTCGAAAGACGCAAAACAAAAGAGAAACAAACAAACAAAAAAAAACGTCACGTGAACTTTACGATCCCAAGTTAGAATCGCAGCGAAAAAGGCGCAGAAAACAAAAAGAAAAAAAGAAAGCGCACACGAGAAATCCGCGAAGCTAAAGGAGACGTATGACCGCAGCTACAACGAAGAAAAAATAATAATACAGCTTAAATAGAAACGAGATGGGAGTGTTTCGTTCCCGGCAAGTGCTTCCGATTCCTATCGCTCTCCTCTATCGATGCAGCCGTCGCGCACGGGGGCAGCGAGCGCTGCGTATCTTTTTTGCTGTTGCTGTTGTTGTTCCTTTTCAAATGCCTTACCGGCTGGTGGCAAGTACAGGAGAGGCGCCGATAATCCTAAAGCTCGTATGGGAGGTAAGGGAGGGAAGGAAAGGGGGGAGGCGAAAGGGGCCCTGGACAGGCTCCAAGATGAAGAGGGAGCCAACAAACGAGCAAAAAAGAGAGCTCCAGATATGAAAGTGATAACCGAGAAGGAAAAAAAAGATACAAAGAGAAGGGAAGAGGAAGAGGACACCAAACACAAAAGCGAAACGCTTAGGCACCGTCACACAAGACTCGATGAAGCGCACCCCCGAAAAGAGGGAGAGGGAAAGAAAAAGAGAAAGTACAAGGGCACTAGGGAAGTTGGGAATCAATCGAGCGATTGACGCGCAGAGAGAAGCTGAGTGAGTGTCGGGAGGAGAGGGGCTAGATGAAGAGAGCAGCAGCTTATCAAAAAATGAAAATATGAAATTCAGTGGGGAGGGGTGAAGGTCGAACGAAAGAGAGCGATAAGCTCGAGACGTTTTGGTTGTTTTAGGGGCTGAAGAACGGAAAGCGAACGTCAGCAGCCAACACCGCAGCAGCAAAGGCGAGCGGCGCTGTTACGAGTGTGATAAAGGCACGAGAGGTACACCAAAGAGGACTTGTGTGCGTGTGTGTGTGTATTGGGGGAGGGGGACAGCAAAAAGTACCAAACTCGGCCCTTGTTCCAACACAAGTCTTTTGGGCGTGTCGAAGGAGAGTGCACTATGCTCTTGTAAAGGCCGTGGTAGCGACGCGAGCGCGCACGTTTCGACGCTCAGTTTCTGCTAAAATGGAAAATACGCAGCGAGGTGCTCTCCAGGAACAAGCACAATCCCATAAAGTTCAACGCGTGTGTTCTGTGAGAACGCCTACGGAGGAGCACAAGCGATCAGAGGAGAGGGGGGAAGAAGAAAAGAGGAGATAAGACAAAGGAAAAAATGATGATGGCGCCAACAAACAGACCGCTGAATAGCCGACACGAAGAAACGGTAACAGAAATGCACTTCTGTTTTTTTTGCTCTTTGTTTGGTTTTGCACCTCACTCGCTTTCCGTCTGCGTAAGTAATGTATGGAGCATTCACAAAGAGAGGGAGGGAGAGAGACACCAGGTGAAACGGCGACGAGCTCTTTGAGAGAAACAAAAAACGAAAAACAAAAAAGAGACGTCTATCACGGAGTGATACGAAAAAGAGAAAAGGCCTCCTTTTTCAAACGGAAGGAGTGCACAAGGGATAAGAGGGGGCAGCAAAGTGATCCTTCTTTTTTTTTCGTTGTCGCCCGTAAATGAAGGCGTGAGGGGGGAGGGAGATGATAAAGCGGCTGTGTGAGCTGCTTTCTCTTCGCGCGCTTGCGAGACGACCGAAAGGGGGGAAGAGGAGTGCTTTCCTCTTGAACTTGTTCGTCAGTACGACATAGAGCCACCCGAGCCAGAAGGCAAAAAAACAGAGACACACGAAAAAAAACAGAATGGCTAAGCGAGGAAGGGTTTAAGTCGGAGGCCGAGACTTGAATGATTCGCAGCCGATTGAATGGCTAGAATAGATAGAGCAGGATCTCTGAAACAGAGAGAACAAAAACAGAAACACGAAAGAAGGTAACTCTGAGTGCCCAACGATGTCGATAGGGAAAGAGCGTGGAGGGTGCAGGGTGAAGAGGGACCGTGCACGACACGAGGGGGAGAAGAAAAAAGGGACAAAACAGAACGAAGCGCAGGGAGTGAGGAAAGAGGAAGGAGGAGAGAAGCACGCGAGTCTTTTTAGATTTGCTTTCCTCTTACACAGATCAAGCAAATGACAGGAGCAAAAAAACGTAATATATATATGTTTTTATTACTAGGGTTGGAGTGCGCTACGCTAGAGATATCTGTATCTCACCCTTATTGGACGGGGTAGAGGGACGACGATGATTGGGTGATGTTGCTTCAGAGTGGCGGAGCGGGACCTCCTCTGTAAGAAGCGAAACGAAAAAGGAAACGGACACAAAAGATTTTTGATGAGTTGTCAAAATCAGCTTTCAAAACGTTCTCCTATCAGATGTGTCGACTCGTTTCAGGCGCTTCTTTTCCCTTGCTCCAACTTCTGGGTCCGAGCAGCGACGACACGAACGCGGTAAGAACACTCTCTCTTTGTCAAGCCTCTATTGCAGGATAAAATCATGCAAGCACCTCTCCGCCAGCTCACACAGACGCAAAACAACAGAACAAAAGACACTTCTATCCCACTCCAACGAAGTCGTTCAGGGGGATGGTCAGTGCGTGTGTGTGTGCAGAGGGGAAAGGAGGTAGAGAGGAAAGGGCGCAGTACTCTGAAAAAAAAAAGATCACAGCTGAGCTAAGGTGCAGTGGGCGCTACTCCTCTTTCCACGGTATGTTGCGGAGCTGCTAAGTTTTTTTTCCGTTTGTCAAACTTCGTTTCCGTTTTCTTTCTTTTGATAACCTTTTGTTTTCGTTGTATCGTCGCTCTCTTCGCGTGACCGACGGCGCGTGCAATACTCTTGTGATATCCTTGTCGGTTGTAGGGCTTTCAAATAGACTTTGTCGGAGAGAAAGAGCGGCGGTGACAAAGATGTGAAGTCGAGTAGTACGTGAAGGGGCGTGTGTAAGTGTTATTTTTGAAGGGGAGAGGAGGTTTTAAACTTCAGAGAAGAAGCAGCGATGAAGACGTTTCTGTTTGGTGTTTGCCTTTTGACAAAAAAGCGACAAAACGTCGAGGAGGAGGGAGAGGAGGGGAGGGGATGAAGGGCACAACAACAACAAAAAAAGAGGGGCAGAGAGAAGAATAATAAAAGACGAGGAGGGCTTGGGCGAGAATGGATAGCGGAGTGACTGGTGGTCTGTAAGGAGTAGTCATGTCATTCTGTGGGCACGAGGTGTGCATGTGTGTGTGTGTGTTCGGGGTGTGGGTAAGAGCCCCCGAGGGAGGGGGAACCATCTCAAGAAGGGGTACATGCACGTATGCGTGCATGCCAGTTTCATCAGGCGTCAAGTGCAGATGGAAGGGAAGGGTGGAGGGGGAGGATGACGAAATAATGAGAACGAAGGGAGGCGGTGTGCGCACCGTCTTTACGCAGCGTTAATCGAAGGAAACCACATAGCACAGCTTGCACAACACATGAACGGTTTCCATTTGCACGGAACGCCTGAAGCTGAGGGCATCCACCAGGAACTTTTCGGCCTCTCGAAATGAATGACAGCTGAAGCACACTGCGCTCCCCGTGGAGTAGACTTACCCCAAAACGGTGCATCTCATGTATACGGCGGGCCCTGGCCGTCGGGCAGACTCGCGACCTCAAACACTAAGAAGCCCGTCACTCCCGACAGGCCACGACATGTCCAGCGACTTGTCCACGCCCTTTTTCCGCATCCCGCCTCCCTCGGCAGCAGAGGAAGTCGTTAGACTTCTGTTATCATTCGCTTTTTTTACTTAGGGTGGGGACCTTTTCGTGCCGCGCAACGAGGCAGAGCACTCGAGCATTGAGAGAAAATTACATCGAGGCAAGCAAGCGAAACAAGACCTCAACAACAAAAGAACAGAAGGTCCGCCACAGCGGATATCCTGTGGTGTCCCGCATGAAATTCGCTCATCAAAAAGGAATGCACTCGTTTCTTGTTCATGCACCGCATGCGCACAGCGAACATGGGCGAAGGGGGCGAGCAGGCGGGAGAAGGATGGCAAAAAGGAGGAAAGGTCGCGGTGACAGAAAGAATAGCGTCACGTAAGAAAAAATCGAAAGCGGAAGGAAACAAAACGGAAGAAAACGCCTCCTCCCCCTCACCCCCCAATCGAATAGGGCGCATCCGCCTGCCCACTGACAGCGCATTGCAATGGGCCGAGGAATGAGGTTAGGTGAAAGACAGCATCAAAAGCCAATCCGCATTTTTCTTTTTCTTATTCGACACACCGCCCCCCACCCATCGACGACACGCAAGGGCGACAGATGCACAAACACACACACACATACAGCCACCGTACATGCGCCGCCGCTGCACTGCGGTTATGCCGCGGAGGCAAACTGGCAGAGAAGGGCTGGGGGACCTTCAGCCCGTTTCGATTTCATCGCCCGCAGCGCGGGATGTGGGCAGTCCGCGACTACGCTCTGCGTGACCGCAACGCAGTGAAGGCATACCGAACGAAAACAGTTGGCGGATGCGTCTGCCTGTGACACCACCGACGCCACCCAAAAGGGAGCACCGACAAACGTCATCAAGAGGCACGCGTCGCTGCAGCACAGCTCCCGCCCCGGTCTGTCCGCGGACGCCACACGAATCCAACAGTATACTCAGGGGCGGCCCACCGCTTACAGACTGCGTGTTGGTACACCTCTACACAGAGTGAGATCTCGAGCCTCGGATGGCATCTCTGAGATATGGTCGGCATCATCAGCAGGGGAGGGAGAGGGAGAGAGCCAGATGAATCGAACGCCCGAACAAAAAAAATCGTTGTGGAAGAAAGGGGGGCGCTTGAACGCTTATAAGAGAAGGGAGCAGATAAGGAAGACAAAAACCCTGCAAGATGACGGGGATGGGGATGAGGAGTGATTGTCGGAGCAGCACAAGTACGAGCCGAAAAGGCGTGAAAAATACAGAAGAGGTGATGCACAAATCGGTACGTGCGTGCGAGGCTCGTAAATGCAGAGGCGAAAAGAGATGCCAAAAGAGCGAATGCAACACCCTACACGTTTCATCGAAGGTGAGAAAGAAAGGAAGAGAGCGCCAATGCGTGGTGTAACGGACACTGTACGTGTGTGTGTGTATGTGGGGGGTGGGGGGAGGAGAGTGTCTCCCGGAAAAAAAAGAAGTGGCAACACATCAAGGATGCACCAGCGAAGGGATGACACACGTGTCGGAGTGCATGGCCTTTTGCTGGGCAACCAGATCGACACCGGAACGAGTGCCTTGTTTAGCTTCGTGTGATTGCTTCACACATAGCGTATGAGAGCAGCTTTTCGCTTTCACGTTGTCCTACCCAATTCGTTCGTTGTTAGCATTCCATAGGCACTTGGGCCTCTTGGCCGTGTCTCTTGCACACTCGAACGCGTTTACAGGCAAGGGGGCTCTTCACCTTTTCAAGTGGTGGACCTTCGGTTATTCGAAGGGAAAAGAAAAGCTCTTCAGCGCGACAAAAACCGCTTCTCCTCATGCGTTTCGACCCCTCCAACAACAAAAAAACGAAAAGGCGTGCAGCGGGTTTTCGAGGAAGCTGACGACTGTGGGTGTCGTTGCCGAGGGGACAATGGCGGGCGTGGCTATCGAAACTTCGCTCTAACTAGTCTGCCGTGAGCCTCATCTCCTCTGACGGGAATATGTGTCCCCCGCCAAACAATGCAGCAGCGTAGGCACCCAGACAGTGCCCCTCATTCTCGCCTCGAAAAGATAGCAAGAGCTCTCGGCCACAGCGACGGGCGCGTCAACGCACGTAGCAGATGCCTTGCAAGGGGGAGCTGGAGGACACAACTACCATTGCAGATATCAGCAACACAGGATTCGGCCTTCTTCATGGAGTGGTTGATGTAGCTGCTGCGGCGATACGAACAAAGGTTGTAGGAGGCGCTCAATGCCCTCGGGATGGATCAGCGTCTGCAGGCACGTGGCGAGGATATGCTATTGAGGCCGAATGCTGCGGGTTTGAGGAGCTGAAGAACGTAACGCGCAGGATGTCAAGGTTCGTGCGCCAGAAGAGGCTGTGATGCAAGTGTTCTTCCTCTCGCTCACCCCGTATGAGGCTCTGACAAGGCGGACGACCAAGAGTCGGGATAAGAGGGACGCGTTTGCTCGAAGGGCGAGAAAAGGATGCAAAGGAAAAGCTTTCGCATGCGTGAGGAGTAATGTGGCGAGGGCGTGCATCCACGCACACGTTTGTGCACATGCACAAGTGCGGGGGGGAGAGGGGGAACACTTCCTCAGCCGTCGCGACGCGAACAGCGGCGATCATCGCCATGGCACCAGCGCCAAAGCGCCGAATGTGTGGGGAACATGAAAGACAGGAGAAGCGAAGAAGAAAAAGGTGTGGAAAGAGGGATGAAGGGACACGAGCAGGGGAGAACAACATGACAGCAGATGCCGAATGCACCCCATTCATGCGTTTGCAGATGTAGGCGCTCTGTTAGGCGCCGGTCCAGGAGGACATAAGATGCATAAAGGAGAGCCATTCCAGAGCTGGCGCTAGTTTGGCTTCTCATGCGAGGCGTGGCTGTGTCGGCGCGCGTGCCTTTGTCAACCCTAGTCCGAGCAGCCAATGCGCAGCTGAAAGGGCTGGGAACGCGACGGCCTCTTCTCCTCCGCTCCACGCTGCTTGAGAACCGCGAACGCGCGCACCGGTGCATACGTGAGACGGCGGCGGCGGCGGTGGTGGTGGTGGGGAGGGGGCAGAGCGATGGAGAGGCCGAGAAGATGCGTTACGAGTCCCATCGTCCTCTTTACGCCTCCTGCACCAAGACAGGAGGTTTGCTGCGCATGCCAATGCGCCCTCTTCCCTTTTTCTTCGTCGTGTGCGTGCGTGTATAAGTAGAGTCGGTCCTTTTTTCCTTTCCTCTCTTTTTCTTCCCGTTTTAATACTAAAGCGTCGAAGGAAACGCAAAGAAGAAGAAAAGGCCGGCCCCTCACTCGCACTCACACTCAAACACACACACACACACAAAGAGAGAGGGGGTGGGTGTCGAGGACAGCCATAGCCAAACAAGAAAAACAAGCGAGAGGAAAGGGAATGAAACGGAAGCAACAGGCGGCGGGGCCTGAGGGCAATAGAACGGGGTGAGTGGGGGGACGGGGGGGCGAAAGGGGAGGCCCCAACGGTCGGGCCACCTGGTCCATATTCACGGCTTTCTTTTGTGTGGTTGTGTTTGTGTTTGCATACACGCACCGACCCCCTGAGCGTAGGTGTCGAGACCGTTTTCCTCTACCGTTTTCCTTCACTGCATCTCCCTTCTGTCGTAGAGTAACTGGGCCTGTCGCAGGCAGTCTTTTTTTTTATTTCCCCATTTTCTCGCGTGTGGTATGCCCTTGTGTTTTCCCTGGTGCATTGTGAGTCGTCCGCCCTCCTACTTCATAACTGGCTGAGCCGATTTGCGGAGCGCGCCTACCAAAATGCATCAGAGAAGCGGAGCCCGAGAAGATACACGTACACCCGCACACCAGCAACCAAAGACACGAAAAGTGGCAGAACAAAATCACGCATGCGCCACACAGCCGGAATGGGGTGGGGTGGGGAGAGAGCCGGTAAAGAGAAAAAAGAGGCGCAAAGGGGCATGCTGCTGCGGAGCGACTCCTTTGAAGCAAGTACCGACAATTGTGTTTGCGCGATCCAGCAAGAACAGCATGCAAGCGACACACACAAATAAAGAGGAAAGCCAGGAGAAGGTGCGAAAAAAAAAAAGAGAGCACGGCGAAGACCTCATGCAGAACAAGTGGAAACGGGAGGAAATGCAAATATCGATCGACGACAGCACAGAAAGAGAGCGAGGGCAGATTTTCCTTTCATGAGCATCTTGGGTGTGTCGGTTTCTTGCCGTTACCCCGCATCCCGCGTTTTGCCTGCGGTGAAGCCTCAAGAATCAATGACATGGTCGGCAGGCGAGGCGACCTACTCATCCCCGCCCCTTTCCTCCTACGCGCGACACACGTTTTCATACGCTCCTCCAGTGCTCTTCTTCGCTCTTTCCACTCTTTTTGATACGGCAGTCCGCTACCACAACTTCACTGAAATTTCGACTTCGCTTCACGAACCACAGTGGCTTCACTGCCTCAATAGTTCGCCTCCCCCCGCCCCCCCGCAGCCTCCCTAAAGTATGTGAGGCAGAGAGGGCAAAGAGAGAGTTCGTATAGCATCCTTCTTCCCCCCTCCATCCCCCCGCCAGTCCCTCCTCTCATAGCTTCCGTCTCCAACTCCTCCCCCTTGTGGCATATCCTCGAGGCTGACGGAAATATATATATATATACACGACACACACACGCGCAAAAAAGAAATGAGAAATAATTGTAAAAATAGAAAAAGATGATGTCAAGACACAAACGAAAAGCAAAAAAAAAGACGAGACATCGAAATAAATTCTAGGCGGTCGCGCTCGCGCGCACACACGAAGAGATAACGAGAGGCGGTACTCGAACGAACCGTCAGCCAGGCAAGAGAAAGAAAAAAGAGGGGGGAGGGGAGAAGAAACGGATGAATGGCATAAAATGAAGAGATAATAAAAAAAGAAAGAGAAGCAAAGGGCACCGTTGTGTGTGTGGGCGTGTCCGAACACGAGCGTATGTAAGTCTTTTTCTTCCGGTCAATTCTCGGAACTATTGTACGAAAAGGGAGAGGGGGGTGGGGGAAGGGGAGGGAAGGGAGAGCAGGAGGGTGGTCGAGAAACGGGAAGAGATGGGGAGACGAAGAAGGGACTCTCTGCCTTTGGCGGCTGTTGCCCTTCAGTCGGCTATCCTTTTTCCTTTTCTTTCCTTCAAGAAAGGGTATAAGAGGCAAAGACACAGAAGAGAGGGTGAACAGTACAAGAAAAAAGAAAAAAACACATGAAGCGAAGACGCAGGCAGCAACAGAGAATGTGGTGCTTGCCTCTTTTTGGTTTGTTTCAGTTCAGCCGATCATCTTCTGCGGGCAGACCAATAAGCCGTTTATGCGCGCTGTTGTTTTCTTCCCTTTCCTTTTTTCGGCTGCGCCGTCCCGGGTGTGGTACTCTGCACTTCTCTTCGCACAGTAGTTCCTCTGCGGCGCCTCTCTCTCCCCCAACCCACCTGCGCTTCGTCACCACTTTCACACTATTAGCAGGCATGGACCCTTCCAGATCGAACGGAGCTGCGGATTCTCTTCGCGTGTTTCCGTATCCTCCTGCAGTACCAGGGGGATACGCAGATTTGCTCAACTTCTGCGCTGTTGCTTAGCTCGATGGAGGTCCGACGCTGCACCAGACGCTTCTTTACCAGTCACGGACGTTTATGACTCCCGTATCACACGACGTGAAACGAAGCGCGTGGGGGCCGCAAAGGGTGACAAGTGGGCCACGGGAAAGTGAGGGGATGGGAATGGGAGAGAGGTTGGTGAAGGTAGTGGAGGAGAGGAGAGCCGCAACGTTTCCTTTTTTGTTTGTTTACAAGAGCCCTTGCTCATAGTGTAATCGTTTCGAAAATGTGTCGTGAATATATATAGAGAGATAAATATAAAGTGAGTGGGGGAGATCAGTTTTTCTTTTCCCTTTTTCTCATGTCGCAATATATACGTGTCAGTCGATATTACAGAAAGGGGCCAGCAAACGGCCCCTCTTCCGCATGCAACTAAAAAGAAAAAAAGAGAGAAAAGAAAAAAGAAAGGAAGTGGTGTATGGCAGAGCGAGGAGAACGTGAAACACGCACATCTTCGAAAGAGGAAACAAACGGAAAGATACTAGGAGGTGAAAGGGAGACCAGCATGGAAAGCCACGAAGAGAGGGTGAGAGAATGGAACAAAGAAACGCGAAGGGGGCAAGACAGAGTGCGAGAAAGAAAAAGGAAAAGAAAGTATTTCAGAGAAAAAGCAATCCGAAGAAGAAAAAAGGAGACGTCAAGAGCCCAAAAAAAAGAAAAGAAAGGGTCGCGTAAGCTGTGAATCAAAGTGGGGGAGGGGGGTAGTAATGGTAATGGTGGTGATAATGGTGGTGTTGGGGGGGAGGAAGAAGATCAAAACAAACAACAACAAAAGACATATGGAAGAAGAAAAAGGGCGAACGCCAGGTGACCATACAAAGAAAAAGAAAAAGAGAGACTTGCGCAAACAGACAGGCACGCACACCGACAGGAAAAGGGATAGGGCAACAAGCGTCAACATCGAAACGAGGAGAGAGGAAAAGACAACTCTCACCATTGACGTGACTGCATGAGTGAGACGGGTGTATGTGTGTGTGTGTGTGCGAAACAAGGGCGCAGATGAACTAACGGTTCGCCCTGAGAGGGAGAGAAGATGTTCCGAATGGAACTGGCAATCAGCGAGGGTGTGTGTGTGTGTGTGAGACGCAGGAAGCGAGGGCGTGACGTGGCGTGGCGCGGAGGGGGCACGAAAGTGAGGGACACGTTCCCTCTACGCTCACTGCCTTTCTTTCCGATGCCGCTTAAGAGCTCACTTGCTCTCCTCGAAGAGAGGTTTTCCATGTTTGTTTTTCGTTATGGCGTCGCGCGTTGTGCATCACAACTTCCCTAAAGTTACGAATTTGGTGTGTGTCTGTTTGCGAAGTGAATGTTTTCAGTTCCCCCCTTCTCCTTGAATGTGCGGGCGTTGCAAGCACCTTCAGCGGGCTTCACGCTTTTGAGCTCCTGCTGCCATCTCTTCACTGCATCGCCGGAGCCATATGCGCTTCCTTCCATGTTCAATGCGTTCATCTTCTTTTCAACTTTTTCTCTCCGAAGCTTTGCAAACGGCAAGCGCGAGTACCGTGCTGAAACCGTCGCTGTACGCTTCTGGTTGGGTACCCGAGCTGATTATCTCCTCTTACTCTCACATCACTCCTTTTTCGGGCCTCTTTTTTTTTGCCCACGATCGAGGGCGCCGAGGAAAAATCTATCAACACACAGAACATAAGATCAGCTGCTCTGGTTATGCACTGTGACTACGGCACTCCACTGCCTATGTGTGTGTGTGTGCACGCGCGTAGAATAAACCTTACACAACAGGCTACAAGTGGGGAGCGAGTCGAAAAAGAAAGAAAGGAGGAGGGAGTTCGTGCGAAACGGCGGCAGCGGCAGATGCGGAGGGAGGAGGTAAAACATCGCCGGCGTTCGTTAAGCGGGGTGTCTGAGAGGACGTCAACTTTACTTTCATCGCGCCTTGGACAGTTTCCGTGAAGCCAAAGCAAGTGAAGCAGAGAAACCGGCACAAAAATAAAAAAAGAGTGGCGTGCGGCGCACGCGCCCCAAAGCACTGGACAGATGCCAAGCATCAACCGATGCCAGTCACGCAGTAGCCACACGCCACATTGCAAGCGTTGGTGGCCTACCTGTGACAGGCGATGGGGCGTAGAGAGGGGGTCGGAAGGAAAAGAAAGAAGAAAAGAAAAAAGTGGCACGAAGCACTACATGGGAAAAACGGAAGAGGAAAGCCCTGAGCCTCAGGAGGGAGGAGATCGCGACTGCAGCAGTGGGGAGAAAGGGGGAGAAATTCGGGGCGGACTCGCGCGAAAGGGAGACGCGCGCCCGCTGGGATGTGGGCATTCTCCCGCACTCTTTCACCCAACGAGCAGAGCGGCCGTGCCGCATTTCCCGCTGAGCACACCGCAAGTCCTTTGCAGCTTTCAAGAAACATAAAAATGCCGAAACGAGCA
Source organism: Leishmania martiniquensis (assembly GCF_017916325.1). Lineage (NCBI taxonomy): Eukaryota > Euglenozoa > Kinetoplastea > Trypanosomatida > Trypanosomatidae > Leishmania > Leishmania martiniquensis. The sequence goes on from NC_090165.1 coordinate 796,447, forward strand.
AAGAAACAAACAGCAACTTGGGCGGGGCGGGGGGCAAGCCGAAGCCCCCCGAAAAAAAATCAACCATTCATGCAAGCCTACATGCACAGGAGCCTCTTTGACACAACGGTAGCGATGGTGCTCATCTCAACGAGCCGCCCTCGCACACCTGCAAACACATTGGATGCGAGCACACCAAAGACTGCGAGTGAGAGAGAAAAGAAGGACGCGTTGGGTGAGAGGGGACTTCAGCTGCACTTCACACTTTCGCCAACGTTTATCCCGAGCCTCGCTGCGTGCGTGCACTCGCGTCCCATCACGTTCTCCCTCTCTCCTTTCTTTTTTTGTACTGCCTGTGGGTAGGCTTGCAGGGACCGGTGCGGATGCTCATTGCGGGGAGTCGACTCGGACACTCTGCTGTCGTTTTTTTCTTCCTGAAATCCTCTCTCCCTCCCTCCCTCTCTCTCGTTCCTCATGCGTTTCTTTCCTCGAGCTTCTGCATTCCTTTGCTTTCGCGAACACCAACATCAGCGCATCGACTCGCCCTCGCCCACGGACAGCTGACTGTGCGGTGCGTATGTTCTCATACAATGCCCGTCCCCGCGTTTCTACCCACAGACACAGTGGGGAGGAGAGGGCAAAAAGAACGCCACTGCTCGCCTGCACCTCTGCTCATTCACGCAGTGACGTAGAGAATGAAAACGGCAGGGCGTCAGCGCAGAAGTAAACTAAGGGAAGGCCGAGCCGATAGTTGTGTATCGCGAGCACTATCAGCACTTGCGCCGCCGCAATTGGCAAACTTCGAAGATATCTACATGGACTTGGAAGGAGCTGCAGTACGAATTGGGAAAAAACATCAGAAGAAAAGCGGACTATGAAAGAGGGCGGGGTGGGACGTGCGGATCACACGCGAAGGACAGTAGCTGAGAGAGCGAGGGTGGCGCAGGAAGGAGAGGAGGGTTACAAGGCTGAACTTCACGTTTCGACATGAATGCGAACGCTTAAACGTAAACGCATAAGACAAGAAGAAAAGAAGCGAAAGTAACATGCGCACAACAACGCGCCTTCTCGCGAAACTGTTTTCCAACGCGGCAGCCCCCACCAAATCACACCGCACCATCGACCGCTGCCGTCGCTAAACAGCGCCGCCCTACACACACATTCGAAAAAGTTCCTTGTGTGACGCATAGACAAAAGGGAGAGAGAAGAGAGAAACCGGCGTCAGCGCCACAAGGGACGAAATAAGGGAGGCCGTCTATCGCCCGTCGCATAGGAACTAAGGTCTACGTGTGGTTTAGCGTTCCATGCGGTGAAAGCCGCACCCTGCAGCCGGACAGTGCATGAGAGAACTCAAGAGAGGGAGAGAGATGGGGGAGGGGATGCTGCCCTCAGCGCCACAGCCAGAAAAAGCAATCATTGCGAGAAGGCGTTCGTCGGTGCACAGATACCGGCAACACGGAAAAGAAGACGAATGCTGAAGATACGGTCACGCAGGGTTAAGAGGCCTCTCCTCGAGACGGAAAGACACAACGCCAAAGCATCACGCCAACAACGGTACCCGAGCAGCACAGCTTCAAAGCCACCGAGGGAGAGGCGAGAGAGCGAAAGAAACAGAAACGAAAACGTCACCGAGCCGAACTCGTCCATGAAAAAAAGGAAAAAAAGGACACCAATCGCGAGGAGAGAGCTGCACGTTCTCACAGACATACAGCATATACCATAGCGACTGGGGGAAAGCTTACCGCATCGGGCCCAGGCGGAATTTGCAGCCACAAGACGGACGCCGCAGCAATAGATACACACACAAAAAAAGAGAGGGAAGGGGACGACCTGTGCACCTCTATTCCTCCCCACTGTGAGCCGCCGGTGAAGTACAACGATGAAAATATATATAGAGAGAGAGAGGAGGAGGCAAGGCACCACCCAACGTTCGCGCAGCTAACTAGCGCACACGCGGGCAGCCCATATGCGTACGCTACTGCGCTGTCCGCCGCCCTCATCACCGGCGATCAAGCTTGTGCAGAACGCAGATGTCCTCGAAGGCGGCGAGTCGTCGCCCGGGAGCGCCTGCCACAATGGGCCGACCGAACAAAGATACGACGAAAAGAGAAAGAAAAATCATCATTCAACAACGGAAGTCGACAGGGGTTGGCAGGGCTGCTTGAGCAGACAGCACATGCGGCAGAAGCCGCTTGGCAAGCGCTGGAAGGAAAGCGCGACTCAGTGACGGAAGAGAAAGAAAAGGCACGGGTACCGAATGCCCCAAATACAGCAACAAGCAGAGAGCGCACAGTGACGGGAAAGTGACGTTTCTCTACACCGCACGACTCCACTCGCCTCCAGTCCTCTTTCCCTGCCCCTTTAGGCATGTGCGCGCCGGGGCACAGACGCACGTCAACGCTCGCATGCGCGTGAAGGGGACAAAGATCCAAAACAAGAGTAATTACTGTACATCAGATTTCCCGTGCAGATATGTCGAAGGGAGGTGCGACTAGAAATGTGCTGCACCAATAAGCGAATGCAGGCGTCAGCGGAGGTTGTCCCGGCTCAGCGATGCGCGCGTGTGCTTATGCGTGTACGATAGCGTCAAAAGCAACGCACAGACGACACAGGCGCACCCCGCGAACCGGAGAACAGAAAGAGGCAGAGGCGAAAGGTGAAGTGGAGTGTACGCAGGCAAGGAAGCAGAGTGGTGAAAGCAGACGGCGCCGGGCGGACAAGGGGTGGGGTGTGCTCGGAAAAAGAAAGTCAGCACCCAAGGAAAAAAGCAAACAGAGAGAGAGAGAGCGTGAACGTACACGAAGCTGAAGGAAACACACCACGCGGTAATATATATATAGAGAGAGAGAGAAGAGGTGGTTATGCAGAAGACAACTACACGTAAAGGCAGCCGACATAAGAGAGAGAATGCATGTGGGTAGGCAGGCGCTTCTATGGGTCTCCAACTGCGTAGGTGTGTGCAGACAAGAGTGCGCGCGTGTGCGTGCCGTGGACGCGGGTCGTACATGCACCACCACGTTCGCGGAGCCGCAGAGGCACCACCGCAGGTACGAGAGGCGGAACGAAACGGGAGAGGTTCGTAAGCGCGCGTGTCTTCGCTCTTCAGCCATGTGGTGGGCGCAAACGGAACACGCACGCACACAAAAAAGGCGAAGCGAAATAACAAGGGGGCCACGCATGGGGAAGGAACAGATCTGGAAAAGAGTCCACAGAGCAAGAGAGGGGAGTGGGAGAAAGAAAGAAACATATGAAACACAGCTACGGACCATTACGCAAAAGAGAACGCGAACGGAGCACGACGAAAAAGACAAAGGAGCAAACGGGGCTTAAAAAAAATGGAGAGGAGAGGAGAGCGAAGAGGAGGAAAGGGGGGAGGGAGGGGGCACACAAACACGCACAAGACGCACATGCGCAAGATAAGAAGAAAGGGGAAAAAAAGAACAGGAAGGAAGAGCGAAAAGAAGAAACGGAATCAGAGGTGTGTTTTAATCGATCATGAAGGGAGTGAAAACGAAAACGGCACAGATCGCCGATGGCGAGACAGACAGACAGGCAACCACACGCAGAGAGAGAAAGAGAGAGATGGGCAACAGGGAAGAGAAGAGTCGTAGACATAAGCTCTTCTCGACGGAATTCGCGCAACTTCCAACAACGACAGGGAGCCCCTGGAGTGTTGAGAGAGAGAGAGCAAGACAGACAGAATGGGGATGGGGGCAACTCGCACACAAGTCGAGCAGTGCCAATCTCTCTTCCAGTGAGTTCCCGATAGATCGTCATTCCTGATTTAGTGCCCTCTCTTTAAAAAAAAAAACGTGCGCACTGAGCGCAGAGAGGAAACATTTGCTTACGCTGTCTTCTCGTAGGCGATCCAGTTCACGCTGTAGGGGTCGAAGCGGAAGCGCTTGGGGTACGCTGGCGGACTCGCCAGCTCCTCAGCTGCGGCGGCCGCCAAGGTCTCGGACTCCTTGAGGGCGACCTCGTAGGCCGGCGGGGGCTGGCCAAAGACAACACGCTCCGGCACGTCACCAGCCGCGTCGTTAGACTGCGTATCGCTCAGCTGGCCACTTCCGGACTTGGACATGTCCTCGAAGTTGACGCTGGTAGGGCTCTTCGCAGCCATACGCGCCGGCGCGTACGCAGCAGGAGAGACGGGCTCGCTATGAGAAAAGGCACAGCTATCCCCAAAGGGGCACGCCACGCCCAGTAGAAAGTAGCGGCACGCCTTCGTCTTCAGCTTCGTCACGTCGATCTTCTTGCTCAGGTGGGAGAGGGGAGACATGGGCGAGAGCGAGTACTCCGCGCCGGCCATGCTGGCCTCCTCGTAGGACGGGATGCGGGGGAGCTGCATGTTGGCCGTTCGTACACTGGATGTCTCTCGCTTGCTTCCTCTGCTGAAGGAATCGTGTGAAGAGCTTTTCGCCGTTTCTTTCGCTTCCTTCACTGTGTACGCCTACGCAGATTGTCTGGTTGGAAAGTGGAGAGCGGAGTGGAAACAGATCTCAGAAACCAAAAGGAGCGGTGCACACCGACGAAGAGCACAAAAGGGGAAGTCGCTGGCGGGGAGAGGGGCAAAGGCAAACGCACACACGAAGAGAACGAGTTGGCGTAGTCGTGTAACAGAGAGTGAAGAACACCACGAGCGCACGAATGGTTGTTAACACGCCTGAAGAATGAAATGAGGACCTGAAGCGATGAAGGGCTGCGTAGTAAAGTAGGAGAGGTGAGGGACGCTGTGGGGCAGAGACGACTGCGCACATTCATACCCGCCGTTCACGCGCGCAAGAGCAAGTGTACATATATATATATATGTATTTGTGTGTCACAGCCAAAGAGTATGGAGACATAGGGGAAAAAGGGGACGGATAGTTGGTGGTAGTGTGTGTGTCGGGAGGGGGAGAGAGAGCCGGAAACGAGTGAATAGAATCAGGAATGTTGCCGCCGCACTCGCTTACGCGATCCTACGTGAGGAAGCTCGCCTCTTACAGTCGACAGCTCTACACAAAGGCCGGCTACGGTGTTGGAGGAGGCGCCGCAGCGTTTTTTTTTTCTTCAAAACGGTTTGTCCCAGCGTTTCAGCATGCGATGACCCTCTCGTCCTTGAGGGAGCGACGTGCTGCACATCCGCGGCACTCCAACTGTTTCCCTGTTGGCCGTCTCTCAGCCTACCCTCGGCTGTGCTGTTCGACGCATCGCGATACTTCCGCCCATAGGCCGGCCCTCATTGAGTGCAGCGGTGCTGCTGTTGGGGCTTCTTTTTGGCCAAGGCGCGGATGTTGTGGTGGTAGTGGAGGGTGAGGGTGAGGGTGGGGGGCGTATCCACCTGAAAGACACGGCATGGGCGTGAAGAGCAAGAAGAAAACAACAACAATAAGAGAAGGGCGCCAGGAGCGTATGACTGCCTAGAGTGGCGGCGGGGCACCAGAGTGGTCTTCGAGCGGCGGTGGCTCTGAGCGCGTGTTCGCCTCTGCGGTCGTCGGCGCCGTCAAGGAAAGGGTGGCTGCCGCCGATGCAGTTTGGCGACTGCTGCTGGCCGTCAAATACCCGCCAAAGAGTGTCTGCGTGAGGAACATATCGTGACTCTGATTCTTATACTTTGCCCACACGGCGCTCTTGTCCAGTAGCGCCTGAATGTGCGGGATGTGCGCCTCGTCCGGGACGGCAAGCAGGGCCTTGATGACCTTGACCAAGGCGGCGCGAATCGTCGCGGCGCTCACGTCCGCTGCTGTGCTAGCCGAGTCAGGCAAGCCCTCTTCCAGGTACTGGAGCAATGTTTCTGGGATGCGGTCGCGCAGGGCGTACTCCAGCACGCGAGAGCGGCGAGTCGCATTGCTGAGAAACCCTTCCAGCGTCTGCAGCGCTTCCATGGTAAGAGCTGGGTACTGCTGAATCACGTTGATCAGCGAAGGCAGTACATCCGCAGAGCTGCTTGTCGATTCGACGCACGCGGGAGAGCGGCTCATCTCCCGCAGCCATTGTAGCGAATAGCGGACGACCGCCTCGTTTACGGGGCGGTCCGGAGTCGCGGGAGAGAGCTGCCGGTCTACTTTGCTGCCATAGCCCAATGAGGTCATGTAGTCACGAAGTCCCGGTGAGTTGCTCAGCAGAATCTCGCCCGCTTTGGTGAGCAGTTCGAGCACGTCCACGTCGGGAGCGGCAGCCCCGCCACTGGAGGAGGCGGAAGCTGGAGACGTTGCCTTGCTTGCCTCCTCCACGAAGCGCTCGAGCAGCGCCAGCAAAAACTCTTTGGGGTGGCGCACCGCCCATCCAGGTTGCTGCACGTAAAGCGTCACGTACACGCCGCCTACCTGTAGACGGCGCAGGCGACGATCAGCGGGACCGGCGTCGTTGCTACTACCATCACTGCCGTATTGCTTGGCGTTCCTACTGCTAGAAGCCAGGTCGGATGGCTTCCAGCACGCCAGTGCGTCTGTGGAGAGGGCAGCAACAATTTCTCTTCGGCTGGCCCGCAGCTGCTCTTCCAGCTCCTCCCTCTGACTCTTCGTCCATAGAAGCTCTGGGTTCTCCTGCCACGCATCGAGCATGCGGCACGCTTGCTTTACATTGTCCTTCATCATCTCCAGAAATGCCGCCGGCAGGTACCTGGACGAGCGCAGAAAGAGCTGCGGCCCGACTAGCCGGTCATCGTAGCCCTTCGCCAAGCACCGACAGCACTCTTCGCGCACACTCTCCTGTGGCGAGGTGGCGAAGAGGGAGAGAAGAAAGATGTAGAGCCCACGGTCCAGGCTCTGCTGCACAAGGGCGCGATGGGCAAGCATGAGCCGGATGAGGCCCAGCAACGCATCTGGCTCTTCGGATGAGAGTACCGACGTGCCGCGCGCGTCGTCATAGTGGGTCAGCAGCCGCTCCAGCAAGAGCACCACAGCCGTCATGGCTGTCTCAACGGTGGAGAGCGCCTGAAGACAGGCATCCGAGGCCAGAAACTTAGCCAGCGTCAGCACGAGCTCGAGGAAAACGGCGCTCTGCATGGCCTCCCCGTTCGCTGCGGTGGCACTCTCTGTTGTCTGGAAGGGCAATGACGGGGTGAGAAGGGTAACCAGCAGCTTCATCTGCTTTGACGCCGTTGCAGAGAGCGTCTCCGTGTAGCCGGCGCTCAGCAGCCGGAGTGAACGAGCCGACAAAAGGCGGGCCTCCTTCAGTGTGGCCCGCCTTGCTGAGGACGGCGATGCCGGCGGCGCCACCGCGGTGCTGTCCTGCTCGGTCGCCACGATGGCTTCCTTCCCGAGCAGAGCGACCAGAAGAGCCATGAAGAAGCCAACGGGATTCTGTATTGGGTAGTTCGGCTGGGAAATGAAGAGCCGCAAAAAGACACCGCCGACGACTGCCTCGCCCGCGTGCAACGAATACGTGAAGTCGGCGAGGCACGTGTCCAGAGAGGGCAGGTCGGTAGCGCCGAAGGCAGCCTCTCGGAATTGCTGCGATTTCATCTGGAGGAGCTCCTCCAGCTCAGCGCGGCACGAGTTGTTCCATAGGAAGTACGGTGTGTCAGAGTTGGAATTCAGTAGCGCCAGGACCTCCGCCTCGCTGTCGTGCTGCCGCTCCATCTTGTAGAGAATGAAGGGCGTCAGGAGCCGTTGCAGGAGTTCATACACCCCGGCGTGCCGCGTCGTCTGAAGGTCGTTTGTGGCAGTTGCCTCTTCCGAGTCGCTGTCACTCCCCACAACGCCGACCCCGCCCTGCGTAGCCTTGCATGCCGCGCTGTCGGCCTTCATGGCGCGCGGCCTCGGAATACCAGCGAGCGCGTAGATGGCATGCAGGGCGAAGACAGCTGCCCGGTTGGCGAAGAGCTGCTTGTGGTGCTCCTCATCGAGGCCCACCCCGGCCTTCTCCAGGGAGGCATCGTAGGAGAAGAGCGGCTGCAGCAGGTGCCAGATGCTTCCGTAGCGAATCAACTCGGACTGCATCTTCTCACTGCGCGACTCGCTCGCGCACGCCTGCGTGCACGCCCGCGACAGCTCTGGCGCCTGGTAGTAGGCGATACCCTTCGCTGTCAGATACGGTATGTGTTGCTCGCGCAGCATCTTGATACGGCAATCAGGGAAGCGGGCGCTGATGGAGAAGGTCAGCATGCAATGCTTTGCAATGCGCACGTGCACGTCCGTGTCACGCGAATTGGGTGTGATGAGATCAAAGCAGTAGGCTGCGATGTCGGCAAGGAGGTGGATTCCATTCTCTTCCTGAAGTTCATCGGCGTTAAGAGGGGCGTTGCGGATTGTGAAGTAGCACAGCTCAGTGGCCGGGTCGAGAAGAACGATGTCCTTGTGGAGCGCATCCGGAGCCCGGAACTCCTCCTCGAGGAGGCGCAGCAGCAGCCCGTAGCCAGCGTACTTGTACTGTCGCAGCGTGGCACCGCCGCGCTTGAAGAGGATGGACTGCGCCTTAAGCAACAGTGATATGTGGTACGGACTCGGCTCGCTGGACTCCACCGAGTCGGCCGCCAAACATTCGTAGGCGCGCTGGATCTGCTCGAAGGCTTCGCGGCCGTTCGGATTCTTGTCCGGGTGGTATCGTGCGGCGAGCTGGTGGTAGGCCTTGCGCATCTCTTGCTTCGATGGCTGCGTCTCCTTCAGCTCCAGAATCTCGTAGCACTTCTCCCGCGTCAGCGAGGATGGCTGCTTGCTCAGCTCCTTCCTCCATTGCTGCAGCACATCGGTGAGAAAGCACACCGCGTCTCGTAACGGCCAGTTTGGAAAGCGTAGCTCGTCGCAGAAGTGGCGAAGGTAATACTGACCGCAGAAGAGCTCTCTCTGCAAGGACTCATACTGTACCCCGACGATAGGGCAGTACTGGTAGACAGCGGTGTTGTTGCCCAGTAGCCGCGGTGTGAAATCCGCCACATGCGCCGCCACCTTCGCCGCCAGGTACTGTCGCATCGACGGCGACCAAATAGCCTCCGGGTTGTCGTACTCGCCGAGCAGCACGTCCGCGAAGGCCTCAGGCCCGTGGTGCGTGAGGTAGCACACCATTGCCGGCGGAAGCAGCGGCGCCAAGATGCTGCCGCGCACCACATCGCTTGTCGCCGCTGCGTACTGGAAGGACTGTCGATGGTGCGTGGCGGCAAGCAGGCGACACATGGGCAGCACATCCGACGCAGTGTAGAGGCACGAAAAGAAGAAGACCCCGGTAAGAAAGAAGCGCCCGACGAGCGGATTCACCTCCATAAGCGATAAAAGAAGTACATGCACGCGCGAGCACACGCCGCTGTCGAAGGTGAGCAGCAGCTGCACTAGATGAGGAAGCACAGCGGGGCTGCTGAGGAGCCGCTTCACTTTGGGCTGCGGCTGCATTATCGCGCCTTCCTCATTCACCGACGGGTAGTGCTCGCACAGAAGGAGGAAGACGTCGAGAACTGTGCATGTCACCTCCGTCAGCGACAAGATAGAGGGGAGGTCGGCACTCAAGATCCCCCAGCGCAGCTGCGCGACGGCGCCCAACGCGCGCCAGCCCGACATACCCTGCGCCCACACCTTACTCGTCGCCGTCACCTCGCCCCTTTTGTAGAGCTCCTTCAGCTCAGAAAAAGACGCCGGCCCAGCCTTGGCGCCGTTCCGTGTGTAGTGCCATTCCTTTTCCTGCCCCTGCATTTCTTTGAGATTGCCCGCCCACTCGATCGTGTTTGACACAGACTTGAGCTGAGGTCGGTCAATGTGCAGGTGCGCCAGCGTCACTAGTTCCATTAGCGGTGCCAGCCCGTCGTGGTCCAGAAAGAGCTTGATGTTGTGGCGTGCCTTGAGAAGGTGGGCCAGCAGCAGCAGCAGGCGGTCTCGCATCATGGGGTCCATAGTGTTATGGAGCATCTGCAGCAGGAACGGCACATCGTGAAACTCGCCAATCGCCTCGGCGTAGTGCATGTACAGCAGCGTCAACCCGTGCAGGCACTCGAGCTTACTCTTGGTGTCCTGGACGAGGAGGAAGCGGTGGTACATGTCATTGAAGAATTCCCGCGGCCGCGCGATCACCGGGTGCGCGTCTTCGAACAGAAGGCGAGGATAGTGTTGACCAATTTTCAGCTCCGAATCAAGACTGTGGTAGACGACCTCGAACTCGGTGTAGTTCCACGCAATCAGCTTCTCCCGACGCATATCGCTGTACTGCCGGAACGTGTCCAGCTCCGCCTGCACAGCTGCCTTGAGCTCTGCTCGGGTGGTGTGGTTCCAAATGAGGTCTGGCCGCAGGTGATCCTGCTTCGACTGGTAGAAGAACATGCTCCAGTTGATGGTCGGCACCACCTTCACGTTGCGCAGCCGGTACCGCACGCGGCCGCCATCCGCCGTGGCAGGGTCTGCTGCAGACGACGACACAACCGCCGTGGCACCGTTGCCGGAGCTCCTGTTTGCTTCCAAGGTGACGTCACGCGGGTTGAACGACTTCTTGAACCAGCCGGTCTTGGACTCCCGGAAGACCGCCGTCATCTGCATCACCTTCTTGCGCTCCTCCACCTCTTGCTCGCTTGGAGGAGCCTGCTCCGGTGACTGCAAAAAACTCAATAGCGTCAGGGGCACCATGCGTCGCAAGATGTCCTGCGTCGGCACGTTGCCGTGCGCCCAGTACGCAATGAGCCGCCGCGCCAGGTCGCGAAGTTTCCGATTTGACGAGAACACCGCCGTGTTGAACTGCGTCAGAATTCCGCCCTCTGACAAGGCCAGCTGCTGCATGCGCTCAAACTGCGCCTGGTCGCCCTCCTCCATCACCACCCGAATCAGCTGACCAGCGGTGTAGCGAATAATGTCACATGTACGGCCGAGTAAGTCAAACAGGTGACGCCCCAGGATGTCGACCAAGTCCCGCAAAATGCGCTTGAAGTGCGCCGGATCGGTGGTCTCGCTGTAGGGTGGGCAGACCGCAAACTCGAAGAAGAAGAGGAGCTCCAGCACCAGTAGTGACGCACTCTCGTTGGGAATGTGGTCGCGCAGCACTTCCATCAGACTTCGAATAAACCCCTCTGCACTGAGCAGCCGGTTCTTGTTGATGGACTCATGTTCGATCTCGTAGTGGTTGTGGAACGGGGTCATCAGCGTGTTCAAGAACTCAATGACGGCGAAGGAAACGGCAAGGTTGTTGAGTCGCAGCGCCTGCACCGAGTAGACGCCCACCGCCTTGAATAGGGACGGGACCAGCGCGATGGAGCTGAACCCGATTCGTGAAACGGAGAGACGGCCCAATGCCTGAAACTGCTCCACAATAAAATGCTGATTCACCGCGTCTAGCATCATCTCGCTGCCACTGCTGCTGCCTTGGCTCGATTCACTGCGAGACGCCGTCACCCATGAAAAGTGCTCCAGCACCGCTTCGACAGCGTTGAAGATGAGCTTCTCACGATTCTCGGTGAAAAGTCCGTCCCTGTTCTCGCTCCATGTCAGCCCGGTCCTCGGTACATTGGCGTTGAAGAGCTCCAGCGACGCCATGAGCCCGACCCCTGCGCCGCCTTCTGCCGCGGTCTTCATGTCGCCTGCACCCGGCGCGCCCGCAAGCCGACCTTCGATGAGCCCTTTCAAGAGCAAGCTCTCCACTTCCTCCGTGACAGATGTCCCGAGAGAGGAGAGCCGGTTGCGGCGCAGCAGTGGCCGCGCCATGACGCAGACGTTTCCGTCGCCGGCGCTGTAGCAGGCGGTGAGCACATGTGCCAGTATCGTGTCACGAACGGGTGACTGGTAGGACTTCATGACAGGTGAATCCTTGAAGAGAATTAAGAAGCGCTGGTCATCGTTCTCGCAACGCACGAGTGCGAAGATGGAGCGCAGAAAATGCGCACTAATCGGGTTGTACGTGACGGGGTCGCGCTCGACAAGGGCGATCTGCGTCGTGCTCAGCAGCCGCCGCACTGCGCCGTCGCGCTGCTTTGGGGAGTGCTTTAGGACGCTGAACTCCTCCACGGCTTCAAGTTCGTCACGGCGGATGCCAAGGCGCTCGGAGTCGAAGACAGCCTGCTTCAGGACCTTCATCTCACGATATCGAGGCAGCCCAATGTACTCCTTCGCGTTCCGATAGATTGCCTCGATCAGAAGCTTCGCATTGGCGACGTCGTAGAGGTGCAGTTTCATCTCTGTGCCATACGCGATGATGATGCTGCCCGGCCGCCCTTCGACTGTGGTGATGCCTCGGATACGGCAAAAGAGATACTCGCCGACTTTCTCGTACTCGGGCGCGTTGTCCACCCCGCGGTTGGCGGGTGTCGCCCACGCTGACGGCTTCGAAGAGGCAGTGGCACCACCGCCAGCGCTCGCGTGGCTACTCTTGTCATCCGCTATGCGGTACAGCTGCTCCACACCAATCGCCGTGACTCGTAGAGTGCACGGTCGCAGCGTCTCATTCATGGTGTACTTCATCGCTCCATACATCTGCAACGTTAGCGAGGCACGGTAGTTGTGGTCAAATAAGACCCTATACCGGTTCACATCTGTGAGCAGCTGAGCCCGCTCTGCATCCGTCCCGCACGAAAACCGCAGCTCCTCTGCTTTGCTGCCATTGCTTTGGGTGATGAGCAAAAATTGGCCGTTGTCACCTCCCTCAGCGACAATGCCGCGCACACTAGACATGTAGGGCCAGTAGTTCGTGAGCTTCGTCAATGACCGCACGTCACATGTTGCGACGCCCTGTGGGCCTACGCAGAAGATGCGCGTGTACTTGCCCCTCCATGAGTGCTTTGTCACCGTGTAGCACGATGTGAACGATCGATGGTCAAGCGGCACGTTCGCAGCAGACGAGGAGCTCATGAAGCTGGTCGCTGTCGACATGATCGGAAGAAATTTTCAGTTTTTTTCTCCAAAGAGGTTTTGAAGAAAGAAAAAGAGAGATGGCAAAGGAAGCAAACGGAAATACACGCACACATGCACTGAAGTCCAGACGCCGCCGATCGAGGCAGCACAACCCCCTCCCCTCTCCACAGACACGATAAAAAAGAAAAAGAGCGGAAAAAAACCTGCAGGCACCTCCGTAGAGGGAGGAGTGGAAAAACCGTCAGTTGTGGCGTGGAAAGGTGAGCAAGTGAGAGTCAGAGTGAGAGCGTGGTTGTTTGTATGTGTGTGATGTGGGTGAGAAGTGGGGGAGCGCTGCGTTTACGGCTTCCTCTGGTCAGTTGGCACGCACAGGCACAGGAAGAAAGACTGCCCACCGTGAGACACAGGAGAGGGGAGGGTGGAGTGGCTCTATGGGGCAGAAGAGAAAAGCTGCGAGACGATATGGACGGTACCTAGTGTGCCACCAAGCGTCCGGTGGTATTCCTTTGTGCTGAGTGTGAGCGCATGGGCAAGCACGAAAAAGGGCAGCAGGAGAAGGAGAAAGGGAAAATAGGGGGACGTTAAAGGAAAGCCGAAGAGCCTCTCATGACATCCCCGTCCAGTACACGGAGGGAGAACGTGGCGGAGAGGTCAGGAGATGGGAAAAAAAGCAGCCGATGCTGAGGGATGCGGTGCACCTCCCTATACAGCTCAAGGAGACGAGAACGACCAACGGAATGAGGCGCCACCAAGCCTGCAACCGTGAGCCGCAAGCTTCCCATCTGCATGCGTCTGCGCCTCCCTGAGATCCGTTGTGCACTTCTGAACGCTCTCCTTCAGATCCGAGCTGAGGCGACGGCCTTTCTTCCTGTGCCCACGGACGTGATTTGGTGTCGAGGAGTCGCTAGACAGAGAGAGTCTAAGCGCCCTCCATCGCATCAGGCGCTCGGCCGTTCAGCTTCTTATTCGACGCACTTCACCCTACGGTGCTGACCAGCACAAAAACGATTCGATTCCGGTGAAATAATCTGCCCCGCTTCAACGCACCCGTTCCGCTCATGAATAAGTCGACGAAGCAGACACGCATACACACGCACTGCCCCTGGGGCTGCCTCACCGCAGCGGCGTCTCGGTCGTCTGGTGGCCGGCCCTCGTGCCGTCGAAGCGGACCGTGCGTCTCACGGGGCTCTTTCGTGCCCCGCATCCACACGACGCCGCGTCCGGTGGCCTCTGCTCCAGGGCGGATACGGGGCCGCGTCTGCTGTGCGGGGAGCAGGGGTTGCTCTGCGTGGATGCCGGAGGAGGACGAGGCGGGCCACGGCTCCGCCTCAGGGGAGGGCTCCCCGAGCACCTGCGCCCCTGCCCGTGCGCGCTTCTCCACGCTGGTGTAGCAAGAGAACCAGTGGCAGGAACAAGTCGACATGCTCCAGTACTATGCATCGCAGTCTGTCGTTCGCCACAGGATCGTGTGCCGGGCACTGGCACTCGAGCAGCACACAGAGAGGGGATCCGATGAACTTGTGAGCATCTCCAGAGTGTCGCAAGAGGGAATGTTTTCCATTTTGTCTCCTCTGTCGATTGAGTGGAGGCGTGCTGTTCAGGCCTCATTGTCTAGCTTGAAGTACATCTTGGCCACTAACCGGGACGTCATAAAGATGACATCCAGTATTAGCAACACAATGAGAAATACGTCAGAGCCTAACATGAAGAGGCGGTAGCGCCGACCTTTGATGTGACTGAGCTGCTCCAGCAGCGTGTCGCTCCGCGAGGTGAACCATGACAGCCGCGATTCGGTGGTGTTCTGTTGCTCTGCCAGGTCATAGTACCCTTGCAGCCACGGCTCCTCCCACAGTACATCAGGGATATCATGAATGGTCTGAATCGCGAGTTGTGCCACGGCAATCTCGCCCTCGAGTCGGGCAATGTGCCGTTTTGTGGAGTAGTAGTCTAGCAGGCCAGTGATCACGGCGGGGATGGAGAGGATATGGCGATGCGACCACTTAGTCACGTACTCGAAGTAGTCCACCGCGGCTGAGCGGCCGAGGGAGTGTGAGAAAGTCAGCATAACGAGGCTGCGCGCAGGCTCGGTGTTCGGAACGAGATAGTGGTCGAAACAGAGGACCTTAGCGAGTCGATCGAGCGCCGGCTCGACCTCCACTGGCTGAAACCTAAGTGGAGAGGGTGCCCGGAGTAGCTCGCACTGCTCATCCATCTCGTACGAGCACCAGATCGGGAAGAGGGCATCGATTTCACTTTGCGTGTAGCGGTGCTCGACCCCTTCCATCAGATGATTCGCCGCGGACAAGAAGTCGTCGTCCACCATCCAATGATTCTTACGGTCCATGCCCCACCACACGACGGCACCGTTAGAAAAGAGGAACAGGTCAAAGCAGTTCGCACTCGATACATGCAGAACACCGTGCGCAACCTCCGTCTTGTAACCTCGACGGTGATAAACCGTCTCTAGAGCGTCCAAGTCGAGGTGCTCCGCGACGCAGCTGTAGCTGATGCTGCCGATATGTGCCGCGAGCGCCTCTGCGGAGGGGAGGGATGGTTTGCCGGTTCGTCGGTCTGCGGCCGACTGTGATCGGTGCGCCGCGTCTCGGCTGGTGCGGCGTCCGTGTCGCTGGCGTAAAGCCAGCGACGTCGAGCGCTGTGATGATCGGCGGACCTCCCGCGCGAGGGCTTTTGTGCGGATGGAAAAGAGTCGGCGTAAGCGCACACGGTCGTCCACGGGTGACACGACAAAGATAGACTGGTACGATTGCAGGTACTCCTTGAGCGGACCGTACGTGGCGGCGTACTGTGCGTTCCAATGCATCTCTTGCTCCATTTCTGTGAGAGTAACACTAGCGTTGGTGTTCGTGATGACCAGGTCGAGCAACCGCGTACGCGGATCAGCTGGCATCTCCGCCTCCTGCATGCGCGGCCGCAACAGAAGCGGAGAGGTGTCTGTCAAAGGTGGTGGCACCAGCGGCGGTGCCCCAGTCGTCACCGGGCCGCGTGACAAAGGCGAGCTGTCCGGTGTGGACTGGCTCACGGTAACGTTGTGGCTTTCAGTGTGCTGCCCGCGGGATCTGCCTCTGCTAAACTCCTCCGGCTGCATATCGACGGCCTGTAGAATGCGGCGTTCGAGGAGACGGCTGCCGTGGGGCCATGGCGGCACCAAATATTCATCCGTCACCACACCCCTATCTTCGGCCATGTCCGCACTGCGCTCTGAGTCGATATCGAACGGGTAGTCACGGGTAGGGCTCTCTGCCATTTCGAGGTGTACGCCTGCATTCTCGTCATTAGGCAAGAGAGCGCTGCGAAGCTCATCCACATCCGAGTGTTCACGCGAACGGCAGCGACGATGCGAGGCGCGAGAGGCTGTTGTAGAGGTGGCCGCGCTGTTGTGGTCTTCATCGCGGTACCCAACCCCCACCTGTCTTCCCGACCGTCGCCGATGGCGAGCTGTGTGCTCCCCCTCCGCTGAAGAGGACGTGGAGGACGAAGTGAAGGCCGTGCGTGGTCGATAGCCGGAGTCGGTGCTGTCACGGGGGTCGAAAAATGTGCTCATGTGATTGCGCGCAAATTAACTGCAAGAGGGAACAGAAAAAGGTACCGCAGGCTACAGAGTAGGGTGATGCTACTGGCACAGCGGTGCCTTGCTAAGACAGGTACGCGTGCACCTGTGCCATGCAACCACGAAGGGAGAGTGGCGTCGAAAGAGCACCAAGGGGAATCGAGGGAGGGCGACGAAAAAGATTAGTGTGTGACAAGCGACGGCTACGCTACGGTAGTGTGGCATGTGCAGTCCTTTCATTCTGTAGCCGGAGACGTACCGTCGCATCGGTATCTGCAAGGCAGGACCCTGCCTGAGCGAACTCGCACCACCGCCGATGTTGTTCACCACACGCATGCGCATCTCCGGCTCTTTTTTCATGTTGTAAGGGGGCCACTTTCTACTCGAGAGACGCAGTAGCTGATCCATGCAACCCACTGTAGATGCTCCCTTTCAGGCTTGTCGCCAGTCACTGCACTTCGTGCAGTCCGCCATCGAGGGTGTGAGACTCGAGTCGTGGTGTGTGCCTGAAGGCGGTTCTGCTGTTGTCGATTGGCATCTCGAGATTCGAGCTGTTCTTTTAGATGCGCGGGGGTACCAGAGGCAACTATCACCAGCCATTACACCGACAACGCCCATCTGGGTGAATGGAGACCTTCTTCTGACGTAGCCACGCATGACATCAACGTGCATAGGGCCCGAGACTTTAAGGGGAAGGTGGGATGGATACTTAGCAGCGCTCGTGCCGCCCCGCAGAGACCTGATGGCGTGCGCCGCTGAAAGGCATTTGAGTGCACGCGGGAGCACCGCCAAGTGAGCAGCGGAGCCGTAGGGAAATAATAATAAAAAAGCAAAGACAACAGATAAACGACATGGCAGACATTCAAAGCCGGAAACACATAGAGGGGGAGGCGAGAGGCAATGAAAAGGGCGCGTGCCACGCACACGCATACACAATTTATATAAATATATGCAATGGGAGGGGAGGGGGAGGAAGGGGAGAAACAAGCGTGGCAGGGACATCGTGATGAATGCCGCAGCCGCCACTTAAGCAGAAACCGGGATGCAGTGGCGTAGGGGGAAAGAGAGGGAGGGAGAGAGAGATGCTCTTTGGGTACGTGCGCTGGCCACCGTACCGCCGCAGCACCCACATCGAAGAGTTGAAAGGCAGGCGTTGTCGTGCACATCGTAGAACTCCAAGGAGAGGGTCGAAGCGAAAAAAAAGAAGGAGTGCGTTGGAGCCGATGAGGTGCTGCCCGCGGCGACTGTGGGCCGTCGCCGTAGCGACCCTTCACGCTGCGAAGCTGCGAATCGTCGTGCACAGGACCTCTTCGGCATCTCGTGGCAGGACGAGAACGCCGGCCGCCGGGTACACGTCGAGGCCCAACCGCGGATGCTCCACCATGCGGCAGCCGCCACCCGGGCCCGCAATGAGAACGCTGTGAAAGGAGAAGAACTGCTGAATGGCGTCCGCGTCGCAGAAGGTCGTCCCGCCACGGTCCGTGCAGATCGGCAGGCCCGTTGCCGGGTCGGGCCAGTCCATGAAAAAGCGGGAGGACGATGTATTTGCGTTGCCGAGATGCTTTGCCAACCGCGCCTGCACAGCGACCATAAAGGTGAAAAAGCGCTCACGGCTGCGATCCTTCCACTCCCCTGCCGTTGGGGAGTACTGAATGAGCTCCGAGAAGCCGTCCTCCGCAATCGACGATGACGAGACTACCGTCGACGGTGTGGCAGACGGGCCTGAAGTATCCCCGCCATCATCCTCGCCTGCCAGGCCCTGCCCCTCACCGCCGTCCACGCTTGTCACGCTCTCGCCAGGAGCAAAGTCCGATGGCTGAAACGTGTAGAGGAGATAACAAGCCGCCTCCAGCGCCTCCCCGCCCGCCGGAGTTCCCTGAATGCGCCGCAGGCACCGCTCCGCCGCTGGGAAGACGGTCATCACATGCTCTTTGGCGAAGAACTTGGGGCACCGCAGCAGAACCGCCTCCATTCCCGGAAAGCTCGCCAACCGGATGGTGTCCACGAGCAAGCAGCGGCGGCGCATACTACCGGTCGACTCGCGAGATTGGTGGGCGAGGGTGAGAACGCAGAGTGATAGACCGGGACGTGGGAGCAGAGAGGCAGCCGTAAAAGGAAAGGTACAAGGGCCGAGAGCCGTCGTGAAAGCACACGCGAACAACTAAAGGAAAATAAAAAGGCAGCGTTGACCTGCAGTGAAAGACAGAGGGGCGGGTGCTGAACGCCGCTGAGTCTGCGTGTGGCGTTACCGCTAACGAGCTCGAGAGAAAGCTGCCGAAGAGAGAAGAGGGAAGAGAGAGACACAACTGACACACATATCATACACACGCAGGTACACGCAAGTCTACAAAACAGTGGGTCATCACCCACGCCACCACGGCTACACAGCAAGGACACGCCGACGTCAGGACTTACGCAACGGCAAAATCGCAATACAACAGAAGGGACGGGAAACCAATGTTGAAGGGAGAAACCCCACGAGAGTTTAAGGTGCGCCTGAAAGAGCACGTTGGGCACCCCCTCGCAAAGCTAGTGCGTCGGGGAGGGGTGGGTGGAAGGGGGCAGGGGCGATCCGTGAGCGAGTCAGCGACGTTGTCCTTCCGTATCTTTTCGTCAGATGCGCAGGCCTACACAAATATCCACACACACACACAGAAAACGGATGCAGCCAAGAAGAGGGAGAGAGGCCTGCGAATGAGTCGAGGGGACACGAAAGGAGAAGGTTGGCCACTGAAGAAAACAGAGACAGGCGTAGATACGGGAGAAGCTGCAGTTTGTGCACAGGAGAAAAAGGCCGCAGGCGAGGAGTGCGGCAGCGGGAGCGATAAACTGGTAGATGCTAAGGAGGTCTAAAAACAACGGCAACAGAAAAGCAGGGATCGATTACAGCATACCGTTCGATGTTTCCCCCCTTTTTTCCTACGAACTTCGGCTCTCCTTCCCGTTACTGGAGCGCTTGCAACGACGCATCTGTGGGCGGGTCTTTATGTAGTAGAGGTGTGCCGGCCTCCTTACGTGTCCGCGTACTGTCTCAGCGGAAGACACGACAACGGCGGTGAGAGGGAGAGAGACTCGCCGACACCAGTGAGTGAAGCGAACAGAAAACCCGCAGGCCAATCAGCACGGCGAGGGCCATGCGCTGGCGCAACTGCCACAGAGGTTCGTGCACACAGGTGAGTCGATGCAGCGCTCAAAAAGATTGAAAAAAAAGCCTAGCTGGTGTGAGATAGAAAGGGTGCCGTGAAGGTTCCGCTGGACGTAAGCGTGCTTCAAGTGAATAGAGAGAGAATCAGTAAGGAAGACTGTATGAACGTCTTTGCTGTCGTTAACAGGAGTGATCGTGCGCCGTTCGTGTACACGGCCGAGGTGATCAAAAGGAGAAGTGTGTGTGCGTGTGTGGGGGGGAGGGGGGGCGGGGATCGAGAGTCGAGAGATGCGCGTGGCTGTTAAGACTACAGGAAGCGAGGACGGATTATCATAGGGGGGCGCTTGACAGTACAGAAACCTCGTGTTGTTGTGCGAGCCGCGTGCGTGGTGGCCAGCAGGAGGCGCCAGTTAGCGAACGCAACAGCCAAGAGGAACGATTCACCGCTACTCGGGGGGGGGTGCAGCCGCGTCCACTTCAAGACCACCAGAGAGACATGCTGCAGTCCAGCCGCTCTCCTACTTGTCATGCCCTTCGTCTTGGCCGTGGAGCGAAACTGTAAGGCTGTTGTTTTCGAAGCGGAGATTGGCGGAGCACTGCTCTGTACGACTGACAACTGAATAAACAGAAGAGGATTGAATTGGGAGAAAGAGAGGGAGAGAGGGGGTGGGGCAGAGAGCGAAGGGGGAAGGGGAGGGGATAAAACTGATCGTTGAAAATCACGCGCATATACACACACACACAAGGAGAGAGAGACGAAACGGGACACTACCAAAACAAAAGGCACACACAGCAGACTCGATAAACGCCACATCCACACGCCGACCGTTGCTGCGATAGCCATCGTCACCACGGCATCAGAGCACAACGATCAATATAGACTGCCTCTTGCCCTGGGGACTGCTGCGGTGTCAGAAAGCACGTCTACGCGCGCCAGCGCCGCACAGAGAAGCCTCCCCGACTGCGCCCAAGCAAACGGGCGTAAAAAAAAAGAACAGAGAAAGATGACGTGAAGTGGAGCTTTGCGGTCGGTACGAGGTGAGAGACGGTGATTCCAATTTCAGCTGTGCGGCAGCCGTGCACAAGAGGATCGCCGCGTTTCACGCGCCGGCATCTCATCTCCTATCGTTTCTTCACGGTGTCTGCTCTGTGGCAGCAGGCGACCCCTGCTCACGTGTGTCCTTTTCAGCTTAGTAGCCGAATCCGCACCGCACACCGTGACGTGGTGCTAAAAGAGGGTGTAAGGCAGAAAAGGTGCCGAGCGCGACGGCCATCATCGGTACCTCCTTCAGCAACGTCGGTAGAAGTCCGCGGCAGATGGCCGAATCGTGAATTACCGTCTGCATGTACTGATGCGCGCTAAGCGGGTAACACGCGGTGGATGCGACTGTCGCTGCCGCACCACCCAAGACAAAGTTCGACGCCACCGTCGCAGTGTAATTCGTCCAGCTCCAGTTGCTATCCGCCTCTGCAGGTCCGCGATGGGGCGGGCTCTGTCGGAGAACCTGTGCCTGCGCATTGTCCCCCATCACGTACAGCACCTGTGCAGACTCACTCTTCACTATTGGCATAAAGTTTCGCTCGTTGAAGCGGCGCAGACCCTCAAAGACGGTCAAGAGGGTGCCAAAGTACACCGCATTCGCGATGAGGTTCGGCGTCGTGTACCAAAACTGCAAAATCGTCTTGTTCTTCATGATGCGCGCAGTGGCCATGGGCGACCTGCCTATGCGGTGGCTCTCATCCATGACGCGCGAGATGGGGTTGCACACGAGGCGCATGTGCCATCCAGCGGATGCGCCGACCATAAACGTGACCACCATCTTCGAAAGCGGGTCCTCTTCGAGGCCGGGGAGAATTTTCTGAGCTATAGGGCAGTAGAGCATCATGAGGAAGCCAAACTGCACTGTGCGTCGGCCTATCGTCTGCATGACGCCTTTTGAGCCTCCTTGATCAAGCGGTAAAGCCACTGCCCTACCTAGGCCGCCGGCGATGGCGCCAGACAAAAACGTTCCGGGGTCAGCGAGTGTCTTGGGCGTTTCCTTTTCGATTTTATAGCCTCGGTACGCCGCCGTCAAGACGCTGTTGTAGGCGTAGGTCACCAGCTCGAACATCGCGGTCCCAAGCGACTACCTTGGCAGCACGTGCGTGTCTAAGGACAGAGGAGTAGCGGTGTGGCACGAGGAAGTGCTGAGAAGGGCAGGTGGGTAGCGGAGGAAGGCAGTGGCTTTTCCTTCCTGGCGGTCGACGACCGCAGTTCGTGCAACGGCTCTCTAGCGAGTACCCTCGCACCACGCTCCGTGGAGAAGAAGAGGCGGAGAGGAAGGAGTGTGGGTGGGGGAGGGGCGATGATGCGCTACTCTACGCTTGCAGAACTACCTAGAATGGTGCAACCGTCACTGTCTTTGTGCGTACTCTGGCACGAAGGAATGCTGCAGTGGCAAACAGAAATGTGCATGCACACCTTGTCTATCGAGGAGCAATGCCCACCCGCCCCGAAAAAAGAAGTGTTCGATGTGGACGGCGCGGGCGGGTACCTGTCGCCTCTCACGAAGTTGCTAATTCGGCCCCACTAACAGCGAAGGTGCTCTTGCTGAGAGCTGAAAGTGTATTCCCGGCGGGAAGCGAGGTCGCACTTCCGCTCGTGCTCAGTGCCGCAGGAGGAAAGATAACGGAGAGGGAAAGGCCCAGAGGGTTGTGTGAGTCAGCGGAGAAGTGCGGCGGCGGCGCCACAGTGCGAATGCGCCAAAAAAGCTTAAAGGCAGCAAACGTCTAACGAGGCGTTTCGTCATGCGCGTCTTCGGCGCCGCTTTTTCGAGTGCGCTTTGTCATCCGTACGGCTATCCATCATCACGCTCGCACGATGACGGCTTGAAGCCCCCCGAGAGGCCCTCGGACACCACCATCGGCCCTGTACACAGGGCCCCTAAGGAACGTGCGCAGCACAGCACGGGCAGAACAGCGTCAGACGCACCCAGCCGACTAAGAAAAGTCACACAGCACACAGTACCCAAGCGATCCGTTACAACAAACTCGGCCAACAACAAAACGAAAAACCAAGAAAACTGGGCGCCAAAGAATGAGGAGGTCGGCCAGCACCAACAAGTGTGGATACTGAGAAAAAACTGGAAAGGAGAGACTCCAGCCCGCAGAGCGCCTGGGGTTGCTTTCAAGTGCTGACAAATACGCCCAAGTGCTGTGTTGTGCTGTCCACCACCACCACCCCAATCGCCCACCATCCTCTTGACGTAGAGCTGAGATGCTTAGTACACCGTCGCGAACGTTCCCACAACTAGCCACCGAATCCACAAGTGCATGAAGGCAGAGAAAGCAACCGCACTTTCCTCGAAACGCTCATGGCGCTAGCATGGCCGCCGTCACGGCTGCCACCGGCACAGACATCACGGCAGCCGCTGCACCGGCACACTGACGGCTGAGCGCTTAACTGAACATCATGTTGCCATCGTAACCCTTCGGATGGAGCTTGTTTGTACGCATGCTAACGTCCAGCTGTAGGTCTTGACGGTCGCCGCCGCTGCGCTTCGCCATCCACGCGACTTCCTTGTTCTGCAGAGCCATGAGCTCCTTCTGCTCCTGCTTTGCGAGTGCGCGAGCCTCCTGCGCGTCGGCCAGGATAGTCAGGCGCTTCTCATTCTGCTCCTCCGTCTCCCGTGGACGGGGGCGTGGCACGTCGCCTTCGCGCTTGCGCACAACACGCCTTCTCCCATCGGCCTTGTCGCGCGTCAGTACAAGTTCGTCGCCGTGCACGCCCTCGAGCTGCACCGGCCTAGCGGCCTCCGAGTCTTCGAGCGCGATGCTGTAGAACTCTTGATATTCAGGACCGAGGATGAGGCGCTCGTGATTCGTCTCGCGCATGTGGTCGCGCAGCGCTTCCAGCGAAGAGAAGGAGCGGGTGCGCTCGTTACACACGATGCACATGAGACCGTTGATTTTACGAGCTAGATACGCGAGCAGCGCTACGTGGTCGATGCAGTGGGGCGCCAGCGGGATCGTGAAGTTGTGCACGAACTCCAAATGGTGCACGTTGGAAGTCACATCCGCAGAGAGAAAGCCGCAGAACATGCAGCGCACCTCACTCGCGTCCTCCTCCCGCTCCTCCGCATCTACCTTTGGGCCTGCCTTCTGCTTCGCCTCGCGACGCGCAGTGGCGCCCTTTTTAGCGTTGTGGCGACGATGCAGTCCCATCGCCGCGCTACCGAGCGAGGTCGCCGTCAGCATGCTGGCCGCTTCCGAGTCACGCGCGAGGATGCGCTGCTCCTTCCGCATCAGATGCGCGGTTGAACGAATGTGCGTCTGCAGCGTCTGGACCGAGCGAAAGGTCTTTTTGCACAGCGTGCAGGAGTACACCGGCGCGCCGCTCTCGTCGAGCGCCGCGCCTTTCATCTCCCTGCTGACGAAGCGGTGCTCCTGCTGCGAGAGCGGGCGCAGGCCATCCACACGGCGGCGTACGTTGGTAAGGTGGAGCTCCGATCCGTAGTGGGCGCGCAGAATCTCTCCGCTCTCCAACGACAAGTGGCAGGTACCGCAGCGAGACATGGCCGAGTTGGCGGAGGCGTCGATGCGAGAGAGGAAGTACGGACACAGACACAGGCACAGACACACGTACACGCACCTACGCAAAAATAAATGTGTGTCGGCGAAGTGAGAGGTCGGCCACTCGCCAAACGCACAGCGCACCAGTTTCAGTGGCAATACCGTCACCGCACAGTAGCAGTCTGAGAGGGGAAAGGAGGTGGGGATCAGGGGAAGCAGATGTCGGAGAGAAGGGAGGCAACGGGTGGAAGAGAGCAAAGGATGCCTCCAGGCATGCAAGGAAGCGGGAAGGCAGAAAAGAGGGGAAGAGGGGGGTTGGAGGGGGAGGAACACGCGAAATCAGCGCGTGGAAACTTTACTCGTGGCGGCTTGGGGAGAAGTCGGATTTCTTTTCTTTTCTTAGGTTAAAAGGCGGAGAGCGGAATGGGGGGTGCGAGAGAGGGGTGGGGGCCTATCCCTTAACGACAGAGAAAACGCTACAGTACGATGTGTGCTGTGAGAGAAGACGGCTCTTCGTGTGGTCGAAGGCGGAGGAGGAGAAACAGCGAGACTGGAGCAGGCCCAGAATCGTCGGAGCAGCAGCGTGCCATAAGCGTCAGAAGAGGGAGAGTGAGAGAAAGCCTGGGCGAGAGGAGCCTGGAGGAGCGTTTGCACTTCTCCATGCAAGAGGGGCGTCGCACCTGTGTGTGTGAGGAGTTCGAAAGCGGCAGAGCAAGGAAGGCATCTGCCCCCCTCCTCTTTGATGCCTTCCTTGCTCTGCCGCTTTCGAACTCCTCACACGCTGAGTGTGAGAAGCAAACGCTGGCGGCACTGCTGCTGCGAACCAACTCACGTGCGCACGTACATCTCGGCAGCCCCTTTCGCCTTTGTGAAAACACAGCGACAAGCCTTTCGCAGAGGCATGTGGTCCACCTCACGCCTCGTCTACACAGCACTCCACTTTTCTTTTTTTCCGATCGCCCCCCTTGTGAATGCGTGTGTGCGAGTGTGCTCGATGGAGCGTACTCTTCGACGTTGAGCCACATAAGACCACACCATAATGCAAAGGGGCTTCCGTCCACACGAAAAAAAAACGCACGGGCAGATGAAACGATGATAAAAAGTGTATTGGCGACGAGGAGGCCCCACAGGACACCAAGAGTCGCCGAGCACGTGTTAGTCAATGATCCCTTCGTTAACAAGACGATCAGATGCGCTCAACGAAGCAGATAGCCTCGCCACCTCCCCGCCTCCATCCCCACATCCTCTTCCATGACGTCACTGCTCGCTCCTGTGTTTCCTCACGTGCTGGGCATGAAAGTTTCAAGGCACACACAGAGGGAGATGACCGGTAAGCTACATGTGACAAGTGAAGCAAAAAAGGTAGAATGCCCTCCACCCCGCTTCAACGCACCCGTGCCGTTCATGAATAAGTCGACGAAGCAGACACGCATACACACGCACTGCCCCTGGGGCTGCCTCACCGCAGCGGCGTCTCGGTCGTCTGGTGGCCGGCCCTCGTGCCGTCGAAGCGGACCGTGCGTCTCACGGGGCTCTTTCGTGCCCCGCATCCACACGACGCCGCGTTCGGTGGCCTCTGCTCCAGGGCGGATACGGGGCCGCGTCTGCTGTGCGGGGAGCAGGGGTTGCTCTGCGTGGATGCCGGAGGAGGACGAGGCGGGCCACGGCTCCGCCTCAGGGGAGGGCTCCCCGAGCACCTGCGCCTCTGCCAGGAATGAGGAGGGGGGGAGGGCGACACACCCTCTGCCAGCACAGGCACTCCCGTTGGAGCTCGTATGGATGTCCTTGCCCGTTTCTGTATCGTTGTCACTACCGATTTTGCCCCTTTCACCCACCCTTCTCTTGTACGTGTGTGTGCGTGTGTGTCCGACACGCCGTGGCCGATAGCGCGTGCGCCCGAGCGAGCCCCGTACGTCCCTCGATAGGCAGGCGAATGCTCCAAGTGCTGGGCAGCATGGGGGCTATGCCCTCTCCGTCAGCTCGCACGCCTCTGACAGGATCTGCCGCGCCACGACTCGGCGAGCCGTCGACGTAGCTCCTCGTGAGCCGGCACAAGCGTCATCCGGACTGCGACGACTTGTCGGCACAGCCCCGACCCTAACCTCTCCGCTAGCCCCAACGAGTCCGCCAGCCGTGCCCAAGAGCCCTCTGAGGGCTGTCCTTCGGGCCCCTGTAAACGCACACACGGATACAAGAGGTAGTGGTTTAGCGCCTCATTGGACGATTAAATCCACCCAGGACGTTGTCATGACGCAGAAACCTCCGGGAAACTGGGGTAGGCAAGAAGGGATTCACGCACCGATGGAACGCTACGTGGGATATGTACAGTGTCCCAAAGAGACTCTGAGAGGCGCTGCCCTCCCCCCCCTTACATTCGCTCTGAGAGCTAACAGGAATAAGCCTCCATGGGTCTGCATAAAAGCATTGGGGACACAAGGAACGGATTTAATGCGGCAGGCCCACGGACGGCCTACGTGGCCTTGACTGACAACTCATGAAATCAGATCGCGCTTATTCCTCCGCTTTCGCCATGCATGTAAGGCGCGTTGTAGGATCGCTTGCGAAGCACGGAAGACTCCTCTGGCGTCGCACCAAGCCAGCGCACCCACCACGATTGTGCACGCATGTACTCTCGCACAGCTAGCAGCAGCCGCTGGCGTCGGACCTCAGCGCGCCGAAGGACGTCGCGCGGATTTGGCTGCTGAAAGGCTGACAATGTGAAGTAGATGAGGCTCGGTACCACGAGTGCCGCTGAGACCCCAAATGCAGACAACACTCCAGCGGTGTCCAGCGACCTGCGAAACACGCTGAAGTATTGCAGCGTTGGCCGGTCACTGTATATGGTCGTCGAGTACACGTAGAAGAGGGGCATGCCCACAAGCGCAAGGAGGTTGAGCGGTGTTAATGCGTGCGACTCCCACCACATCGTGAACATCTGCGACAGCATCAAGGCTGTGTAGGCGACTGTAAACGTCACGTCATTCGTAGCCGTGCCCCCGCTATCCGCGTACGCGAAGCTCGGGCCGTATACCCCCGTGCACAGCCAAAGCAACAAGATCGATTGCAGCACACCACGCAGCACAAAAGATACAAAGAACTCGCCTGGGCGTATGTCAACAGCGCGCCGCGTCAACTTGTAGAGGTACGGGTTGCGCTCCAGCACTACGCGAGGCGCGCAGCGATCGAGGCAGTATAGGATGGTCTGCGGCAGGGTATAGAAGCCGTTCCACATGGTAAGAGAAAAGCTGTTCCAGAAGGTGCCACCAGACGCGTAAGTACCGATAACGTTGTAGGCAAGCTGAATGAAGGAGATCAGCATCGACTTGTAGAAGCTGTACTTGATTACGTAGGCGGTTCTTGCGTACGCCTGCTGTCCATGAACGAACAGCAAAGCGCGCAGGTCGGAAAACTGCGTAATGGAAAAGTCTGCAGCACGTGCCGCCTGCTGTCCCTCCTTGCCCACAATTCCAATGCCCACGTGTGCCTCCTGCAGCATTGCGACGTCGTTGCCGCCATCACCGACGGACAGTGTCACAGAGCCGCCTTCACGCACAAACTTGGTGACGGCGGCTTTCTGGCTCGGTGTTGAGCGTGCGCAGATGACACTGCAGCAGCGACCTGATATCTCGCGAAAGCGTGCCCGCAGTACAGGGTCCTGCAAAATCGCCTCCAGCACAGTGCCGCCCTGCACAACCAAGACGGCGTTGCGCTCGGCGCCCCCGCCAACGAATGCGCCCCCGCCAGAGCTGCCTCCGCTTCCATCGGCGGTACCGTCCGCTGCCCGCGCCATCGCGCGCAGAGAATCGTTCGACAGCTGAGAGGAGTCGCTCTCGACGAAGCGCAACACACGCGTTTCGAGCGCCTTGCCGCATATCTGCGCCGCGGATTTCGACACCGAGGCGGCGCTGCCGTGCCGCGGCTTCGAGAGTGAGGTAGGCAGCCGCTCTATCGGAAAGGTGAGCAACTGCTGGCGCCACTCGCTAGCACGAGCGGCGACACCGCCGCACCTGCTGGGTCTACGGGCGAAGCCTGTTGCAGCAGGCACCGTCTCACTAATGCGAATCACCGTATCACTTGGGCTGTACAGACCGCAAGACAGCCCAATCTGCTCTGCGGTTTCCAACTTGTCGCCTGTCAGCATCCAAACCTTGATGCCAGCGATGAGCATGTCGCCAATCGTCGCCTGCACATCCTCCTGCAATTTGTCTTCGATGGCGGTGATACCGATAATACTCACACCTGACTCCATCTCCGCGCGCAGTGCATCGAGGCGGGCCTGTCGTCCCTCGGTCAAACAACTTGCCTGCGAGACGCTGCCCAGAAATCTGGCGAGCTCATCCCGTGAGAGTTCCTTGCACGCCACCAGAAGGGTGCGGAGACCGCGGTGGGCGTAGTGGGACAGATTCGCCGCTAAACGAGGGTGGAGCGGGGGACTTTTGACGCGTTCCGAGGCGGCCAAGTGCGACGGCCCCGGTGAGGTCATCTCCATCACTCGATCGTCGGCGCCTTTTACAGCAAACCAAATGCGGCCGGTCGCTGGATCCTCTACAATGACGCCCATCGTCTTTTTCTCAGATGAGAAATGGAAGATGTGGTGCACCGCCCACGTCTGCTCGTCCTCCTCCCCTTCACCCCCTGCAACATGGACGAGGTTGTTAGCCTCTGGCGCCGCCACTGCTGCTACCCCGGCGTGAGTGCTACCGTTCCTGCGGTTCGTGCGAAGCACGGCGTGGTGGTCGCTGCGGTGCACCAGTGTGACGCCCAACTTGCGCATCCCCATGCAGAGAGCGACCTCGTCTGGAGACCCGGCGTGGTACGCAATCGCCGAGCTCCTCGTGAGGTCGTCCGGTGATGCATGAGGATGTACGACCTCCACGGTGTTGCACAAGGCGACCATCTGCGCAAATTGCCGCATGGCCGCAAGCGCAGAGGGGCCGAGCTCCCTGAGCTCCTCCGGCGGATGCAGGCTTCTGCTCGCTGCTTTGGAAATGGAAACGTGGTGGCCAGGGTAGATGGTCACTGCGTCCAGCTCCATCACATTCTGCGTCAGGGTGCCTGTCTTGTCAGACAGCACACAGTCGATCTGGCCCAAGTCCTCCAGGATGCTGGAGTTTTTCGCCTTGCACCCAGACCACTCAGAGGAGTTCGGCAGCAGCGACGCCGCCGCCTCGTGCATCATCGCGTCGTCCCACTCCACCGCGCTGGCCATGTAGTGCTTGCATATGTCCACGACAAACTTAAAAGAGACCGGAATCATTACCGTGGTGAGCAGAAAAAAGCGCAGCGGGTAAATGAGGGCAGACCCGCCTACCTCGCTCGCCGGCTGTGGCAGGTACCAAAACGCATCTTGGATGCGACGGTTCGCCTGAAAGCCAAAGAATCCAAAGACAACGGCGTTAAGTGTTTGACACACAAAAATGTAAATAGAGTAGCGGCTGACATCCTTATCGATTTGTGCCCACTTCACCGGCGCTTCACGTTTGTTCATGCCGCACTTCGTCTCATTGCCTGTATAGACAGCAACGCACACCACCTGCGCGACGTTCTTGAGGACGCATGACTGAGGGAGAAGATGGTCGTGAGTGAGGGGCACCCGCAGCGCTGCGTCGCCTGTGCCGTAGACCGTCGCGGGCGCCGTCAGTTGAAGGTCTGCGCAGGCGTCAAAAGAGTCCACGATAGGAGACGGTGAAGGGCACTCGAGACACAAACACGCGACGGCAGAAATGATACATGACGCCAGCGGCGGCTCCGTCTCCGAATCGACCTCGCAAACCGTGCGTGGGCACCGCGAGAGATTGTCAGGGCCGATCGCAGACCACTGCACGACCTCCTTTGGCTTCAAGTCAAGCTCCCCGTCCAAGTTGTCGGTGCGAATGTACACCGTCGACGAAGCGCCGAGAGCGACAACGTCACATGGAAT
Organism: Leishmania martiniquensis; assembly: GCF_017916325.1. NCBI lineage: Eukaryota > Euglenozoa > Kinetoplastea > Trypanosomatida > Trypanosomatidae > Leishmania > Leishmania martiniquensis. The sequence goes on from NC_090165.1 coordinate 826,344, forward strand.
TTCCTCGTCCTCGCGCAGGAGCAGTACATCGCCCACTCTTATATCAGCATTGATCCGCGAGACCCAGGAAGCACGGCCGGCGTCAAGCACCCTTCGAGGTGTGTGGTTGTACGCGTGGTCCTGTCTGTGTCGCTTCACGTCATCGTAGCCTTCCTTCAAGGCGGTCAGCGTGAAGGCGAAAAGGAGCGGCAGCAGTGTGGAGAGCGGACTGACAGGGGCGATCACGGAAATGAACTGTAGTACGGCCACGAGCAGGAAGTAAAAGTTTAGAGGACGGCTGAACTGCTCGTAGAGGTTCTTGAAGATGAAGTTCCGCACCGTGTAGCGGCTGTTGATCACGAGGTTTGTGCAGTATTGATTCGCCACGGCTTTGTCTAGTGGCCGAACGTGACGCATCTCATACGGATCAGCGTTGCTTGTCTGACGGCTAGGCCGCAGGGCGTGTATAGTGCGGCCCCGACGGCTGTCTCCGGAGCGCTTGGGGACCCTCGCCAAAGAGAGGTTCTGTGCAGTGTTCTTGCAGCAGCGCTGCAGGCGCAGTCCTAACCGTCTGTACCACAAGGACGCCGCCGCTCCCACGGAAGCTGCCGTCGCAGCAGTCTTCTCTCTCGTAGATAAGTGGCGTTTCTGACTTGAGGCGGTGAAGACACAGTCGCTGCAGCCAGAGTCACCGCGTGAATCACAGACATCGAGTGCACGAGCCACGTTACACCCGATGCCGCGCCGCTGAACTGGAAAGGGGCTCGCGGTTGTGCTGCGTGGGATGGAAGGACTAGAGGGAGGGGCGTTGACGCCACAGGTACTTGGGGAGCCGGCGATGTGCATTCTAGGGCCCCTGCACCTCGCTTTTCTAGGAAGACAGTGGCTGAGGCGGACTTTGCCGCGCCAGCTCCAATCACCTCGCTGCGATTGTGGTGGCCACGTAAGGGGAGTACAGTGAAGCCGCCCAGTGAACGTGGAGAGGGGTGACCAGAGTGGAGAGGGGTGACCAGAGTGGAGTGGGGTCGCGGTAATGAGAGGAAACGCACACGCGGAAGCGCGGCGCACGCACGCTATCGCTGAATGGCGGTGGCGCGCGGATCGGACACGGGGAGCGGACGCGATCTGCCTCGCCACCAACTTAAGTTCACCAAACGATCGTCAGCAGGTAGTGGCCGCCCGAGCATGAGTGACGCAACCAGAGAACGGTCATGAAGACGAAGGCGGAGAGGTGTCACGCCAGAGAAAGCAAATTTCACAGGGCCGTAGGGTGCGTGTGTGTGTGTGTGTGTATGTGCGAGGCGCTCGAGTGTGTGCCCTGAGAGCGCCACCTTGGGAACCCTTCGCTTGGTGTTGCTGTAATACGATCTCTTGTTAGGATGTGGGATGCAAAGAGAAGTGGCGCGCACCTGTCCCCGAGTCGTTCGTTACTGTTTCGTGTCCAGGCACTGTGGCAAGCAGGCAAGGACGGGAACAGAGCACGGAGGGAGGGAGAAGGGAGAGCGGCGGAGTAGGCGTAAAGGCAGCGAATGAGTGCGGATGGCACCTTTCAGAGATGATGAGACACGCACCCCTCTGCCCCTCTACACGTGCGTGAAAAGGAGAAATGGACGTTGTGCGGTTAGAGGGAGTTGATGGCCAGAAAGAGAGGAGCGTGGTACACAAAAAGGGGATGCGAAGAGAGAGGGAGGGGGTGGGAGGCGAATGTGTCTCGCCCGGCACCACAGTGCGGGCGCCTACACCCGTTTCCGGGGATGGGCACCACCGCGTGCGAGCACGGGTGTGTGCAGCAAACTGCCGCGACAGCTCAAGAGGAGTCAGGTGCTGAAGCGGCTGTCGCGCTCAGCATGGCCAAACGTCACAGTTTCTTCACAAGGCAGCCTCTGGGAAACCACTCGAAATGTTATGCTGCCCTTCGGCGTCACACCTCCCGTCGCTCACGGCCTGGCCGCAAGCTATGAGCATGGAGGCAGCAGTACAGCGAGAGCCTCTCTACCATCTTTTCGTTTTGCTGAACGTGTTTGTTCTTCTCACGCAATACAAGCGTAATATACAACACTACCAGTGCGCTTTCGAAGAGCATGCAGGCAAACCTCCCGCAGCCACGCACAACGGCTGCGGGTGGGCAGATTTCGCCGCACGAGGGCCTCTCATAGGGCAGATGGCCAAGATAGTTGCGGCAACGCAGGTCAGCCCCCTACTTGCGCCGCTGCTGCGCATGATCCTCTCGCAACTCGCGCTTCACACGAAGCGGGTCCTGCAGGAATTCCTTGCGCATGTACTGCTGGTGCGCGCGCGTAGACTTCTGCTGCTTCCTTCGAAGTTGCGCCGCCACCCGCGGACCCCACTGCTCAACCAAGGTCGAACGGTCACCCATTCCTTTGCCGACCTCTCCGATATCATTCGGTGGGTTGTCAGCACTGCTCTGCGAAGCAGCGGAGGCTCCTGTGTGCGGCCTGGCATCACCTGGAGGCGCGAGGGCGGAGGTGACAGAGACCGCCACTGAGGGAGCACCTGTAGTGGTAAAAGCACCGACCGCGGAGGTCGTCGCTGAAAAGCCGAACGGCACGGCGGCAATACCACGAGCCGACTTCACCACACCATGAAAGAGCTCCTCAACCGGCGCCAGAACAGAGGCACTCTCGTCGAGCCAGTGATCCACGTCCACCTTGATAAAGTGCTCGATCGCCGTCTCCGCGTCGTCATCGGCCTGCATCGGGTGCAAAATGCGCCGCAGCCGTGAACGCAACGCCGCGCCGCGCCAAACCGGTTGAATGCGCCGGGCCGCACGCTCCTGCCGGCGCCCCTCGGACTCTCCACGCGCGAGTCGAAGACGGTGCAGCTCGAGGCGAGCCCGTCTAACAAGGACACAACTCAGCAGCCACTCTGCAATATATGCACGAGCAAGACATCCGACGTGGTCCTGCCGCTGCTGCTCGTAGGAAAGGTTACGAACGTGCATGTTTGCGAGCGGTTCGCCGTCTGCCGGCAGAGCGAGTGCGGCTGGAAGGGAGTGCTCCGAGAGACTGATCCATTCCGACACAACTGCGGCATCGACCCGGTAGTGCTCCACGCGGCACTGGTGGTTCACGGTGCGAGCGTGGATTTGTGCCGCTACCACACGATCTAGATCGGAAAGTGACCCCGCGCAATCATTGTTGGGTGGCTGGTGGCCATCGCTCTCTTCACCAACAGCTGCGGTCTGAGCGGCCGCCGGAAGTTCGCCGCTCTCACAGCAGGGCCATGGACGCCGTGCTCCCGTCTCGCGTAGTTGCTTCTCCTCCAGCAGCTGCTGCAGCTGTGCATCCCAACACAAGGCGGAGAAGACTTCTCTGTAGAGCTGAGGGGTAGCACAGAGGTATCGCCCCGACGGCGTCGCAAGAGCTGCGAGAGCAGCGTCGGGGCGCTCTTCATGGTCCAGATCGGCGTCTACCTCCGCCTCTGGTGCTGTTGCAGAAATGGCTGGAGCACAAGACTCCAGCACCTGCCTCTGCGCGCATGCGTGTGCTCGAGGAGAAATGTTCAGCACCTCTAAAGACGGCACCAGATCGTACAGCGCGCGAGCCGTCGCCGCAGCAAACTGCGCGTTGTGCGAGGCCGTGGCGAGACATGGATTTCCTGTGAGGTCGAGAACCTGCAGCCGCGTGCAGCACCTCAGTGGCTGTAGAGCGCTTAGGGAGTCAAGCCGATTGTGTGATAGCTTCAAGTACTGCAGTCGCGGGCAGTGCTGCACACCACTGATGTCACTGATTTCATTTCCCTCGGCCTGCAACTCCGTCAACATAGGAAACCACCCCAGCGACGACGCAGCAAGAGAGGTTAGCTTCGCATGGTTGACAAAGAGGTGCGTTAAACAAGGATAAACGTGCTGGCTTGTTGGAAGGCCACACAGTGGATTGTGCGAGGCGTTCAGCCTGCTGAGCAGCATCAGCGCGTCGGACATGACTTCGTCATCGCCTCCACTCCTTCCCGCCGTCAGCCACGTAAGATTGTTGCTCTCAACATCCAGCTCGCGCAGCAGCGGCAACCCGCTGGCGGCTTGAACATCAGTCAGTCGGTTATGCGCTGCTGAAAGCTCGCGCAGCTCCACGCAGCCGCTGAGGGAATCAAGGGTAGTCAAATTGTTCGCCTTGGCCAAGCAATGAACCAAGGAGGAAGAGGCCATCGCACTGAGCGGTGTGAGCGAGGCTAGAGCATTAGAGGACACATCGACGAACAGCAGGTGAACCTGCGCCGCTAGCGCGTGGTTGCGCGCCGCTGTCACGTGGCGCAGGTGGGAGGAGCGAGCAGAAGCAACTCTAGCTGTAGAGGCGCGACACTGGTCAGGCAATCCTGTCTCGGGAGCTTTGCTGGTCATGTCTATCGTGTCTGATGTGTCGAGGGAATGCAGCTGAGCATGAGAGGCGCTGAGCCGCTGCAAAGAGGAGAAAGTGCGGACGGCCTCCAGCACGTCGAGCAGTCGTATTGGGTTTCCGCTGAAGTCCAGCTCCTTGACCAGGGGCGCGATGAATAACACCTCGTCGGGCTCGCGTTGTGTCTCGGCAGCTGCAGCACCGCGGAGGCGCAGGTGACGCAGCTGATCCCAGTTCACTCGCTGCACATCGCCCAGCGAGAGGTCGAGCTTGGCAAGGTAGTGGTGTGCTCGCTTTGGGTGGCGTAGCACAGCGTGAAGAGACGGCCAGAGCAGCCTCACTAATGCGTCGGCATCCAGCACTCCACCATGCGCGGTAGGAAGTGCCCCTCCCTCCACGAGAAGCAGGTTTTGGGGAAGGACTCGTAAACCAACGGAGGTGTCGATACTGTTGGGGCTCTGAGGGGCGGCTTGCGCGTGAGCGCGATAGCGGCCCTCAGCTTCTGCAAGAAGCGCACGGACGTTCTCGAGCACTTTCCGGTGTGCGGTACTCCAGCGCAAGAGCGCGGCTCGTTCCGTGCGCAAAGGTGCGATGCGCCAGCAATACCATTCGCTCTCGCGCAACGCCCTTTCGTTGAAAGGCACCCCAGGGTCCGCCACAACTGCCTCGCCTCGGCCCTTGTGTGTCCAGGAGCCAGACCAGAGACGCTGTTGCTCAAAGGCGGAACGAAGCTGCTCCACTGCTCTCCTCGCAGCTGCCACCTCGTCATCCCGGCGTCGCTGGGTGACGATTTGAGCGAGCTGCTCTTCCTCGTTCGCATCGCGACGCAGCAGCCCAAGTGACAGTGCCTCCTCTTGCAACAACTGCTCCCGCTGCACCTCCCACTCTATGATGAGCGTGTACACCAGCTTTTCCACCTCTTGCAGCCGTCGAAGTTCCTCCGACTGTCGCGCCAGCGCCCTGTCCTTGTTGGCCGACGTGAAGAGTTCCGCGAATGCGGCGTGCTGCGCATCGCCCAGGGACTCCACAGCCTGTAGAGCGGCCTGCTCGAGCTCACTGCGCTGCTCTGCGTAGAGAGCAAGCTGCTCTTCACCGGCGCGCATTTCGCGCTCCACCAACTCATCTTCGAAGCGCATGCGGCGGCGCTCACAGGCTTCGCGGTCAAGCAGAAATGAGTCCCGGGTCGCCTTCCAGCGAATTTGTTCGAGTGAAGAGCGCCCAAGTGACTCAGACTCAGCTGCGCCGCCGCTTCCTCCGCGCTGCTCATGCTGAGGAGCGCTGATGCGACGAGCAAGGCCAACCTGGCTCTCTGCCTCGATTGATGACTTGTGGGCAACTCCACGACGGTAATATTGCTCCTCCTGAGTGGGGGAGAGCAACACGTCGAGCTGCTGCACAAACGACGGAAGGGTTGCAAGGCCAAGTGCGCTGCGGTCCTCACCCAGCATTTTTGTCTGCGCCAAGCGTTCTCTTGCAGCACTAACAACTCGACGCCCTCGCACGCATTCCTCTCGTGACACCACAGCAGCCCGCTGCACCTCTGCATCACGAAGCTCCGTGTTAGCGATCCGTGTAAGCATCTCCGTATTCCTCATCAGCAGCTGCGGGAGCGACAGAGACTTCTCATCCCCGTTCGGGGGGCTTACTAGCGGGACCGACATGTCTAGCTCAGGAAGCGGCGGGCTGGGTGCCACCGGGTGCTCCTCTGGCGCGTGGGACACAGCACAGTCGTCTACAGTAATCGACTGCGCCGTCTCCGACAGCGAGACCGGCAGTGCCATCTCGAAGGCGTAAAGATGGGGGAGTTTCGGGAAGAGGAGGCAGACGACTTGAGCGTCCGCGCCGACATCTTCTGCAGGAGACACCAGCAATGGCTCATGATGCGGTGCCCGGGTACCGCTCGCAGGCGCCTCACCCGTGCTCAGAGTGAGGGCTTCGCGGAGCCGCGCACGCCCTTCGCGCGCACGACGAAGCAGCTGCACCACCTCCTCTTCCTCGCTGTCGCCATTCAACACCTCCACTCGGTCGTAATACTCATCCAGCGCATCCTCCGTAAGCAGCGCTTCACGCTCTCGCAGCTCTCGAACGGCATCCTCCGTGTCTGTCGCTTCGCCAACCACTGCCTGAGCAGAGCGTGCGCTTACTGTCTCGTCTGCCTTTGCCAGCAGCTGCTGCATGGATTCGATGAGGCCGCTATATTCCGTGTCCTCGATGCCTGCGGTCACGCCAGCTACCTTTACGGGAGAGCCGTCACCACGTTGCACCGCAGGCGCAGCATGAGCTTCTGGTAGAAGCAAGCGCGATGCCACAGCCATGATAGAAGCACCCTGGGCAGCAAGACTCGCACGGCGCGCCCACTCCTTTCCCCTTCGCAAGACGGCGGCATGCCGCTCAAACGTGGGAGAACGGTCGATGGCGGTGGGCGGCGGCATTGCTGTGTGACGTTCCCTTTCTTCTCCCTGTGGCCCGTTAGATCTTCTCAGGCCCTCGAGGGCGTCCAGCGTATCATTAACAGTCTCCATCAGCGACGATGGTGCCGTCTTGCCTAGCAGCATGAGAGACGGAAAGTGCTCGTGGAGATAGAGACGAAGCGGGTCCTTGTGCGCAAGTGTGCGGCCACACCGTGAAATAGTCGAGACTTCATTGCAGCCAGAGCCCTTTGCAATATCACCGTCTCGCGCACTGTCGTCGTCGTCGTTGTTGTCGTCCATGGTGCCTGTGAGAAAAACATGACCGTCACCCATCTCTGACTTAAACCGACTCGGGGCGACCCACTCAACGATGTCGTCGTAGGGCCCCTCCGCACCGTACTCGGCCAGCAGGGCGGTTTCCTCCTCTGGTGTCAGCTGCAACGTAGGCGACACCGCAGCGGTGACCGCGCCCCCCTCGCTATTTGTCTTGTAACACGCATCGTCGTTCATTTTGGCGGATGCTGTCATAGAGGGCAGTCCCACTATCTAGCGCCGATCGAACAACAACAAAAAAAAGGACATAGAAAACAGTGATGCACGAGAGATGACAGTTCCATGTGCGCCCAGACTCCCTTTTGCACATGGTGGAAGTGGGACGTGGACAGCGTACTCAGCTGCTGCTGCTGCTGTGGTGGTGGTGGTGGAAGATGGTACGTTCGAACATATGCGGTGAAGTGATTGGCAGGGGGGGAGAATAGAGGGAGAGGGAAGGGTGGACGCCAATGCATGTCTCGAACGCCAAAGAAAGCTGCGCACATGGCGTGCGCTCCCCGGCATTGGCGTCTTCTTTTTTCTTTTTTTTTATCCCAGTGACCTCTCAGCGAGCAGGGCAGCAGAAGAGCGGGAGAAGAGCGTAAAGGACAGGAACCCTAAAGCACGTAACGTCCTCACCTCAACAGAAGGAAGAGAGGGGCGGGAAGGATTTCACACCGTGGATCACCCGAGCCGGTCGAGGCCATGCGTGCGTGAGCTCACAACGGAGTGCTCTCTCCGGGAGAATCTGAATTCGGTTTTCACCACACACCACAAGAGAGAGAGAGAGCGAGAGCGCCAACAGACAACCGAGGAGGATCAACGACGGCCACCTCGGACCTGTGCGGCTCTCGCCATCTTCGTTGCTCTCTCTCTATAAATATATTTATCTCTTTTCTTTCGTGGTTTTCGCACCTCGCCCGCGTACGGTGAGGTGCTCAGACGGAATGACGAGCAGAGAGCGCACCAACAATTGTTTGTGCGCTACGCACGACAAATCTGAATGTCTGTGAAGAGAAGTGCTCATGACGGGTAAAACGCCACCAAACGGCACACATTGCGGTGTTCGAGACAGCGAAGCGAAACGGAAACGAAAGGGGAATAGGGTAAAAGCGGCGGCGCAGCGAATGGGAGACGCGGGACTCAGCAACTCTATGATGGCGATACCACACGACACAATGAATACACTGAAAGGGAGAGTAAATGCAGATGAACATCAAAGTGACGAGCTCCGATGGATGCACTTGCGGGATGTTGAATGCCTCTCTCTCTCGTCTTGGAAAATGCGTGATGGCGCGCGCTTGTGCACGTACGCATCCCTCGCTTGATCGCTGCTTGTCTGCTACGCACCCTCCGTGTTACCCTTTATGCCGCTCTGTTCACCTCATCGGCCTCCCTCGCCATTTTCAGCTGCAGAAGACGCGTAGGCGAGCCGACTCGATTGAGCATTCGAGGCAGACAGTGCGGCATACACACAGACACATACAGGTAGCCGTAGGATTGCGCACACTAGTACGAGGAGTCCCAGAGTCATACCAGCGCGAGATGCGCGCGCACACACACACATACACACAAACGCGGCCGACTCTTTTCACGGACGAAGGAGTGTCACGAACTTGGACAGGCGCACGACACAGAATTCCCCAGAGAACGCCTCTCGTCGCCGCCTCTCGACATGAACCCACAAACGCTGCAGCGCGACGGTCGTGAACAAGACGCGCGGGCGTGCAGGCGCCCTCATGCATCAGATAATGCTGCGGAATACGCACCAAAAAGGGTGTCGCGCAGAAAAAAAAGAACATTACGATGCCAACGCCCACACATCTTCGTCGCTTAAAAGGCCGTGCGCCTCATACGCGTGCAGGTCCGCCAGGTAAGAGGAGCACGTCGCTAGGGTGTCAAGGGGCTGGTGAAAAGCGGATGCTGCTGAGCAGCTGTCCGAGCTGGGCAATTCGATTCTCTGAGAAGAGGTGTCTGAAAGCGGCTTCGCAGGGAAGATGCGGTGGAATCCGCGGGCGTAGGCGAGCTCGTCCTTCAATCGCAGCTCTACTTCCGCGCGAGCTTCTTCATGACCACAAGCATTCAAGCCAGTCGCAGCCGCCTCAGCCGCATGGAAAAGCCCCCGCTCCGTCGCTCCAAGCGAGCGGCTCATGTTCTCACGCAGATGCGAAGAATTCCACAGCGTACTACCTGGAGTCATGGTTCGCTCGAACGGCTCCAGCATGGCCAAATTAAGCAGGTCCGCCACCACGTTTGTTTTGGTGGAGTAGTCCAGCGTCGAGCTACTCTCAAGAGACGGAAGCGTGTTGACTTCAATGAGATACGGGTGGAGGCTCGCGTCGAGCATAACATCGAAGCCATAAAGTTCAAAGTAGCCGCCCGGCATCGACACCCGCCGCACAGCGTCGTTGATGATTGGCCGCACTGCAAACAAGGTGCGACTGATAAGCTGGGCGATTTCCTCGCGTACGGCATCCGAGGGTCGACGAGCCGGTATCACTCCCGCTGCTTGTGTTGCACTACCTTCACTGCAAGCATCGATGCAGCTCCACAGTCGCTGAAGGGGCCACTTGAGCTCAGGTGTAGCTGCGGCACTTTCTGTCAAGCCAGCATCTCCGTCAGCGGAGGTGGCCTCTGGCGACAAGGTTACCTCGGCGCGGCCATGGTGCTGCATAGCGATGTACCGCCTGCCGACCGAGTAGTTCGTGAGGTGACGGAAGCGGTCGAGCATGTGCGCTGTGCATTGCTTCGGCAACAGCTCACTGGCCCTATTCTCAAAGGCCTCGTTGTCGCCCCGGTTTGTTTTGCGAAGCTCAACACGCGAGGATGGTGCACTCGCGGCGTCGGTGTACGGCTCCGCTGCAAAGCGCACGAGCCCTTCTTCGTGCCAGTAGACAGTGAGCGGGTTATAGGAGGTGACGGCGACGTACAGACGCAGGTCCATCTTCCGTCCCTCGATGAGAAGAGGATCCTCGATGTACTCTTGCACCACGTAGCTGCTGAAGAGCCGCCGCGTCTCCTTAGAGGCTGCCTTGCACTCGATGTCCTCCATGATGCGCTGCCATGAAGGAGCGTGTTTCGTGCCGCCCTGTGAAATCAAAATGCCCCGGCCGCAGCTACCACGAGACGGCTTCCAGATGAAGTGCCGGTCGCTCGGTGCAGCCTTCATAGCGGCCACCAGACTCTCCCGCTCTTGCGGGTAGAACCAGGTGCGTGGGACATAGTTGTAGCGTGCCTGCACCGCCTCCCGCTCTGCTGGCGTGGCGGCGAACTTCATGGCATCCGTGAAGGCGCGGCGTACATTTGCTGCCATCCCTCGCTTGCAGCCGAGGTTCGCGTGGCTCAGTGGAAAGTGGTTGTACCGCTGCTGCGAGCGCACCATGCGCAGCTTCTCTAAGTAAGCCGCCTGGTCAGCCGGAGCGGCAGGAGGGAAGTGCAGAGAGGGGGCAGGCTGACCGTCGCGCAGCATTTCGCAAAACGGCATAGATCGTCCCCAGAGAAGGTTACTCGCCACGTCGCGAGCCTCCGCAGGAACACGGCGGAATCCAGCCTTCAGAAGCGGGAGCCGCAAGGCGTAGTACTCGCACGAAGAAGACGTGATGCTGAAAAGTGGCAGAGCAGCGCCCAGTACGCTAGGCCGAAAAGTGTAGTCAGGGGTGGATGTCTCACGCATGCGGGGAAAATAGAAACTGGCCTTGCGCCTCGGGCTGCTCGCCGGCTTCAAGAACACCGGCATCGGCGCTACAGACTCCACTGCTTGCGGGAGGGAGGGTGAAGGTTTAGAGGGAGACATGCTGGCCAGCTCACCCGCCTTCGTGGCAGCAGCAGCCGCTGCTGCGCAGAGACGCCAGTGATGACGGAGCATGCTGTCAAGGGCAACCGCTGAAAGCGGCGGAGGGCTCCGCTAATGACAGCGAGTAAGGGATGCCGAGAGAAGGGTGCGTGTGGACCCGCGTCGCGCAGCGCTGAGTCGAAGCCGAAAAAGAAAACGAGGTGATATATACGTATATGTATATATGTATGCGCCACGAGTAGAAAAATCTGTCGCTCTTACCGATCACCTCGTCCGGTAAAGCCCCCTTTTCGCTCTCGCTTGGCTCAAAGGAGTGTGCACCTAAACGTACACTACTTTGCCCTTCTGTTAAATACCCCTCCGGACACCAGTGCACGCAGCGACCCGCATTAAAGAAGCGCCACGCTGATGACGAAGGCCGAGAAAAATTTCAGGTTCGATTAGTATGCTGTGTGGGGCTGCCGTTCTTAGGGCGTTCCTCTGCGTTTTTCTGCACGCTCAGATCACAGAAACTCCCATGAAAGATCAGAGGGAAAAAAGGCGATGCCCGTTGGGGTGGGTCGTATGTGCGTGTGTGGTGCAGTGGCTTGCTCGTGCGACCCACAGAAGTGCCTTCGTTGCCCTTCGCGCGAGTCTTGAGAAGAGAGAAGGGGGGAAGGGGTCCTCACAGGAGAGTCAAAACAAACAAAAAAGGAACAGCGACCACAGCGACGGATATATGGAGGAGATCGAGTGTGGGGAAGGAGAGCAAGAACTAAAAGAAAGGCAGGAGCTCCACCCATGCAGGTCCACATCCTTGTCCTTCGCTGCGCGGGGATTGCCCTCGGCAGCTGTGCCGGATAGAGCGGGTAAGCTCTTCTGAGGAAAAGAATGCCCTTGAGGTGCGGAAAGACGGTCATTATTGTGTGCACAACGACGCAGCTTTACACCGCGCTATAACCCGCCACGCCAACGGCCTGATGCCCACGCCAAGGCAGGACGCCGCGGGCGCCTACCCGCGTGAGCCACTGGTTCATCTTTTCTTTCGAGGTGCGCCAATTCTTCAGCGACACACTCACAGTTACAGATCGAGAGCAACGCTCTCAGCCGCATCCACGCCACCGACACACACACATTCAATCAGCCCGACACCAATGGAGCAGGAAGCAGAGCACTGTCGGGTGCGACGCGAAGGCAGTGGACGAGAAAGCGGGCGCCTCCGTAAGGGTGGCAGAGCGGACACACATTTACGCATACACAAAGACGGGAAGTCGCACAGACGCCCCAGATGGCACCCAAGCTCAGCTGACAAAACCCAACGTCAGGGGGGGAACACGAGGCGCCGAAGAAGAGCGCGAGCCACACCCGCGAAAGTTCCTCAGTAAGAGGGGCAACGGGAAAGGAAGATGAACGCGAAGACCACCGTAAATGGCGAGGACGGGAAAAAAAGGCGAGAGGCCTTCAAAAGCTCCGGCGGCACGAAGCAGCGCGGCCCGAGAAGATGGGGTGAGGCTCGTCTGGTATGTGCAGCCAATAGGAGTTATTTTTCTATGCTGCTCTTCTGTCGCCCAAGACCTGCCCCGTTCCGTCAAGGGCTGCCACGGACCGACGTCGCGCTGCCGCTCATGATATCAGGCCCGCTCTTCTCACATGGCACTGTAGCTCGACCTGTGGGGAGGAGGGAGAAGAGGAGCTTGCCGAAGGAAAGAGGAACCGAGCGAGAGCGCAATAAGAGAGCCTCCTCCCAAAAAAGGAAGTGGGCAAGAGACCAGCGGAGGCACACCAAAAATTGTGATGAGCAAGCAGGAGAGAGAAAGATGCTGCCCTTTTCGCCTTGAAAGGCGGTTGGTGCAGTGCGACTCTGAGGGAGGGGGAGGGAGCCAGTGGGAAGTGCCGGGCGAGCAAAGGGATCTCATGCACACGCACCAACGAACAACATCGGGCACCCGCGTGCTTTCCACGCGCACTCCATGGTGGCAGATGATGTGCCGTTTAAGGGACAAGGTACGTGGCCCTACCATGTCATCACCACTTAGCCGCTTCCAAATCGATTTCGCGAGTTTCTTGATTGCCCATTCCGCTCTCTATCCACACCACTGGGCGTTACGGCTGCCTCACGCATCCGGCAGATGTGCAGTCGAGCTGGTGAGGGGCAAGCACCTGTAGCACCCAAGACACCTCGAAGTTGCGCAGCGCCCCAAAGTATGGAGAGCTCACGTACCAGCTCTGCGCCAGGGGAAGCTGTCCCGCGTACTTGCCATGCTGGATGAGACTTCTCGGGCGAATTCCCATCAACGCACGCAGCGCCTCGTAGCTAGAGTGGATGCGAAGTCGATTCTCTTCCACAAAGGCGTTGATCACAGATACCGCTTTCATCTTGCCCATTTCCCGACCGGGTGGCTTCCATGAAAGATGACCTTTGTCGACCGTTGAGCAGCTTTCCCCCGGCCCACGGCTCAACTCAGCGGCAATGGCCGTGTGCGTTGGATTTTGAAGCAAGGCGAACATCCGCCGCAGCCCGGCCACCTGTGCATCAAGACGGCCGCGATGGAGAGCTAACATATGCGAGACGAGCGCTTGCTGAGCGGCTGGACTGGCCGCCTCGGCGAAGGAGTCGGCCAACTCAAGAAGCAGAGCAGAGGGCACCCCATGCTTGGCTACTGTTATGGTACCGCTTTCGATGAGATCCTGCATACGCTGCCGAAACTCAGCAAGCGGCATCGACAGCTGATTCGCCATTTCGATCTGGTTCGACATGTTCGGTGTTACCTGGCATAGTTCCAAAACTGCATCCGTGGCGCCGAGCTGCCGAAGGAGGAGGCCCACGCCGGCGGCACAGGAAGACCCACCAGTGGCCATGGCGGTGCCACTGCGTCGCCGCTTCACCGGCGCCGCGCTGCCGCGGACGGTACAATTTGTGGCGGCGCCCGCCAGCTCCGGATTGAGATTCCCTTCCTCCTCACCTTGGGCTTTTAGAACCTTGTAGCCAAGGGGGTAGCAGCCTAAAACGCTCTTGAACGGAGCTGGTAAACGGCGACTGTGCGTGTGTGAGGGTGACTCATCACCTGGTAGGGTGGTGAAGCGAGTCGCGGTAATCATCAGGAAAAGGACCGTCTCGATGACCTCCTCGCTTAACCCCAAATCCGCTGACAGAGCAGATACGGAAACGAGCATCAGTCGCTGCCCGAAGCGGGTGGTGGTACCCGACAAGATCGCCCGCACAATCGACTGCATCTCGGACGGCGAGAGCAGCGTGCTCCACAGCCGGCACCGGAGGGCGTAGAAGTCGAACGGGTTGTACAGGAGACGGCAGAAGCTCGGTAAACCATCGCGCCCTGCACGGCCGATCTCCTGCACGTAGCCCTCTAGGGAACTCGGCGCTGAGGCGTGAATGACGCTGCGGATGTCCGCCTTGTCAACACCCATGCCAAACGCGATCGTTGCCACCAAAACGTCGATCTTGCCTTGTAGGAACTGCCGCTGGGTGGATTTTCGTACGGCTTGGGTCAGCGCAGCGTGATAGCATCGGACCACCATCGCGGCCTCTGCGTCACGAGGTCCTTCCGTGTACATGTCGATAGAGTGCTCCTCCTTGCCGTCGCTCTCAGAGTCATCGGCAGAGCAGAGCCCACCGTGTGAGCGTGGGTACGTGGCCGCGTGGAAGACAGCACGACCGTGTGCGGACCCCTCGGATGGCGACGACGTGCGCGAATGCCCATATTTGGACGAGAGGAGTCCTGACAATGCGTCAGCATCGGCGCGGCTCTGCACGTACACAAGCATTGGCTTCGGCAGCTGCTGCACCGCCTCCAGCAGCGCGTCCTGTGTCACTCGCGCAGACGGCTCACGGGCCTCCGCATCGTCGCCAGACGCTGGTGGAAGGTGATAAAACGACGCATGACGCTCGACCAAATTCGTCACCTGCAGCTGAAGGTTTCCACGCCACTGATCGCCGCACGTCACCGTTCGCGCTATGTGGAAGCTTGCTTGGATGTCCTGCATGACTGCTTTGGTCGCCGTCGCGGTAAGGCACAGATACGGCACCGCCGACAGCGCCTCCCTTGCGCACCTGGTCTGTGCCTCCTCACCTGCCTGTGCTGTGGCGTCGGCGAGGAGAGGGCTCTGCAGGACGCGGCTGACGTACATGAAGGTGGGTCGAAAATCATACGCCCAGCCGGACACGCAATGCACCTCGTCCACGCACACCAGCGCGAGTCGGTGCGCCTGCGCCTGCAGCAGACGCCGCAGCGGCACACTGGCAATGAACTTCTCCGGTGACACAAACAGAATGTCAAGCGGGCAGAGAGGGGACTGAAGTTCGGAAAGCACCCGCGCCTCCCGGTCAGCACCCACCTTCGATGACAGCACAAAGGCACTCAAGTGGGCGATAGCGTTGACCTTCTCTGCCTGGTCCTCCATGAGTGCGAGGAGAGGGGAAACGACAATGCAGAAGCGGCTGCACAAGTGGGCCGGCAAAGCAGTGCTGGAGAGCAACCCGGCAGGTCGCAAGTTCCTCATGCACCCATCTTCAACCGCCGTATCCGTCGACTGCTGCAGTACTGAATTCGCGGCTCCCACCTGACGGCACCATCGTGCGTAACGGCATTCGAAGAGAAGGCGGTGCACGAGCATGGGAAACTGGTAGCAAAGCGATTTTCCCCACCCAGTGGGGCACACGGCGAGCGTTTTGACACCAGCGAGAATCGACAGACAAACTTCTTGCTGATGGGGCTTGAACGCACCCGAGTCGAAGTTGAAGTAGGTGCGCAGCAGGTACCCGCATGCTGGGAGGGTTTCTCCGCCTTCCTGCGTTGAAGCACATGACGGCGCCGGGTATTTGCTCGCAAGCCTAGCAGCGGCGTCCATGATCTCCGTGAGCATTACCTCAAGGTAGCTCACGTCGCTGTCCGGCTCCGCAGTTTCCACAAGAGGCGCACCCGCTGCCGATGTGGATGTCGGTGAGCCAGTGAAGCTCCTTTCTAGAGCAGGTGATGATCGCATCTCCCGCGAAGCGCCGCTTACACGCCCCTTCACCGGGTAGCTGTCGCACGCTGAGGAAACACTGGAAAAGTCACGCTCGGTGCGTTTCCGCGCATTCAAGAAGCCGACCTGCTTCATAGACATGGTAGCGAGAAACGGTATTGGGTCCTCTGTGTCGCTCGACCAGGGCTCTTCAACCTCTGGGGGGGGCAGGGGCGGCAACAAGGTACTCTGCCGGCGCCTTCCGCTGTCACACAGCAGTGCCTGCCGTGGAGCTGCCGTTGGCGACTGAGGCAAGGATGACATTCGGGGAGACCCCACTCCTGGGGGCTTTAAGAATTGGTGAGGCGCCGCCGTGAGACAGGATCAGCCGCCTCAAAAAAGGGGTGTAATGTATGTGTGCTGAAGGGTGTAGACGAATGCGTGCGCACGTCTGTGTGCCGCTTCAGAAGCGTCTCTATGGTGCGTCTTTGTCTGTGTGTGTGTGCGTCTATGTCTGTCCGTGTGCAATAGCGAAAGCAGCGGCTCCCAGCAAAATGTTCCGCGCTGTCGTCGTGGCACTCTGTACGGGGGCTCCTGATGTGGCAGTGACATGCAACGCAAAGTGCGAGCACAGGAGCCTGAGAGCCAAAGAGGTATGTCCCGGCGAAAAGGGAAAGGTAAAAGGGAGCAGCAGCGGCGAGGCGAAGCAGTCGTTATGGCGTATCAACAACGCTCACGAAACAAACACATATATATGTATATATATAAGGGGGAGGGGCGCCGTATCCAGAGAGAAGCGATGCCCTTCCACAGGTGGGAGGCAGTCCGACTTGCCCAGCGCATACCGCGACGGTGACACCGGAGGGGGAACGTGGCAGTTGTGCGCTACTCCTCCACAACGCCACCGTAATAAGCGAAAGCCCCCTCCCCCACCAGCCCATCCGTTGCCCTTACGGCTTCCGCGTTCGACGACGTCGACACCTTCTCCTCACACCGACATAAGCAGTGGTGGTAGCTGCACAGGGGAAAAAGCCGCAGTGCACCACAACCGCCGACATAGAGCGGCAGTTGAGCTGCTGAAGACGCCCTAAATGCCAAACTCCAACTCTGGCAGGAGCCGATCTGGACTGCGGGGCGCACTCGCCTCCTCGTCCTCCTCCTCGACGATGTCGCTGTCGCCCTCGCTGGCTTCATTACTAGCATTCCTGCCGCGTAGCCACTCTCTCTGTGCCTTCACCAAAGCCCGCACGCGATCTCGGGCCTCGCGCAGGTGCACCTCGAGCATCCCCTCCGGGTTGTGAAACGGGTAGTGGTAGCGGAAGCCAAGAAGGGTGAGCTGCGCCACGTCGCCGCGTATGCGGACAAGGCCGCGGTCTCTCATGCGCTCAAAGGCCTCGTGTACGTCAGCGAAGCCGAGTGACTGCACCTGTGGCGATGGCCAAACACGGGATGCCATGCGAAGGCGAAGGACTGGGAGCACATCAGGTACACGGCCGAATTCGTCCCCATCCTCGTAGCAGAAGAGGTCCATCAGCGGCGCGATGCGAGCGTGGAAAGAGCGCTGGTGGCTCGCGGCAGCGCCTGTTGAGCCCGCCGACTCTGGTGCGATGTCAAGCATTCGACGATCAATGCTTTCGTCACCGCCTTGGGGAAAGGTTCTTCCATGGGTGCGCGTGTCGCCCATTACATCTTCCCAAAAGTCGCGCCGCTGGCCAGTGGCTTGGTGATCTGGTGACGCAAGCCCTGGCGCCTGACGCGCTGCCTGAAACCCCGCGCCGGCAGCGGATCCCTTGCCCAACGCTGCGCCAATCGCTCTGACCCCGTCTACGGCATCAGCATCGTCCTCTTCACCGAGCATATCCGCCGGCACCTTCGCTGTTCCAGAGACTATATACTCCAGCAGGTCATCTGGAGTAATGTTGTCTATGATAGTGCGCAGCGCTTCTCGCGCTTCTATCACGCGCGCCGAGGAAAGCTGGAGGTGCTCCAAGAAAGTCGACACGCGGTATTCGCTCTGCAGGCGGCGCTGATAGGAGCTGAAGCGCCGCTGACGAGCTGCGTCAGCCTCTGCCCGGGTCTGCACTGCTTTCCGTCGCAGTGTCTCGAGGGCAATCTGCCGCTTTCGCTCCAGCGCCGCTGCCTCGTCACGGAGGCGAGTGTCACGGGCAGCACGTCGCCGCTGGAGCTCCACCTGCACATGCTGCTGCTCTGCCATCCTCTCGGCGCGCTGTGCCTGCGCTGTCTCCCAAAAGGCTCGATGAGCCTCAGAGAGTGCGCGACTCTCCTGCAGCTGCTCCTGAACGCGCTTGAGACCCTCCTCACGCGCCTCCTGCCTTTCCAAGTTCGACGTGGCGATATGCTCCGCCTGCAGTGCCTCCACCTTGTCTAGTAAGCGCTGCAGACCTTGCTGGGAAAGAGAGGCAGATACACATTCGAGGGCAACATCACATGCTAGCGGTACTGTTCCCTCATTGGCACATGCCTCAGACGTACGCATGCGGATCAGACTAGCCATCAGCACGCCGCCATCACCACCGCCGGCCGCGCCAGCGGCCACGCACTCCGCCACGTCAGCAAAAACGGCGTCGCTCCACTGACTGCACAGCACGCCAAGCAGAAAGGTAGCAGAGACGGGGTGTAAGTGCTCCTGCAATGGCGAGGAAGCCTTGGCCATATGCCTGGATGCTGCAGCTCCCCCTACCACGCTCTCTCCGTGCGCAGCGGCACGCAAGACAGCCATCCACAGCGCGTGACAAGGACGTCTCCACAGCACTTGTGACAGCATCTCTGCAGCCGCACTTGGAATGCATGATGCCGACAAATAGGCGGGGAGTAGAAGAGGCGACAGCCACCACATGCTCGCTGTGTCCGTCGTGAGAGCGGTCCAGACAGTCAATGACGACGGCGCACTCAAGAGCCTCTGCATAAATGGCAAGTATTTCGTAGGACAGTCTTCGTTGTCGCTAGACGACACTAGCTTGGCCCATTCCCACACCTGGCAAGTCAGGAAGGTCCTGAAGTTATACCACAAAGCGGCTTTGAGGCGCTGCGACTGGTACTGCAGGAGATATGCGTACGCGCGAACGGCACAATCCAGCACGCGGCCGTACTGGTAGTCAGCGGTGTGCTCAGAGTTCACACCCTCAGCGTCTGGCGCCTCTGCGCCACTGCGCAGCAGCTCCGCCAATAGCAGGCAGATGCAGCAGCCAGAGAGCAGCTCCGAGAACGGAACGGGTGCTGGAGGCGCCTCTGGCGTGTCCCCATCACCTTGCTGCTGCCTGCTATCCGGTAAACCTGATGTAGCATGAGCCTGTGAGCCTTTGCCGATGTGACTACTCGCGCTTTTATGCTTTCTCTTGGACTTGGCAGCGCGACCGCTCGCTGATTCGTCATGCGGCCTCGACGTTGAGCGGGTGCCTGGGTCTGGCCGCGGCGAGCTCCTCAGAGCACCTTCAACAACGCTGACCACGCTTGTCTCCAGCAAGGCAGCGGACGCCGAGGCTGCCGTTCTCGCTACCTTCGCGCACTCGGATTCCTTCTCCAGCAGGTGCCAAAGTTCCTTCCGCCATAGCGCCACGGCTGCCCGTCGAGACAAAAGAAGATGCCCAAAGGCCTCCAGAGGCTCCAGCGCCGGCGGCACCACGCTGCCTTCCACTAAGAGAACGCCTGTCTTGGACTGCAGATAGGCCGAGGATAAGGACGCGCATGAGGAAGACGTCCTATCCGCAAGTAAGACGGTCTTACTCGCTTTGCAGACAGCGGCAATCAACTGTGCTTCGATGACTGACACGCTTGCTTCGACGTTTGCAGTAGCACCAGACGACGACTCTGCAACAGTCGGCGCTTCACCCTCGCTGAGGTCACAGTAGATGCGGTACAGAAAAACGTACACAACCAAACTCGCCATGGCGTCCTCGGCACCGATCGGCCGTGAGACTGCTGCGCTGCTAAGCCGGCAAAGGCGCGCAGCGTCCCACGCTCGCAGCGCTACTTCACGGATCTCCGGACTTGAGAGCAAGGTACTGTGACCAGTCCGCTGCGAAGCTGCGACGATGTCCACATAGTAATCCAGCAGCGGTGCGTCAAGGCAAGAGAGCAAGGAAGACGGCTTCAGCTTTGGAATGATACGGGCCGCGTACACATCCAAGATACGCCGCGCGAAGTCACCGTCTCCTGCGACGCAGGCTAGAAATTTGGGTGTGTTGTCCACAAAAGACTCAAAGACGGCGCGGCACTCCTCGGAGAGCGGCGCCTCCAGCATCGAGTGCATGAGGGCACGCGGAACAGCCGTGCCGCGGCAACGAGATTCGCCGCTATCATCAACGTGCATGACGTCTCTTATGCTCTTCAAGCCGCCTTTCCCGCTCGCGCGCTTGCTGCTGCACCCCGTGGCGGAAGAGTCAAACGCCGGCATCCGAAGAAATCGGCGCATGTGCGCCGGTGTCAAGGTGCGTGTGAGCAACAAGACGGTAAAGAGAGTCACCTCATTTTCCACCTCCGCATCATTGCGGTCGTGCTCGCTTGACTCCACGGTCGACGCGCCAGCGGCTGTGTGCGGCATACGTGAGTCTGCCGGCGAAGAGCTCTTTTGAACACCAAGGACCTCTTCTGCGTCCCGCAGCAGGTATGAGATGGGATACAGGGAGAGAGAGCTAGCGTGTGCGGCCGCCAGCAGCAAAGGACGATAAAGCCGAAGACAGGGTGTGTGGTTCGGTGTGCCTTCCCTGAGAGAGGCACAGAGAACAGGCAGCGTCGTCGTCACCTCACTGACGCCGTCCAGGGACTTGAGCTTGCCAGCCGCCACGACGCTCATGAGTGTCTCCTGCACCGCTTTCGCCTTGCCGACGAGGTCATCTGGGGCATCGATAGGAAAAGGGGGCCGCCCGAGCGCGTCATCGAAGTCTTTGATAACCCGGCATGCTTCCGTCCTCCAGTCCATCGTAGAGGAATGGGGTGGGAGAGTGGGAGGCTGAAAGGGAGGAGTGTGCGCATGCGGGGTGGGCGTGCCACACACTTTGTTATCTGTGAAGGCTGAGGGGACCGAAAGAAGAGCCCAGTGACAGCGCGGGCCAGCGAAAGTCAAGCGAAATGAAAGAGGTCCACCGCCTGAAACGCC
Source organism: Leishmania martiniquensis (assembly GCF_017916325.1). NCBI lineage: Eukaryota > Euglenozoa > Kinetoplastea > Trypanosomatida > Trypanosomatidae > Leishmania > Leishmania martiniquensis. The sequence continues at coordinate 847,248 of NC_090165.1, forward strand.
CAGCCGCTCACGAAGCGATCACGAGTAAGAGAGAGAGAGAGCGGGAGAGAGAGAAAGAAAAAAAGAGGGGAAGGTGAAGGTCAGAAGAACGCATGCATGGCGGCGAGAGCACATTCCGCCTCGCAGCCTCGAGGGGACCAATGTGTCAGAAGGAGGCGTAGGCGGTAAGGGGGAGATCTTTCTTGTACTCCATTGAATGCTCTTCTTGCCTTTTCGATATGTTTCCTGCTGTCCGTGGCCGTCCTCATAGGGCTTATACGCAATGGCGGAAGGGCACCACAGACATGCATGCACACCAAAGTCAACGATAGACGACAAACAGAGCGGCCAACAACAAACACGGAACCCTCGCCGCACCCGCCGCTTCCTGCACCACCGCCACTACCCGGGCCCGCGCCACCTCGTATCCGCCTTTGCAGAGCGCATGAGGGGACAAGGGCGGGATAAGGGTAGTGCACGGTGCTACAGTGCCTCACCGATGCTCTTTCCATCGTTGCTGGAAGGCGACACACGAAAAACTTGATCCAGCGCAGGGCCCTCCAGAAGGTATAACTGAGAAAAGGATGCGCTCTCCGCCTCTGGTAGCAAGGGATGGTCGCATGCGACAGAGAAGGCGCGAAGAAACTTGAGCTGCAAATGGCATAGCTCCAGCGCGTTGCGCAGTACATCTGCGAGGGGACGGCGCGTCATTGGGCGATCGCGATCGGCTCTGCTCTCGTCCCCGCCATAGAGAGCTTTGCGGCGGTGCAAGAGGTCGCGTACACCTAGTGGCGCCTCCTCTTGGGCCACGATAAGCATCGTTCCGACGCCGACAACTTTGTTGATGGCGAGCGAGCGCACGAACTCCGCCCACTGCTGACTAGTACTGAGGAACTTAGGATGGCATTCAATGTACACGACGTCCTGCTGGTGCCGTACCCGCAGCTCGGCTGGGTCGCAGCAGACTGTCTCACACGCCCTGAACACAGAGGCGGAGTGGTTACAGATGAGGTTCTCCCGCGCCCACTCCAGAGACGCCTCCTCGCGGTGAACGACGGTTACGTGCTTCGCCGTCATGACCGCATTCATCGAGGCCGAGCCGCTGCGGTCGTATATCGTGAGCACGCGCTTGCCCTTTCCCAAATCGCGTAGCATGCGGCGGATACGGCGATGGGCCGGATTAATGAGGAATAAGTTTTCTGTTGACGGCATCCGCATGTCGGGCCTTAGCCAGAGGTGACTCACACCGCCCTCAACGTACATCGAGGGAAGCGGAATAGTTGGCGTGATGAGTGAGACTCGAGCTGCGTCGCCGAGGGTCGGGGTATCCAAGAGTACATCCTCTGCGCCGCGGCGAGAAAGAAAGTCCAACAAGGGCGGCACGAGCCGCTCCGCTCCAACCGATGTTGCCACGATGCGTACAAAGCACTCGGAGAAAACGTCGACGAAGAGGGAGGGCAGGCTGTCCGCGTATCCATTAACGATACGATAGGTGTTGCTCTGTGTTTGAGGGAGGATGCGGCGCCGCCGCTCCCACGCCTCGTGGACACGGGCCATGAAAAAATCCTCGCTGATTGTTGGTAGCATTGCGGCCGAGCTTGGTGTCATGTCAAACACGTCCACGCGCTTCAGATGAGGCTCGTAGAAGCCCAGTGCCACCAACGAGTGATCATCTCGGCGGACCTCGACGATGCGGCCAGCCTCCAGCTCACGCTTGGCAAACTCGACACTGCTGGGGTGAAAGAACCGAAGTGGGAGATCGCACCGCCGACGCCGCGTGATCAGCCGGTGCTGCGAGGGCTGCAGGCGCAACTGCGGGAATTTGTGCGCCGCCTGAATACGACCGGCGGTCAGGGGCGCCACCACCTTTGCGTGCATACTCATACAGAAGCCTTCCGCTACTACGAGAGACCCAGGGACAAACGTGTGGAGGAGAGAGACGGAAAAAGAGATATGAAGGCAGTTTCCGCCCGCGCCGTGCACAGATCTGACACTTCTCCGTACACCGCTGCTGTCGTCACGCACCGGCAGAGAGGGCAACGCAGGACATCCTTTACACGAAATCAGCCGAAGACGGCTTCAGAAAAAATGGGAGAGCGCTGAAGGCAGGAATACATCCTCCCTCCCCCGAACACTGACATCCTTCTGACTCACGCAGCCTTTAAGACAGAGGAACCGCCTGTCAGACGTCCAGTCAAGTAGAGATAACAGAATTCCATTTGACAGCAGTTTAACGAGAGGTACGCCGACTAACTCTCGTTCACAGCGTTCGTTCTCTATTAAGCGGCACACATGAAGCGCACACTGCGCGGCCCCAGCCCTGTCACAGACACAAGGGCGTGGCACGAGGCAGCCGCGCACACGGGCTACACCAGCGCGCCGACTCCGTCATCAGAAGCACAGCCCCTGCAGCGAGCGAAGCACACGCAGCCCGCCTTGCAGCTCGCTTCACAGCCGCGCCGACGGTGCTGGCCGACACCCGCGTGCATCCCCTCTCGGGGCGGGTAGGGAGAGGGGGGGAGCAGGCCCTCCTCGCACCAGTAGGCAGAGAGAGGATCTGGCGGCGTGCGCTGGAGTCGCACTGACACGTTGCCCACCATGCGGATTGTAGATGCGTCCTCCCTGTCGCAGGCACGCTTGACCCTGCCACCGCCACAGGTGGCTTGACAATGGGCAGGGATAGGGGGAGTGGAGGCTGGCTGGATGCCTCCCAGGGCGAGTGGGGTGGGCACCGGGCCATTACGGTATCCTGCACTAGAGGTGTGTCGCGCCCTCGTCCTTGTGAAAAGGGGTGCCAGCGCCGGGAAGGCAGAGGATGAGGAGCGGCTGCGGAGCTGGGCAAGAGGAGTAAGACAGCGCAGAGATCAGTCCTCCGACAAACTCCCTGTCGCGCTCCTGAGATGTCTGCGTCTCAGAAAAAAGATTCTCGAAGGACGCACATACACGCCGAGATGCCTATCGGCCCTTCTCGTCTGTGGAGGTTCCTAACCCGTGGTAAGGGCTCTCACTCAGAGTGCGAGAGAAGTCGTCAACACCATGCGCCCGTCGCTTTGAGCTCACGCCGTCTATCTCCTTTGGTCGATACGCGCCGAAGTGTGGGGCTCACCTCGAAAAAAAAGAGAAGGACGTGGGCACGTAGGCGGCCGTCTAGCGTCCATTTCTCAGAAGGGGAATGCGTGCGTGTCCGTTAGCGTGGGCTCACACGTTAGCCCTTCATCACCCCACTGCGTGGGTGAAAGGCCCTGTATAGCTAATTCATGTCTTGCTGGCCGTGAGGGCGTTCTCTCTCTCTGTTTCGAGTAAAGGGAGGGAAGTAAGGCAGCAGACACTGCGTGCGTCGATGGGCCGGCAAAGGCCGCAGAGGGAGGGGCAGGCGGGGAGCACCATGAAAGGAAAGGCGGGAGGACATATCGACTGTGGCGGGCGGTGAGCGGAGGCGGGGAGGGATACGGGGGTCAACAGTGTGGAAAGAAATACCACAATAGCGAAAATCCGACGAAAGAGCCTCCCAGCCGCAGGTAGAGGGGCGGGGGGGGAGCAACCGCTGAGGGCTGTGGTCACCCGGCGTCGCCTTCGCTCACCCCAAGAGCGAGGGCAGCCTCATCTCTCTGCATATATTCCAGCAGTGCCTTCTCGCACCCTCTAGTGATCTCGCCTTGCTGCCGCCGTCCCCCTACGTGCAGGTCCGTTTGCAAAAGTGAGTCGTCCCATGACCGCCTTGCTGACACGGAAGAGCGGCCGATGCCCCGCACCGAGTTGTGGAGAGGCGTCCCCCGCGTAACCCTATACAAGACAAGCAAGGGCGAGGCAGCGCTCCTGCGCCTCTCCGCGGCCTTTTCCAGGGTAGCCATACCGTACGCGTTTGGACGCCCGACTCGAGCGCAAAACTCTGTGGTCGATGCGCCTGCAGCGTTGGGCACTCGAGTACACCACACATCTCGGCGTCGCCGTTCCCTTCACCTCTAGTCAGCCCCCGGCGCATCCATGAGGTACCGCGATGCCCAATCGTGGTCCATGCAAACTTCAGCACCGCCACGGAGAGGCTGACCATGAAGAGGATGCCACGAGCTCGCTCCGTCGCCGCCACCGACTTGCCGATAGTCTATGGTAATCTCTTCATCGCGGGCGATACGGCGCACTGCACGCACGACGACGGAGCGCTGCGCCGCTGAAACCACCACCGCTGCGCCTGGGAAGGTCCCAGAGTGATTCAGTGCGTCCAGCACCGGCGCAAAGACACTACAACTGCTATCCGCTTGACTCGAGATACTGGAAAGAAGAGGAACCGACAGCACGCGTGAGCGTACCAGGTAAAGGCTTGTAAGCAGTACTGCATCGAGCAACGACGGAGATTTGTCTAGGAAGTGGAATTCCGGGTTGCTGGCATGCGTCAAGATGGCGTCGCGGAGGTTGTTAGACAGCTGCTCGAGGCATAGGTGCGCCTCCGCAGAGGAAGCATCGCTGTAGAGGGACTCGACTCCCCACTTCAGAACGTCCTCGAACGGCAAGCCTGCCACAAACAGGTCCGACAGGTAGTGTGGCGCTGGGCCGATACGATGAAGAAGCCGAGTGGAAACTGAAAGGGAGAGCGCGTGCGCGTAGAAGTAGCGCAGGGCTGCACTCGTAGCGAGAGCCGCCTCCACCGGGGACAGGGTAAGTGACACAATCGGCGGGATGGCAGAGATGCTGCCTCGCACTGATTCGCCCGAGATAGTGCTGCTCAAAGACACGCGGTCGGCGGATGCGTCCGAAGAGAACCTCTGCATCCATGCCCACGCCTCAGGAAACAAAGCGACGCCGCGATTGCAGCGTCGCAGAATCCGAAGCCCCTTCACAGTTTCAAAAGAAGGCACCATCGAGGGGTCGCGATTTCGTAGGGGGCTAAGCTGAGTAATGTAACAGTAGTGGAGGGGTATCGATAGCACCAAGTCGCCGCGGCTGAGTGCTGTCGCTGCAAAGATGCCGCGAATGCCATCGTGCCGCCGTCGATGTTGCCGAAACGCACACCAGCGTGCGCCGTGGAGCCGATGCAAGAGGCTCATGAAGCCCTAAAAAGAAAAACGTCTATTGTGTGCTGCGTATGGGGAGGAGGGAAGCGAATGCGCTAAAGGCCACAAAGCGGAGAAGCACTCCGTAAACCGATTCGCTGATGCTCTTGCACACTTTTCTTCGCGATAGGCGTGCGGGTTCGTTCCTTTCCACCCCCAGTCAGCGTGTCAGCCGCATGTAGTATGGGAAACGAAGTCCTCCTGTTTCTTCAAAGGCACCTTGTCGTCCGTGTGCGTGCATCTGGGCTGCCAGGGCCCACTTCCATTCGCGCTGTACGGCGTTATGATGACGCCCTGCCCTTTAGTGCAAGATCCTGTGACAGGGCAACTCAAGAGAAAGACCAACAAAAAGGCAGAGAAGAGTTTGGCGAAGAGAGCCCATAAAGCGATCGAGGACATGGTCCGCCCGGTGATGATGACGAAAAGAGAGCGTGTGTGCGTCATGCTGAAAGACGACAGCTAAAATACAAGTGGGCACCATCTCGTGAGACACGCCCCCCACCGACACGCCTCCTTTCCTCCGTCCCCTCATCGTCTATGCCCTGGGCTCACACTACCCGCATCCCCTCTCATCGGTGTACTTGAAAAAAATCCATGTGCACAGCCAGCAGGGGGGTGCGATGGAGACCAGAAGGTCCGCCATCATGGAAGGTGACGATCCTCGCGGATGCATATCGTACATGAACAACTAACTTTGCTCTAGTGCGCCAAGTTCCCGTCCGACCGTACAATCCTGCCTTTAGACCGCCCAGTAGGGGCTCACTCTGCGATACACTCGCACACACACTTCAGTCATCTCCGACAGAAGACATGCTGGTGCGTGCACAAGGTGGCCTTCCTTGCCTTTTCTGTTTCTCTGGTCTCCGTGTACTTCGCCTCCTCATGCACATGACCAACGGAGCCCTACTCATCAGTGTTCCACGGCGTTGAGCTACTACCTCTTGTATCCGTGTGTGCGTTTACAGGGGCCCGAAGGACAGCCCTCAGAGGGCTCTTGGGCACGGCTGGCGGACTCGTTGGGGCTAGCGGAGAGGTTAGGGTCGGGGCTGTGCCGACAAGTCGTCGCAGTCCGGATGACGCTTGTGCCGGCTCACGAGGAGCTACGTCGACGGCTCGCCGAGTCGTGGCGCGGCAGATCCTGTCAGAGGCGTGCGAGCTGACGGAGAGGGCATAGCCCCCATGCTGCCCAGCACTTGGAGCATTCGCCTGCCTATCGAGGGACGTACGGGGCTCGCTCGGGCGCACGCGCTATCGGCCACGGCGTGTCGGACACACACGCACACACACGTACAAGAGAAGGGTGGGTGAAAGGGGCAAAATCGGTAGTGACAACGATACAGAAACGGGCAAGGACATCCATACGAGCTCCAACGGGAGTGCCTGTGCTGGCAGAGGGTGTGTCGCCCTCCCCCCCTCCTCATTCCTGGCAGAGGCGCAGGTGCTCGGGGAGCCCTCCCCTGAGGCGGAGCCGTGGCCCGCCTCGTCCTCCTCCGGCATCCACGCAGAGCAACCCCTGCTCCCCGCACAGCAGACGCGGCCCCGTATCCGCCCTGGAGCAGAGGCCACCGAACGCGGCGTCGTGTGGATGCGGGGCACGAAAGAGCCCCGTGAGACGCACGGTCCGCTTCGACGGCACGAGGGCCGGCCACCAGACGACCGAGACGCCGCTGCGGTGAGGCAGCCCCAGGGGCAGTGCGTGTGTATGCGTGTCTGCTTCGTCGACTTATTCATGAACGGCACGGGTGCGTTGAAGAGGCGAGGATACTCGATGCCCTCAATGGTAACAAAATGGGAAATGATCGAAAGGTGAAAGGGAACATGGAAGCTACTGACTGCGCCCTCACACAGACACATGCACAGACACCGATCCTCCGGCCAGAGTAGCCAAAAGAGGAAGAGAGACGCCGCCAAGGAAGCTGCGAAGAAAAAAGGTCGGAAGGGGAGTGTTTTTGTAGGCCCGCCAAGATGTTAGGGCGCTCCCTGCCGAACCACTTCACTGCTTCCCTCTAATTGCATGCTCCTGCTCGTCGTGCGCATTTCTTTCCTCCAGTTCATACTTTGCTGCTGGCGTGAGGCGTTTCAGGTGTAGCGTGTCGCATGTGGGACCCCGCTACATGCAGCTCTGCGCGTTCTTGTCATGATGCAAAGAAAGCGAAGTTTTCTCCACTCAATTTCTCTCGTAATCACTCTTGCGCTAACGTTACGGTACAGCAAATCGGAAGCGAAGGAAAAAGTGGGGCATTGCCGGGAGATTCGTATGGTATATACAGAAGTGACGACGCGGCAGCAAGCGTAGGGGAGACATACGGCACACATAACACAAAATAACGGATCCACAAGAGAAGCCATGAGGCAGCTGCCGGGCATGTACCACCTCAGCACTGGGAAATCCCCGTTTGCGTGATGGCATGCACACGAGCATCCCTACACATTGTTTGACGCAGAGCGTGGCCAAAAAAGCGAGAATACTACCGCCACCGTAGAGGACCCTCCCCCATCGATGTTTTCGGCAAATCTTTGCTCTCCAGTGCGCCACTTCTGCGGCGAAGCATATTTGCCTTTACCATCGCGCACACACGCACGCATGAGCACATAATGTGCGACTCAGCCATCAATACATAAGAGGGTGGGGGTGGGGTGGCGGGAACGGCATAGGCAACCACAACAAAAACAGAAGCAACACAGAAACGCATCCGTCAGCGCATACGCGTCATGCCCTTTTTTTTCGCTTCCCTTTCCCCTCTCTATTTTTTTTGGTGCGGTGCGCACTCCTCTTTTCGGAGAGAGAGGGGTGGGGGTCGTCTCGATCACTTTTCGCTTCCTTGGCGCAGCGATGTCCTCTCTCTCTGTGGTGTCGATGAATGCTCATTGGCTTTCCTTGTTCCCGATCATTGTGCGTGTGCTCGTGTATACATACGTATCCGTAATGTCTCTCCTTCGCCCTGTCGTGACTCTCTCGATCTCTCTCCTCTGCTTTCTTGGTCCTGATTTTTTTTCTGCTGTTGGTGCTGTTGTTGTCATTCGACCGCGTCTCGTCTCGTCTGACTCTTTCACACGGAAGTCAACAAGGCCGAATCAAGAGCGCCCCTTTTTTCTCTTTCTCTCTCTCCCTTCGGTGAAAGCGACGGCGGGTGTGCATACACGCGAACAGAAGCATCATCGCCTCACGAATTCTCTCGGCCCTCCCCACTCCACCCCCCCCCCCACACACTCCTCCCTCTCTACACATCCACACATCTATAGGATTCCTCCATGTATAGAGAGAGAGCAAAAGAGCTCAGGAGAGAGAGGGAGGGGAAGATGAATCGTTGGAGTCGATCAAGACGAACCCCTCGTGGGGGGGGGGGGAAGGGAGAGGTGGAAGACACCTGAAAAAAAGGGGGATAATCCGTACAAAAAGAAAAAACGAAGCAAATACACGAACACAACAAATAGATAAATCGTTGAAGAGCGAAGGCGTTCAGTTTGGAAATGGGCAGGGCGACTGGAGGCCGAGAAGAGGCACGCCCCATCACCGACGCGGACCCGCCCCGGAGGATAGGGAGAGGGAGGGAGGGCGTAACATATTAGGACAAACCAACTGCGAATCCGTGGGTATGAAGTTGCGGGGAGGTTTGTCAAAGGGAATCCAACACGGCGCGACGCGGCGTGAATGCAGAGCCACCACCGTAGAAGAGGCGTGCTACTTCTCCTGATCCTTCTTGCAGAAGCGTTGCCTCGCAGGCATTACTGAAACACGCCCCCAATGCGCAACTCCCTGCGGCGAGACACCCCCTTCCCGTCGTACACCGAAATCACTCTCCGCACCCACAGACTTCGGCATAGGGAGGCGCTAAAGCCGCGTGCATTCCTTCTTTCGCCTACGCAGCTCGCCACGCTTCACTGCTATGCCTCTATGAGCGTACGGTGCCTTGGACACTTCGTTCTTACAAGTAAGGGTCATGGGCAGCCCTCATGGAGACGGTGTAGTCCACCATCATGTCGCTGAGAGCCTTGGCGTTGTAGCGGCCGGTGCGGGTGAATCGGGTCTGCGCCACGGCCGGAATGATGCCGCCGACCGTGTTCCACTCGCACTTCTTGAACCACGCCTTGGCTGCGCGGTAATCCTCTTCCTCCTTTTGAGCCGCCTTGGCGGCGAACTCGCCCGTTTTCTTCTCCTCTTCCACCTTTGTGCCCTTCGCCGCCTTGGCAGCCCTTTCGTCGGCGTCCACCTTCCTTGCCGCGGTGATGGTCGCTTTGGCAGTGGCGTCTTGCTTCTTGGCAAACGCCTCCGTGCGGTAGTGGATGATGTGCCAAGACTTCTCACCCTCGTCCATCGGCTCCGGCCTCACACATTTCTGCTCCACAGCGTTGTGCACAAGCAGCTCCGAAAGCGTTGTGCCGTCAAACACGATGGCCTGGCGGCTATAAGCGCAGGCGCAGAGTTGGGCCATCGCCGCCCCCTGGGCGTGGCCGATGTAGATGGTCGGCAGCTGCTCGGCATTCTGGGCCAGGACTACCTTGGACTGGCTAATGCCCTGCTCGGAATGCTCTTCAAGGTTGTTGCCATAGTCGTCGGAGATTTGGTCCGGAAACGTTACAATGCGGCCCACCGTCTCGTTGCTCTCCACGTGAATCACCAGGAACGCGCGCACACGCACGAAGAATACCGACTCAAAGCGCTGAAACTCTGTCGCCATAGCCTCAGCGGCCTCGGCAACAGTGCCATTGTCGCATGCTGCCCCACCCTTTCGCATTTCCGCCATCACTTTTCTAACGTAAGCCGCTTGCCCGGGGCTGCGCAGCGTGTCGAAGTACATTTTGATATCGGCCGCCTCTGCCTCTGAAACACAGATCTCGCTCACGGCGTAGTTGCCGATGACGGTCGACGTCTCCACCGGCTTGTCCGGGGAGCAGAGGAACGCCATATGAGAGAGGAAGCGCCCATCGATGTGAAAGTCCTCGGCGCCGAAGGCGGTGTGTGTCACGTGAAAAGCCATTTTTGGTGGGTGGCAAAGAGGCTGAAAAAGGGAAGAGGGATTGGTGCTTGAGGGTGCGTATGGCGCAAGGGAAGGCGATGTGCGAGAGGTTTGAATTTGTGTGCGCTTTGGGGGAAGACCGGATGGGGTGGCACACACACATACAGAGAGAGAGAAGACCGAGGGCGAGATGGGCGTGAGAGAGAAAGGGGGGGTTGGAGCGTGTGCGCCACAGAAGTAGCAAACAGGAGGAGTGGGAGAAGGAGGAGATGAAAGAAAAATACGAGGCGTGCACATGTAGAGGAGAGCGGAACGAAAAGCGCATCGTGAGGCATAAACGGGGGTGGGAGATGTGGACCATAGCGCCGAGCGTGCGGTCGGTCTTGACGTGGCTTCCCTGCATCGTGCAACTACAGAAGAGTCCCAGGGAGCCCGAGCTCACACGCTGCAGTGCTATACCTCTTCCAAAGGTCATGAAGCAGTGACGAGCTGGCTTTGCTTACCTGTCTCTCGTTGTTGTGATCATCGCACGCCATGCTGGCCGGCGTGTTCATCGAACATGCAAGCATATCACACGCATACACACATGCACACACCTTCGCGAGGAGAAGAGCGTGGCATTAAGAGAAGTCTCGCACGCACGGGTAGCTGGCTAAGGAAACGGAGGAAATGTCCATGTAGTCGGCTATTGCAGTGGTGCTGGAATCCGGAAGTGAGGACAACATCCATGTGTTCCTGAACGCTGCACCCCTTCTCCCTTCCCCCCTCCCATACACACACACACACACGCACAAGCACTCGCACGCAAAGAAGGAGACAGCAGAGAGAGAAAAAGGGAAGGAGAGAGGGGATGTGTACCATAGAGCAAAGGTACCACGCGGCTCTGTGCAGAGTCTTTACCCACCATCAAGCCGGCGACGGGGTGACGCAGAGGGCGTTTGAACTACGCAGCACTGCACTTCAGGCTCACCTTCGGGTTGGGATGATGTAAAGGGCGAGTGCCTGTCGAAACGCGGTCACCCACAAGCACACATACGCTCGATGCACAACGAGCGACAACCAAGAAGATTGCCGTAGTCGCATGGATTAGTCACCGCCTGCAGTGGTCTCTTTTTTTTTTTAGGCTCGCACATGTCAGCGCCGCTGCCCCAAGTACCTTCAGCCTCCTCCCCTGAGAAAGGAGTCGGACGATGTGGAAGACATCTTTTGATGCCTCTTTTTGTATTGGTGCGCGTGCTTCGCGAGTGCCGCGAGCGTGAGCGCTGCGCAGAGCGTCACACCCTCCTCGCTTAAAGGGCACAGGAAAGTTCTATAAAGCGCTTTCTCTCCGCTTCTCTGTGGAAAAGCGATGGAGAAAAGCAGAGGCACAGGTGTGGTGTCGCGCGACGTGCCAGCATGATGACTCGTGTCGCTGGTAAGGGGCTTCCCTCCCCCGCTGCCCTGGATATACCGTTTATCGTTTTGGATTTGCGGCAGCTGTCGCCTGCCGTGGCCAAGTCACTTGCCTTTCTTGGAAAACAATTTGCTGAAGAAGCCTTTCGGCTTCTTCGGCATCTGTGGGGGTGCGGAGGCGGACGGCTGTGCAGATGAGCGCCTCCGCACGTTGGCGAGCTCGTTGCTGACCTGTTTTCCGTCTCGGTACCCTGGCGTATCAGGTTGCTGTTGCTGGGGTGGCTTGCCTTGCTGATCGGCTGGCTGCCTCGTACTCTTTTGAAGGTTATAGCGTGATATCTTCCTCTTTTCCGCGATCACCGCACCAGCGTTCCCATGCGGCGCACCATCGTCCCGGCACGGCAGCAGCTCCGCAGTGTGCCTAGGAGGTGTACTGTCTGTGCGAGGGGGGACGGCAGAGGCACGCGGTGTCTTTTGACCGCCACCGCCTGGGCGTGATTTAGTAGTTGTGCCTTCCTCCACAGCCACCGACTCCTCCTCGTCCGAGTACGAATAGGTGTAAGAGTAATAGTAATCACTCGACACCGACTGCACAGTTTGAGGGTCCGCCGGGCTCGGCGTCTGTTCATCACTGGCCATCGGGCCTGCGCTGTAATGGCTTACGAAGTGAGACACCTCCCCCTTGCTGCCCTTTGCTGAGGCGCCGAGAGGGATTGCCCGCGCCGCGCGTTCCCCCTCTGCGGCGTAAGAGGTGAGAGTGGCGAGCGCGTCGCTCCGCACATCCTCCATGACACCGTCGCCAGCAGTCTCCTTGATACCCGGGATCCTTTCCTTCGCCGTCGCCACGAAGGGGACGCAGAGGGTCTCATCTCGGGCGTCATGATGCGCCTCCGTTTCTCGTCGCGGCTGTTCCGCCGAGCAGGCTCCAAAGCTCTTCGTGTCCGCCTGGCTCTCGCCACTCTCCCTGTCGCCACGATAGCGCAGCTGAAAACTGTCGTGCATCCCTAACGGAGACGGCAGCGAGACGGGAGAGGAGGCGGGTGCCCCACCCAGAGAGTCATCGCGCTTGTGCTTCTTCGAATTCTGCGGTGATACCTTACCCGAATCGGACAGCGCCTCCGGCACGAGGTGAACAACAGGGATAATTTTTTGGCCAGAGCCACCGGAGATTGTTCCCGCATTAACCAGCGTGTGCTGGAGTCGCGCTATGGGGACTTGAGATCGACTTGGTGGACTCTCCCTCAGATCGTCAAAGGTGCTGTTCTTCGTCATTGCGGCACTGGCCGCCGCGCCGTCGTACGTCTCTCCTTGTAGGCGCTGTGCTGAGCAGCCCATCACGGGAGAGGTTGAGCACAGTGGTTGATCGGTGCCCGCCGAAGCACTGCTAAGAGCCTTTCGAGGCAGCGTTGGTGTGATATGGGCCATCAGCGACGTCTGCAGGTGGGGCGGTAACTGGGGGCCACAGAGTCCCTCACCCGGTGCCGCTTCCCGCTGACTCGGCGCCATGGGCACCGCACCTAGCTCAGTCGGTGCAGACTGCGTCATGCTGCCAGACGGCTGGAACGCCTCCCCCGAAGCTGCTGCTGCTGCTGCGTTGCCTTCCAAGGACTTGCGACGCTGCGGTGACTCAGCTAACGCGGTGGCCATCAGCTCACTTTTGGCGTTGGTCATCTTGTCAGCTGGCGCGAGATGTAAGGACGGCGTTGCGGCTTCTGCTCTCGTGAACCCTGGGAGCATGATTTGCTGTGCATGGGCCCTCTGTTCCGCGGCAGCACAGAGGTGTCCACTTGACCATGGCGTAGCCGCAGCAGTCGGTGCACAGCCGTAGCGATTCGCCGACATCAGGTCCGCGGTGTCGAAGCGCGCCGCTACCAGTTCCGCCCCCATCCACGGAGCGTGGCTTTGGAAGGAAGCGCTTGGCAGAGCCCGCACCGGGGCCTTCGTCTCCCGCGGTGACCCCTGCTTGTCGTACCCGTCACTAGCAGCAGCGCCGAGGCTAGTCGGGCTGCGCTCACCGGTGCGGGTGCCTACACCTCTGAGCAAGTCGCCAGGAGCTGGCTGGGGCGTGAGAGCACCGTGGCGGTAGGCTGCAACAGCGTTGTCGCCGCGCTTGCCACTAAAGGGAAGGCCCAGCGCGGACGTGGAAGAGACCGACAAGTTGCCCATCACGCTGGCTGGTCTCTGAGCTTCGATAAAGGAGCTGGGGCCGCTGGTAGTACCGCACAGACTTTCTGAAAGCTTAGGCGGCACCGCCTCCAGGCCCTTCTGCTCGAGAACCGCGGTCGCCTCCTCTCGGTTACAGTGTGCTTGACGGGGCTCTGCAATTACAGAGGTCGGGGGCGTCATAAGAGAGACTGTAACGAGACTGTCCCCTTCGCTCCTTCGGCGCTTTTCCATGATGCCGACATCGCCGTATTCGGTGCAGGAAAGGGAAGGATGTATGACCTGCGGATCAAGGGCGGGGGCCGCTTGCGATTCCAGCACCTCGACCATGGGATGTTGCTGCTGCTGCTGACGCTGATGGCTTTGCGCCAGGCCTTCTCTCACAATGAAGGGGCCACGATCATCAACGCTCTGCTCCCTGTTCTCCCTCTCTTTCTCGACGGCACTCTGCAGCGGCTGAAGTTCAGTCCTCGTGTGCAACAGCTCTCGACGCATACGAAGCAGGAAGTCCTCCTCGCTCGTCATGCTATCTCGCTGCGGCAGGCCAGGAAGAGGGCCGCTGCTTGCCACTGCCGCTGCTGCGTTAGCTGAGGCTCCCGCGGCAGGTGGATTCACCCCCGTGGCTGTTTCCGCCGCCTTCACTCGATCCCCTGCGCTGAGTACATGCGCTGCCGTCGCCTCCCTGCCAGCGGAGGGCTGCGGGGCCGCGGCAACCTGGGATGGTGATGTGCTCCGGTGCAGCTCTGCTTGCTTCTGAGTGAGCATTGCCACCGCCTGCCGTAGCTCGCTGATTTGCTCTCGCAAGCTTTGATCGCCACATCTGTCGTCGGCTTTTGCCGACATTGGGGGCGCATAACCTTCAAAATAAACGCCCGATGGCACCTGATGCGCCGATACGGGTGCTCGAGTGGCGGCTTCGAGCTGCTCCTGTTTCTTTTGCGCTTTCACAGGGACAGCAGCGGGCGTGGCTGCTACGGCCGCGTACCCCTCTGGCCTCTTGTGCCGCTTACGGATGTGCGATTCGAGTGCATGGCGGCTTGGGTACACGTTGGCGCAGAAGCAGCACGGCAACTGCTGTCCTCTGGCGTCCATTTCCGGTAAGTACCTCATCCACATGTTCCCAGCAAGCGGTGCGGCCCATCGAGGCGATCTTGCACGCAGTCGCTCCTCTCCCAGGTCACGCAGCTGCCGCTTATACGATGCCAGAGCCTCGCGCAACTCTATCAGTTCCTCGCATGCCGCTGCGCGCTCCTCCTCGCACCGCCGAAGTTCTGCTGTTGCCCTTTGCGCCCTCCTCTCTTCGTGTTTGCCGCAATACTTCAGGTACTGCATCGTGCACTGCATCGCCTCTAGGAGCTGTGTCATAGTCTCGAGTGCTTGGCGCGAGAGAAACCAATCCGACGGCAACTCAACGCGGTGCCAGCCCAGCTGCCGGATCGTTGCCTCCTTCACATCTCTTGTGCGGGCCCCGTCGGCGTTGTATAAAGCCTCGCCATCGAGGAGGGAGAGGAAGGTGGCATCGCAAGGCGGATTGTAGAGTCTGAAATGAAACGGCATAGCGCCCGTGTCTGCAGAGAGTCCACCTCTCTGTTAGTCCCCTGCTACTCCTTGTCAGTCACAACTCGATGCGTTGGTGCGATCCTGTTTCCCAACGGTGCACCTATGCTAAGGATGCCCGCTTGGGTAGGCGCGGGGCACGAGGGGCCGAGTTCCTGGGCGCAAATGTTTCTTCTCCCCCCCTGTGGGTCTGTCTCTATGGCGTCTGTACTCGATGCACGCGTCTGTGGAGCTGGCATGCACCTATGGACGTAGAAACTGGGAGCGGCGCGTGGCGAAGAATTACGCACTCGCCCAGACGTCTCGCCCTGCTGACGAGAGCGCTCGGCAGCCTGCAGGGGCTTCGGTACAGCCTCACCCGTGTCGGCGGAGCCGTTTCCGAATGCTGGCGCCACACACAAATGAAAAAAAATGCGAGCAGCGCGAAGGAGAGAGGTACGAGGAGTGCGCCCATCGACAAAGGAAATGGAAAAGGTAACGCAAGGGCGCACATGCGATTCCTGAGAAGCCCCTCACGGACACCACCCACATAGCCCCACTAGTGAGGCAAACATAATATACATGCACGTCACACACCTCCGTGACTCCTCAAGCGGAGATATGTTCCAGTACAAACGACAGCGCCTCTACTCGTTCACTCACTAGGCAGCTGCACCACACCGATGGCGGCCATAAGTACGGCGTAAAACACGCCCTAGCTGCTCGGACGTCCTGTGACTCGCGTTCCTCTGCCCATGCACCTGCTCAGCATGCTTAGAGCCCGAAGTCGGCCAGCCAAGAGAAAGACTAGCCTTAACATATAACCCCTCTTTTCGTTCTTAGTCCGTTACTGCATCAAAACTACATTCCGAAAGAAAGCACACACCCGTACTGCCCCTGGGGCTGCCTCACCGCAGCGACGTCTCGGTCGTCTGGGGGCCCGCCTCAGGGGAGGACTCCCTGAGATCCTGTAGGAACAGGATCGGCGGAACTGGAGGAAAGCCCGCACATGATAGCAGAAGACGTGTTGCGGGAGGGGGGAGAGGCATGAGCGCGCCGCCTACTCTTTGGCGGCACGAGAAGATCATACAGACGGAGTCTACACTGAACAGAAGAGTGAGTGATGGCAATGTGACGAAGAGAGCTAACACGGCTTTATTTGTTAGATTCACAGCGTCCGTTCTCTATTAAGCGGCACACATGAAGCGCACACTGCGCGGCCCCAGCCCTGTCACAGACACAAGGGCGTGGCACGAGGCAGCCGCGCACACGGGCTACACCAGCGCGCCGACTCCGTCATCAGAAGCACAGCCCCTGCAGCGAGCGAAGCACACGCAGCCCGCCTTGCAGCTCGCTTCACAGCCGCGCCGACGGTGCTGGCCGACACCCGCGTGCATCCCCTCTCGGGGCGGGTAGGGAGAGGGGGGGAGCAGGCCCTCCTCGCACCAGTAGGCAGAGAGAGGATCTGGCGGCGTGCGCTGGAGTCGCACTGACACGTTGCCCACCATGCGGATTGTAGATGCGTCCTCCCTGTCGCAGGCACGCTTGACCCTGCCACCGCCACAGGTGGCTTGACAATGGGCAGGGATAGGGGGAGTGGAGGCTGGCTGGATGCCTCCCAGGGCGAGTGGGGTGGGCACCGGGCCATTACGGTATCCTGCACTAGAGGTGTGTCGCGCCCTCGTCCTTGTGAAAAGGGGTGCCAGCGAGCGATAACTAGAACATAAGCGGTAAATGCCGGCAAACAGGCCCGAGAATCTTAGCGAGATGCGGAGAGAGTCCTTTACCCAGCAAAGGGCTTCGGGCAACCCTCACGGACGAGACTACCGGAAAACCCTTTCACCATCACGACGGTGGCCCTCCTCCCAGCAGCATCTTCCTTGTCCGAGTGGCAGTGCTGAAGAGACAACTGCGTACATCGGATGTCATACGCAAGCCGAGTCTTTGCCGCAGAGATGCGCGAGCTGACAAAATAGGAGGCGCCAAGGTGCATGAAACAAACCGAGTCGAGGGGGAGAAAGGGAAGGGCAACCTCCGTTCTGATTCATGAGATGATGAAAAGCGACAAGAGATTCACGCACGCACGCACACCTACCAAGTCCGCAAGCATGAAGCGCCACAAAGCCTCGCAGAATGCGCGTGAACGTTGATGGCTCTCACACACACACTCTCACTCTGTGTCTCTTCGTTCGTTCGTTTACAGAGAGGAAAGGAGACCGGCCCCTTCTCCTCTTTCCCCCTCCCTGCCCTCTGGAAGAGGTCGACGACGCACCAGAAGGAGAGGGGGGGGGAAGAAAAAAGGCGGCTTACTCACTCCTCTTTGAACGGTTAAAAGAAAAAGACGGAGGGCGTGGTGGGGAGAGAGGGGAAAGGGAAGTGGCATCCGGGGCGAAGCGCGCAGAAGCGCGATGCAGGCGAAGGCGGAGACTGAGAACGTGAGCACAAGACGCAGCAGATGTGCCTACGCGAACACACACAGACACACACACACACACATACACACACACACACAGCACGACACGCGCAGAAAGAGAAAGAGACGAAGAGGGAAGGGATGCACGGAATCGAACATATGAAAGGTCACCCGTCTGATTCTGCGCTTCCCATTTTTGTTTGCTAACGCGTGGAAATGTATGCTGGGCTGTCCTCTCGGACAGCCAAGCAGGCCGCGGGTGCGAGGTCGGCGTCGGCATTGGGGGGGCTGAAGGGAAGCGTTTCCAGCTGACACAGAGACTTTAGCACCAACCGATAGAGTTAGAAAAGAGATGCGCCGTGGTACGAAACGTTTCTGTGTCTTGAAGGCGAGCAATGGGACACCCTACAACGATTTCATCAAGAACCAGGGGGGCAGCCCCGTGAACATGTTCATCCGCGGCATCACGCTTGGTAGTATACATTGAGAAACTCGCGGAGCAAATCCTTGATGATGGTGCGATCTGGAACACGTTGTGCCGTTCCGTAGAGTGTGCCGCCCGATTCCCCGATAAGTGACCTCTTTCCCTCCGAGATCAGCTTCTCGCGCTCGGCAAAGAGGGAGTCGCCTATCTCGTTCACGTCGCTCAAGAAGCGCGCCGTCACCGCCGGTGGAGTCTGCAGCAGGGTCACACTGAATTGCAAGCCGGATGGGAACTGCAGGTGGTTCAGCAGCCAACCTCGTGACTTAAGACCGTCGCCCAGGCGGAAGATGTCAATCTGGTTGCTCGTGAAGGCGAAAACGCTCGCAATCGGTTCCCCAACAATGCGAAGGTAGGGAAGCTTGCGCAGTTCGGCCGTCATCCTCTCGCGAGTCGTAACGATTTTGTCACAGCACTCAACATAGCCTTCCACACCCATCCGCACCATGGCCGCCCATGTGCCGGCAATCACGTTGCCAGGCTTCGACCCGCTCACGGCAGGCGAGCAGTACATACCTCCCGGCCACTCCGCAACGCAGCAGAACTGAAAGCTGCGCAGCTCTTTTGACCGATACACCACCGTGGACGTCCCTTTCGGGGCATAGCCGTACTTGTGTGTGTCGCACGAGATGGAAGTGACACCGCGGTTGCGAAAGTCCACGACTGGCGCCGCACGGCCCGTCTTCTCGAGAAACGGCATGATGAAGCCACCCAGGCAACAGTCGACGTGCATGCCAATGTTGTACTTGTACGCGATCTCCGAAAGTTCCTCAATGGGGTCGACCACGCCGTACGGAAAGTTTGGCGCGGACCCCGCGATCGCGATGGTATCGTACCGGATATACTTCTCCATTTCCTTTGGATCCACGCTGCCGGTGGCGCTGGCCACCGGCACTTTGATCAGGTCAATACTGAAATACTCGGCTCCTTTGTCGAACGCGGGGTGAATTGTGACGGGCACGACGACCGATGGGCGCTCGATCCCGCGCGTCGTGCGCCCCCAATCGCGGTATGCCTTGAGGGCCATCATGATGCTCTCCGTGCCGCCCGACGTCACGACGCCGCCGGCGTCCGGAAGCAAGTGACCGTTGTACATGTAGAGCACCATGGACACAATCTCTGCCTCCATCTTGCGTGTTGCGCCAAAGATTTCGCTATGCAGCGGGTTACTCCACTGGAAAATGGCCATGACATCGTTTATGAAGGCGGTATGCGATTTCCCCCCGTGATAGACGGTTCCGCTAAAGCCACCTTCCTCGTATCTGAGGTCAAGGTCCTTGTGAAACTGAGTAACCAGGTTTAGCACCTCTGCCTCGGGGCGGGACTTCTCCGGCAGAGCGCGGGCTTTGAACTCGCCTTCCGTCGAGGGCATCTTCATGCCACTAGCAACTTTCTTAACTTCCCGGCGGATAAGGGGGTCGGCAACGGTGCGGATGCCACGCCACAGGGCCTGATAGCCGCGCTTCGTCAAGCGGCCATCGCGGAGGCAGTCCACGGCGACACGCACCGCGACTGCACAGCTGAGGGTGATGGCGACAATCTGTGTTGGGCTGCGGTCTCTCAGCCTCTCGTTGAGGTATTCAGAAATGGTGGTCATGAAGGCTCACTCTTACGAGCACTTCCGCAGAGATTTAGTGATTCGCGGGGACGCTGTCGCGGTGCAGATGCGCTAGATAAGTTTCGAAAGATTTCTCAAAGGCAAATAGTGTACCCGTGAGAGGAATGAGGGCGAAAACGAGAGGCGAAGTGGAAGAGAAACGAAAAAGGGGGCGGAAAGAAAGTCGTGAGCTCGGACTGCGCCACTGCGGGGATAACCTTCGCGGCGGCCAATGGCACGTTGCACACCGACCTCCTCGCCTCATCGCATGGCGTGCGCACGGGCGCCCCGCTTCCTGCAGCTGCACACAGCAGCGTTTCAGAAAGCGTATAACGCATCCGTGGAGACACTACAACGGAGAATAATACAACGGCAGCATGCCCCGGGCGGAAGTGAAGGA
Source organism: Leishmania martiniquensis (assembly GCF_017916325.1). Classification (NCBI taxonomy): domain Eukaryota; phylum Euglenozoa; class Kinetoplastea; order Trypanosomatida; family Trypanosomatidae; genus Leishmania; species Leishmania martiniquensis. Next base: position 867,215 of record NC_090165.1, read on the forward strand.
CCAGAAACAACGAACACCACGCGTGCCGAGTTGAGGAGAGGAGGGGGGCTAATAGGGGTGACGGGGTTGAGCTTGAGGTGAGGATGACGGCTTGATGACCTGCAGCGCGACTCGTCAGAAGGTTAGGAGGGGGGCTGCGAAACGATTAAAACGATGGGCGCTAAGTATGTACAGAGAGAGGGAGAGAGCGCCCCCTGGAAGTGGGCTGGGCGACTGTGGGGATGGGGAGGGAATGAGGTCTCCGAGCGTCGACCGCACACGGTAAAAGTATGCCAATGTATCTCGCATGCACGGAAGCCGAACCGATAGGACAGCGAGGAGCTGGGAGCTTGGGTCTTCGTAAGGCTACAAGCGGTACCGCGCAAGCCGATGCCGATGGGGCGTAGGCGTGAGACGAAGGAACCAGGCTGGGCAGAGAGGGGAGAAGAGAAGAGCGCGTGGAACGCATCCTTCACGACTTCTGTGCCGCCACGAGGAAGCGCCTTTGCCCTCAGAAGTGAGGATCTCGTGAGGTATGTCCGTGTGTGTGTGTGGGGGGGGGGATGGATGGATGGAGCAAAGACGAACAAAAGACAGATGACAAAAGCGTCTCCTTCTGCATCCGTGATGGTGGGATAGATGGGAGGCGTCATGCTCCACGAAAATCACCACGCCACCGCGCATCAACGTCGACGAACAGATGGCACGCATATGACCACAGTCACCCCCACCCCACCTTCCGGCGCCCTTTACTCTTGTGGTGAGCCGCATCAAGGAGTCCCGCAGGCCGCCACTTCTGTAAGGCGTTCGAAGTCTATTCGACAGCTCTTTCACCACATTACTCTTTCGCGCGCACGTGTGTAAGCGTCCGCGGCACATGCGTGCGGAAAAAAAACAAGGGAAGAGCAGAAGGTGAGGAAAGGGCGAAACACGAAACTTAAAAAGGAGAGGAAATGCCGGCACACATCTTTCATGCTTCGGCACGAGGTGGGGTGATCAGCAGTGCCACGGATGTGCGTACAGAAAGACCACCCACACGGACGCTTGAGGCAGACAGAGAGAGCCGCATCGGCTGGAGGTGCGGTCTCGCGCGTGGTAAACGAATCAGCACATGGAGACAGCGGTGGGGTGTAAAGGGTGCGAGAACAGCGCTGAATTACAACAAAGATAGAAAGGCCCAAAAAAAAAACGCTGAACGAAAACATGCGAAAAAGACATGTGGAAACGCAGCAGCGGCACATCCCCTCGCGTGCACGCAGTCCTCTGCAGGAAGAAGGATGAGGAGGTGGGGGTAATCCCTGTCTCTCTCTCTCCCTGCTCGATGGCGTCATCTCTGTGCCTCGCACTGCTCTTCCTCTCCTCCACGCGTCCATACCTCTACGCGAGGACCCGAAATAACACGTGCATCCCCTTCTCTTAGCGGGTGCACCCAACGCTGACGCACAACGTGGTACGAGCTCAACAGCGGCAGGGCAGCTGAGGAAGCTTCATGGGAAGAGAAGGACAGGCCATACCACGGCGAGCAAAGAGGAGGGGGTGGGAGAGATGTAAAGGTTCGTCTAAGGAGCAGATCTAGCGTACCCCATCCTTTACTCCTGCCACCGGGAGAAGGAGAGGGAGGGAGAAGAAAAATGGTTCTACAGTCATCAAGGAGCAAAGGCCTCGATGGGCAGCAGCCACGGGCTCCCAGGGCGCGGCCAACATCGTGACGCCCGTTCAACAGGCACCGCCATAGGTAAGCCCCCCGTCACCGCCACACTCCACGCAAAAGGTTTACCGGCATTCGGCGCATGCATCCATACACCCCAGTCGTGTACAGTGCCGTCGCTGTCACATCCCACCCCACCCCCCTCCAACCCCCAAACCCCCCCCACCACCACCATCGAGCTGTGCGCCTTCTTCCCATCGTTCCACAGGGACGCGGTTTGCATGTGCACCACGGCGCACCTGCCTAGAAGAGGACGGTGAGAGACTCGCCAGGGTAGAAGATGAAGCAGGCAGCGATGTAGGGGTGTAGATTGGTCACCACTATGCCGCGATCGTCACTGTCGTTGATGACCACTCGAAGGGTGCCTTGCGCGCCGTCGTAAAAGAAGCGCACACGATCGCCGTTGCGGCACACAGGGAGGCGGCGCACTGCAGAAGTGTAGCGGCCGATACGGCCGTCAATCACACCGGCACATGCCGGCTTCCAATAGAACCCCTCCGGCACCTGTACCGCCTGCGACATCTTTTCGACCACGCCCATGAAGGAGTCGGAGATGGAGTCGAGGCGCACCTGCCACGACACCAAGCCTCGGTCCTCGGGGAACTGGGCGAGGAGTGTGTGGAACGTCTCCTTGCTGCGTACCCCAATCTGTGTACTACCACTACCCCTGGCAACGCAGCGCAGTCGCACTCCTTCCGCCAACACGGTCGCCTCCACATCGTCGTCGACGGGGAATGTTAGTCGGAGAGGGGTTGACGGGACACCGCCGGCAAAAGAGGAGCAAGAGCCCCCGCCAATAACGGACACATTGCTCGCCGCGCCAATCCTGCTGGGCCGTTTCAGGCTCGGGAAGGTCGGGTAGCGGTGGTCTACTGCTTGCAAATCTAAGGTGATATCGACGCTGGCTAAAGTCATCTCGCCCAGGTTCACCACCCTGAAGCCGCTCCCTGTGACGATGGGGAGGTCGGAGCTGAGGCAGTCGCCAAACTGCGAGTGGTGTTTCAGTACCTCTTCGTCTGTGCCGCCGTTCTGCATCGTGCGAAACTGCAGAAGGGTCTCGTTCACACTATTCAATTTGTCAAGGTACTGGCGCCGCGACGCTATTAAGGAGGCATCACCGCTATCGCGCAGGTTTGTGAGCGCGCGCCGCACCTCCAACTCGCGTTGCATGAGCTGCTGCTTGAACGTCTCAAAGCGCTCGGTCACCATACTTTCGGCAGCGTCGTACGTATTCGAGTACAGCGTCGAGATCCGATTCATCTCAGCCGCCTGCTGCTCGAGACGGTGCTTGACCTCGACGAGAGCCTGCATATCGTGCGACAGCTGCTGCCGCGCCTCTGTCGCTGCCACTGCCAGCGTCACGTGGGAGTGATCGCGGTGTGGCCCGACCTGTAGACAGTAGGCGCAACAAACCTGCTGGCATTGCGAGCAGAAGAACTCGGCTCGGTACTCTTCATGCCCGCGTAGCGCGCATCGTCGCATAAAGCTGCGACTCGATTCAGTTAGCTTGCCAATGGCATGATCGCGCTTAGCGCTGTTCCTGTGTACGGCAATGCTGCAGTCCTCACAGTACACGCACATGCACTCACCGCACTGCACTTTAGCTGCGGTGGAGTCGCACCACTGGCACTTGAGAGGATCTGATGCGCCGCGCGCTAGGATTTCCACATACGCCTCCGCCTCGTGATCAGCGTACTGGGCGAGGTTTTGTAAGTTGATTTCAGCGTAAGACGTTGCACATAGCGGACATTGAAAGCCGCTGTTGCCGTTCTCGGCAAGCCGCGCGCGGACGCAGCTGGCGCAGAAAGAGTGGTTGCACTCGAGTGACAGTGGGTGGTTCAGCACATTGAAGCATATGCCGCACGTAATGACACGTGTAGGCATGATTCAATCTATAGAGGGAGACGTGCGCTCGCAGAGAAAGGGTGGTAAAACCACGCCCCACAAAGAGGACGAGCTGTGGTACTCAGCAACGGAACTACTCTTGTGCCTCTTCTCTCTTCCACAAGAAACGCCACACACAAACACGAGATGGTGAAGCGACACGCTGATGAGCGGAGAGTACGTCAGTAACTGGTGAGCGAAGGAGAGGAGGAGGAGGAGACTGCACAGCCCAATCGCCTTCTCTCCCTCTCTTGTATGAGTGAGCCTGTGTGCGCGCAGGAGCAGGCAAGGGACAGTGAGCACCCTGCGGGAATATCCGCACCACAACCGCAACTGCGCGCTGATCCACTGAAATGAAGGCGACGGTTGGAGAGAGGCAGAGGCGCAGGGAAGCCATACGATACGGCATTTCGCTGCTATGCAGTGAAGGAGGAAGGGGCGTCAGCGATGCATCGTTTGCCGCATCCTCATCACCGTCCCTTCCCACGCCTCCGACATCAGCAGACAAAAAAAAAGTATACCAGTAAGAAAGGACGAGGGCTACCTTTGCCTACGTCTGCAGCGGGCACGTCCAGAGATTGTGTCGGTGTCGAAGTCATCCTCCATCTAACGATTGAGAGGCCGTGAGGACAAAGTGACGCCAACGCCAACGCGCCACTGCCGACTTGCCACAAGCTCACATGCATGTTTTTTTTGGGGGGAGGGGGAGGGGGTTATCTCATTAAGGCGCAGCGCCACACACACATACACACACATACGCCGATTCCGAACAACCACTACGCAGCCGCGTTTATGTACATTCACCACAGCCCAGAACGAGCTTCTGAAACAATCAAACACGCGCACGCCTTCCACGGGCACGCACAGCGAAAGAGCGCTGCAATCGGACTGGTGCAGTCATTCCCTTGGGTTTCGCCTTTCTGATTCTACGAGACATTGCACGCCTCGAAGATCCAAGCAACACCCTCCTCGAGGCCGTCACCGGACTTTGCACTACACCCTTGAATGTGCCAGCGGCGATCACGATAGTCGCTCAGCTCCAGGGCTTCGGCAACCGTCTGGGGGTCTTTCGCGGTAGCCAAGTCTTGCTTGTTGGCGAGAATGAGGAGAGGCACACTCGGCACGCCCTTCACGACATCGACAAATGCCTCGTGCGCCTCGCGTAGGCGACGCTGGTCAGAGGAGTCGACGACGTACATTATGCAGTCCGTGTTGGCGTAGTAGTCCTCCCAGAACTCTCGCAGGGCACGCTGCCCTCCCAAGTCGCAGAGCTTGGCGCGCTTACCGCCGCGGTGCACATCCATGACGTTGAAGCCCTGCGTCGGTCCCTCGGGCGCGTCGATCGGGTGCTCCTCCGCAACTCCTAGCTTGTGCAAAATTGTCGTCTTACCGGCGTTGTCAAGTCCTAGAATGAGCACGCGAGGCTCGTTGTCGCGTTTCATGCGATTGCGCAGACCGCGGAGCATGATGCGCACAGGCAGCGGCGGAGGAAGGGGCGGGGACGGGAAAAGACGGAGAGGATGTTTGGCAAAAACACAAAGAGGTCCTCCGCCCAAATGCAGTGTATCCAGGGTAATTCGAAATGATGAGGGGGAGAGAGAGGAGAAGCGCAAGGTGCAGGGATACAGCCAGTCCTGTAGGCGGGCGTATGGAGAGGGGGGCTTGCACGATAGCTCTATCAGCGACAGGCGGCAAGCGTCTGTCAAAAACAGGAGTATATGTGGACGTGAATAGGAGCGGGTATTGGAAGTGGGGGAGGGGGGAAGCGGAGAGAGGTGAAGCACGAGTGCTGAGGTGGCCCCCGTTCCGCTAATGTGTGGACGCGCTAAAAGACTTGCGAGAAAAGAAGTACGGCAGCCGTCGCCGCACGTAGCGGGCCAGAGAAGACCGAAAAATGGCGGTGGTGGAGTCAAGCTAAGTTGCATAGGCATGCATATCATGGTGAGTCCAGTTGGGCAAGAGTGAGCCCATCCATCACCACCATCAACACCACCGTGAAGCGCATGAAAGCAGGTTTGGTAAGGAGGCACGTAGAGAAGAGCGGGCCGGTAAGAAAAAGATATCCACGTAGCAGGCAATAGAAATTCAAAGGCGGCCAGGGAGACGGCGTGACATCTGCAGGTGCGCACGTTGCCTCCCGGCCTCTTTCAATCAAGCAGTCTCACTCGATGCGATACTGTAAACCTCTTCCGTATTCTGAAGAGGTTCTGCAAGGGAGAAGGGGAGAGGGTCCGGGATGAAGTAACCTCGATTTCTTGGGCCCAACAGGTGGTGTATATATATATATGTATATATGCACATACACACGCACAGTGAGGCAGAGACCGGCTTCCATAGCAGAATGTGAGAAGAATCGCAACAGAAAAAAAAAGGTATGCAGTCACAGCGCACCATTTTGTCCAGGAGGCGTTGGCCGCAGCAGAGGGGAGGGAAGGGGGGACAGCGCTGATTCGGCCTATTCCCCATTGTCCATCATACCCTACGTGATGCACCGACGACAGAGGCCCGACTCCTTGCACTGCTGAAGGTCTCGCGTCCGGGAAAGCACCTCCTGCCGTGATACGCCGATGCTGGTGAGCAGCTGCTGCAGCTCACCGGCGCGCGTCGAAAGGGCATCTACTTCTCTGTGCAAAGCGGCAACGGTTCGCGCATGACGAGCCGTCGACTGGGCTGCCTCGTAGTCGCACCGCTTGATCTCTTCCTCGAGAGCGGCTGCCGTGCCGTGGCCGGCAACTGTGGCGTGGTTGCCTTCGCTCAAAGCGGACTCGTGTATGGATGCCAAGGCCTTTACCAACTCAGCCCCCTTCACCACATCGTCGGGGGGGCCAAGGGGACCTACGCACGTCAGCCTCGTTTGTTGCTCTGTCCGCAATTTCTCGACAGCTGCCGCCGTCTCCTCCAACTCGCGCTCAACAGAAGATTTCTCTGCCTTCAACAACGCGACAGCCTCACTCTCTTGACGCAGAGCAGCGATGCAAGAGGACATCGCCGCGTCCTCCTCCCACAAGCGCCGCAGCGATTCTAGCTCCTGTGCCCGTTCTTGCCAGAGGGCCTTCTCCTTCGACAGCGCTTGCAGATTTGCCTCGATGGCGGCCGTGTGCAGCGCTTCCTCAGCTTGCGTCTTGCGCAAGCGGTCTGTAGCCTCCATCTTCTGCAACTCGAGTTGCTGTTGCTCTGTCGCGAGGACCTCGAGATCCTCTTTCAGCTGCGCCTCCTCAGCTTCCGCAGCCTTCACCGCCTGGATCAGTTGCTCTTTTTCTGAGGTCGCGAAAGCAATCTTGGCCTCATGCTCCCTTTGGCTCATGCTCAACAGACGGCGCTGTCGTTCAATGTCGTTCATGTGGGCAATGAGAGCCACAGCTGAAGAGTCACATGCGGACATTTTTTTATGACTATGCGGTGGTGCGGTGTGTGGTGGCGCGTTGGTGAGGAGTTTTTTTTCTGGAGGGGGGAGGGTGAAGGGAAATGCACGAGAGAAATCTGGGCAAGAAATAGTCAGTCTGGATGCGAGCGGAAACTGGAAGCCAAGAGGAAAAGTGTGAATAGGAGAAGGGTTGTGCGCCCCTGCAATATGTCTTTGTATCGGCCATGTAGGGTAAGACAGGCAAGCCAAGGAAGAGCGGGGGTGGAGGTGGGGTACCGAGTCAGGAGAGGCGGAAGATGTCGAAAGAGAGCCGTCCGAATCGGTTGCTTGACTGCGGTTCGCCGGACGAAAGAGAAGGCGTGGGATGCAGCGAGAGCCGACGCCGATCAGCAACAGCACCGCAAAGCCGGCAAGATCGTGGGCCCCGAGGCACAACGCCGGGAAACGCGCAGAGGAGGAGAGTGTACGTCTGTGTATCTGAGCGTGGTGTGTGTGTGTGGGGGGGCGGTTCCGAGCTCAGTCTTACCGTCCTTGTCGGAGACTCCCTGAGAAGATACATATACCGGGGCCATACATGGTGGTGAGAGGGGCGGAAGAAGGGCAAACAAAAAGAATAGACGGCCGAGCTCAGCCGCCAACGCTGAGAGACTGAGTCCTGCGGCACGGCACTTCCTTCCTCCCCTCCCCACCCTCTCAGTGCGCATAGAGAGAATACTGCAAAGGCGCCAGGAAAAACAAAAGGAGACCACATCCGAGCAGCAGTGCAGTGTCACAGCACACTTTACATGGTGGCATTCGCGTCGAGGTTGCAGCCATTGCTTCCCTCTCGCAGTCCCACCACGTTAGCGTACGAGGCCCATAGATTAGCTTCGCACTGCTCGACAATGGAAGGGACGCACTGGGCACCGAGAAAAGACCAAAGGTCATCGGAGTCGTCAGGCGCCACGACAGAGGTGACCACATCGAAGGCAGCGCCGTACAGCTGGCCCTTCACGCGGCATGACAAGCGCTGCGCAACAATGTCGTACGGTTCGGGGGCTATTGAGGTGACAGACAGCACCAATGGGATCTGGTGAGCTTGCATGGCCGCGATGATAGGGACACTGCCCATGTCTCGCACGATTATGCGCCGTAGGGCCGATTCGTTGAGGCTCATCTGAGCGAAGCGCCACACTTCCGACACGACGCAGTCCTGCAGGGCAGCGGCGAGACCAGGGTAGCGCGCAGACGCCGCGACTAGGGTAACGGTGTGTAGCAGCTCCGTGCTCTGTGACACCTCCAGCGTGATCCGGGCTGCGTGATGAGCACCGAAAAGGCGGGCGTGGCCGCACAAAAGAAGGCGGACCGAAGGTGCCAAGCCTGAACCCTTGTCTGCACCTTCACGGGCAGAAGAGGACACAGCGGCCGGGATGATAAGCTGAATCGAGATGGGCGTCTCCACAGACCCCTCTACAAGGATAGCGCCAATCACCAGGGAGCGCACGCACCGCGCTGTGAGCGAAATGAGCCCCGCCTCGCAGTCGATCTCTAGCGTTGCATCAGGCACAACAGTGTTCTCGAGGGACAGAACAGCTTTGCCCTTCAGCGACACCCGCGCTGAGTTTTCTCTGGTACGGCGCGTTGACACGCGCAACGTGGCAGCGACTTCAACACGCAGCCGGCCTACGTCGTACGCCGTCACCCCTGGCTTTGCCGGCAAAATCCGCCGCGCACTGCCTCCTCGCTCGTCACCGCTGCACGCACGAGAGATCGCCTCCAGCTCTTCGATAGAGCAGCAAGCCACCGCGATGTGAAAGTCACCCAGCCGCACCGGCGAATCACCCTCGCCGCGCGCTGTGTCGATCGTGCAGGCGCAGCTGTAGCTGGCAGGCACCCCACGAAAGAGCACCTGGCCCTCGCCCCCCAACGGCGCACAGACCCAGTGGGGGGCTTTGCTGTTGCCGCCTCTGTCAGCAGCCGAGGATGCCACCGCCGTGGTTGCCAGACCTTGCACATGAGATATTGTCGTGAACTGCAGATGAGTCACTACCGCGCCAGGGAGATCCGCAACTTCCGTAAAGCGGGCGTTGCCGAAATCCCCGCGCAGGCTAACCAAGGGCAGTCCGCCGATATCCATTGCACCTATCAAACTCAAGGGCAGCTCTATGTCAGAGGTTGGGGCGCCCTCCTCTAGCTGGGCCCCGGAAGCGCCGGCCAAGGCGGTAGCGTCGCCCACAAAGCGTGCGCCGTGTGAGATAAAGTTCACCTTATAGGACTGCAGCCCCACAGGTTCGACGCCGTCCGCAGAGACACGGCGGGCACTTACGAGAAGCACCTCGAACTCGATGGATTCCATGGTGAGGCCAGTGAGGCCAAAGTTGACCCCCGCACCAGACACGGTGAAGCGCAGCACTGCACTGCCCTCCTCACCACCGACGGCGCTGTCCGCGGAAAGTGAGCTGACAGTCAGCACTAACGTTGTCAGCACAGCCGCGTTTTCCCTCGCATTGGCCACGAAGGCGCTTGGGGGGAGAATGTAGCGAAGCACATCCATCACCGTGGCAGGGCAGCGCGCCAGTGGACACTGCTGCACAAAGTTGACACCCGCGGCGATCATGTAGGGGTACGGGCTCAAAAGAGGCTCTGAGTCACGGGGGCCGGGGATGCCCATCGCGTACGGCGGCGTGAAGACGATGTCGTTGATGGCAAAGGCTGCCGTGACAGGCTCCTCCCCGAAGCCAACGGCGTCGAGGAATGGCGCGACAGTTGGAAAGTGGCAGCTGGGTACCCAGTTTGATGCAGCTACGCGAACGACGATGAGCAGGCTCGCTACATGCTCACTCAGCGGTGTGAACCTCTCCGCCATGTTGAGCAGCACGTCCAGTTGGCGCTGCAGTGGGGTGGAGAGACTCCAAAGCACGGAGAAGGACGCGCACACGCGGGCAGCGGGGAAGCTGTTCCAGTCCTCTGCAAGGGCACCGACAGCCTCCAAAGACGGATAGAACCACCCGGTCGACCGCTTCGTGAATCGCAGCGCCTGCCGGAAGGCCAGTGGGTGATGCAGAAGCTCCACGAGACGCAACAGATGGGGGCCACCGATCGATGCGGTCGTCGCTGATGCGAGGAGGAGGTAGATGAGATCGGATGAGAGGCGCGCTTTTGATAGCCACTCCAACATATTCGCAGAAACCGAAGGCGGCAGAAGCGGGGGTGCCGCACTTGGCATTCTGGTGTCATCCTTCAGCACAGCGTCCGCGACATCCATCCGAAGGTAGCGCCCCGCATCCTTCGCCGACTTTTGCAAAAAGGTCTGGTACCTTTGTCTGAGCTGCTGCACCACCCCAGCGACCTCACCTAGTCGGCTGATATCGCCCGCCTTCCGCAGTTTGCTCTGCGTGCTCTGGTACTCCTCGAAGGCGCGCAGGCAGGAGTGCATAAAGGCTTTTTCGCAACTGAACGCATCGCAGACCCATGAGCGGAAGACGGTGTTTGAGTAGTACTCCAGTGTCGGCCTCTTGATCTCTGCAAGAATGGCTGGGCCCTCACGTCGAACCAGCCACCGTGCTGCGTGCAACTGGAGCGTTAACGTGAGACGCTCCTGCACCGGCAGTGGTGCCTCTTCTTGCAACATCACCGGTGGTGCCACTCCTGGGGCGAAGCGAAGGCGCCAGAAAGCCGCCGCAGGCACCTCCCTCCAGCGGAGCGAGACGGTGGAGTCGCACAGACGCAGCACTGCTTCCGAAACGGCGACGTAATCTTGCCCGTTGACGCTTGTCTCCACAAGCACCCTCTGGAGCGGCTGACGTTTTGACAGTTTGGGCGATGGTGGTGGCGCTGGTGGCGCGGCCGTATCATCGAACATGGAGGTGTCCGTCCGCGTACTTCGCGTTTCCTCGGCAGCGGTAGCGACTGGTCCTTCCACCCTCATCTGCAAGCACAGCAGGAGCTGATCAAACGTCAAGGGTGAAATGAAGGACCATGTCACCGTAGTCCGTGTCGATTCCGGCTCGATACCAGCGCTTTGCGGACTTTGAACGGTGCAATGCAGCACCGGAGTCGGCGGATCTCTCAGCGCCTTGGATGCGTCGGCTGCTTCGATGCGCGCCGCGCTGCCACTCAGCGCAGCTGGCAGCTGCACCTCTGTAAATCCGGCAGTGCTGACGGCCATGCCTGGTATGTCCGCTGTGTCGATCATCACCATACGCTCACTACTGTACTCAAACCACTTGACATGCTGCGGCTGGTCGAGCGAGAGCCCATCCGCCGGGCGAAGGCGCCAGTGGGTGCTAGGCGAGACTAGGGTGCCGTCCCAGGAGACGGACGCCAGGCCAACCGCAGACCTTGTTGACAAGGAGGTGGCAGACGGAGCATCGACACAGCCGCCGTCCAGCACAGCTGCCAAAAGCCACGAGGCCCCATCGAGGCCCAGGTACTCCACATTGTAGCAGGCACCACCGTCGGGAAGCACGGCGCGCACCCGCACTACTCGATGCGGATGTGCCAAGCTGAGCATCGAGACGGAGACTGGCGCCACTGGTGCCTCGGGGACGGCGGCGGAGCAAGAGTCCCTGTGCGCGATTCCGGCGGCGACGGCCACAGACGAGGGAGAGGTTGTGCTACTTGTCGTGGGCGGGGGCAGGGAAAAGGAAATGCGGCTGTCGGAGGGACAATGGCCGAGGCGCATGCGCGTCAAGTGCAGCGTCACCTCAGCGGATGATTCCAACACGCGCAGGCGCCATAGGACACGCGCGCCGCAGCTGCGCCACGAGAGCGAGCAAAGCTGAGGCCTCGACGCTGTGGCCTTTGCCGTGTTAATCGTCGTCTCAGCCGCGATAAGCCATTGCGTTACGTCGTTGGTGGATTCCACAGCGATGCGAGCCGTGCAGCTCTCTCCTTCGCAGAAGAATTCCATCTCCCAGAGCGTCAGACCAAGCGGGATGTGTCCAAGCTGGACAACGCTGTTAGGGACACATTGCATCTGATATGGCGAGGCACTCGGGCTACCTGCCATCGGCCACAAGAGTGGCGTCGCTCTCAGGCAGCCCCCGGTCGCGTTGGTCAAGGTAAGATGGGGGCCGTCATACTCGTGCGCACTGAAAGAGGATATGTCAAGAGAGGGCAGGGCACAATCACTGAAGTCGGCGCTCTCCCCCTTCCTCAATTCACACTGCAAGCGCCAGTAGCGATAAGGGCCATCCGGCAACCAAGAAAGTGTCCATACATCACAAGCCTCGCCTTCGTAGATCGGCCGTGTCGTCTTGGCACAGCAGGTGCCCGTTCCGATAGCCGTGCTGCTGCACCACATCGTCCATGTGCACTCGTTAGACAGCGGCGATATACAGCGAGGCTCGACGGAAACACTGCACAGCGCCACTGGTGCCGATCCGTAGTCCCACATCAGCTCGTACACAATGCCTTCAAGTGAATTGCTCCAGGCCAGCGTTGTCGCCGAGCCAGAAGGCTGCAACGACAGCGTCGCACTTCCTGGCTCACTTGTGAAGAAAGAGCTGATGTCTGCCGCAGGCGTCGCGGCAACGCAACCAGAAACGCGCGTCGGCAGTTGCCGGCAGCGCCGGCGCGGCACGGTCAGCAGGCGCAGCTGCAAGTAGAGTTGTGCCACCGCAGCCTCCGATGCAGCCGGCGACGAAACCGCGTCCGGGTCTTGCGAGGATGCCACACGAGAGAGCTGCCAGTACGGGGACTTGCTCAGCGCACACACCTCGCTTGGCGCCCAGAGCGTCTCACTGCTCACACGGCTGCCGGAGGGTTGGTAGTGCGTGGCCACATCCTTCCACCCGCCCCCCGCGTTCTCGCTGCATTGCACCAGCCAGCATGCCCGCTCACCCTCCCGCCCGCCGGAGCTGTCAAATTGAATGCCTGTGATTAAGAGGCCATCGTCCGCCTCACTTTGGGCGTCTGCCAGGAGTCGAGGCACATGGAGTAGTACGCGACAGTGGTGTTGCGGCTGCCCCCACTCACGGAGGTAGAGCGGCACTGAGAAGAAAAGACGAGACTCGGCCAGCGGGTGGGCAGCAGCGGCCCCATTCTCACCGTCGTCGCCGTTGACGGCTACGAGTGCCGTCGTGGAAACCCTTTGAACGTCGAGATCCCAAAACATGTACCACGTCGATGGCGAGCGTGGCATGCACAACACTGTGTGAAGCGTCCTGCCACGAGGCGGCGGGGCGGCGCCGAAACGGTCCATCAGGCACGCGGCGAGTGGCACAGGAGCATCACGCACCGTGCCCGTTTCCACATCAAACTCCACGTACTGCACCTCTTCTTCCCCCAACAACGACGCGACGTGAAATACACCAATCACGGTGCCTTCCTCCACGCTGGACCAGCAGTTGATGACTGCTTTGACGGTGGCGATGGGCAGTGCCGCTAGCTTGCTCAGCAGCGACGAGGTGCGCCATGGCAGGACACCGCCGCGGGACCGCTGCTCGTACAGGTCCCACAGCAGCATCCAATCACCACGAAGGAGGGCGACCATATTGGGGTGCTCGCGTGGCGCCGGGTAAAACGCCGCATCCCAGCCGAGCACGAAAGGGTACGGTATCCCGCAGAAGCCTGTGCAGCGCCCGATGGGCTTTGCTCCTGCCTGCGTCGCAGCGATAGCTGCACCCTCGTCGGTCCAGCCCACCTGCAGTATCGAGGACGCACACACGAAGAGGCAGGTGGACTCATCGGTGCTATCGAGCTTGGGTATCACGGTGTGCGTCGCAAACCAGCCAGCGCCTCTGCTGCTTGGGTCATCGATGAATACAGGGTATAAGTTATCGCGTGAGATGAGCTCTGTGGATGCTTGAAAGAGCTCCTCGGCCTCAATGATGAGGGGATCTCGAGCGGCAGATCTGCCACTCGAACAGTAGGGTCGCACGGCGGCGACTGCGCCGTCACCGACAGTGAGCGTCGGCGGTGACGGCGGCACTGTCAGCATTACCGGCGTACATGGAGAGAACATCGTTGGCACTTGGCAATGCGCGTCGAGGCAGCTGCTTGCTGCCTCCTCCATCCAAAAGAGACGAACAAAGCCGAGAGAGGTCGGCACGGGCGAGCAGAATCGCAACCGCCAGAAACGCGCCGCAGAGGCACATACAGAGCCGGGGCCGCTCCCCCAGCGCGCCGTCACCACCGGGCCGTTGATGCGAGCAATAGCGCGGAAGCAGTACACCTCGCCATCGCTGCTGCTGTCGATGGAAGCTGTCAAGGGGGACAACGGCAGAACTGAGGGCGGCAGCGCCGAGGTGTCGAGAATCAACAACACTGCCGTGAAGACGCGCTGTGGGGCGGAGGCCCCGAGATCGTATTCAATAAAGGAGGCTGTATGCGCACTTTTCACCTCTGCCACGGCAACGCAAGCCTCCGGCTGCGGTGGCGACAGCGACGTCAAAGGCTCCCCAGAATGACTGCCCAACAGACCACTCTCACATGGCCGCTTCAGTACCTCGGCGTCGCCGTAAAAGAGGGCTTCGTCATGCCACGTCGTGCTCCCCGGTACCGCGACGTCAGTATCCAGTGCTGACCCCAATCGTGACAGCGCCTGTGGCACACGCTCGCCCAGTCTTGTCGCTCTAAGAGAGGAGGTAATCCTTGTCGTGGAACTTGTCGAGAACGGCCTGTCGGAATCGCTCCCTGACGAATTTGGCATGCCTGTAGGGACATGGACGCTGATACTGCCTCCATCGGCGTTTCTGCCGCGTGGATTCACCTCCGCAAGCGTGGAGAAAAGGCTAGCGAGAAACTCTTTCTCAGGGCAAAACACGCGGAACGGGGGCGACGACTCAGCGGGGATGGTGCAGGATTGCGTAAATGTGCCGGCCGTCTCCACCGCTAGTGCGCAAAGGCTTGGGAGCGCTGCTGTAGTGAACTGACGAAAAACGAGTGGCAGATTTTGCAGTGGTGTCTCCGCCCTAAGGGACGCCTGCTCACGTAGGTTCAGAAGCCAGCGGCGCTGCCGCTCAGGATGCCCATCACCGCCGCTCGCCTGCGAGTCAGCTGCCGCCGCGACCTCCTCCAGGGGCTGCCACCGGACCGGTAGCACGACGCCGGTCCGACTAACCACATAGCAGGTCTCTGCCGCCGCATCACCGTCAGCGCTGCGAGCCCAGAAAGCCGTCATGGGCGCCGTTCCTAGCAGCCCCTGTAGCTCCGAGGAAAGCAGGAACGGCGGCGGTGGTGTGCCGATGGCGCTTGCACCCTGCATTGCCTGCTCCGCATCGTCGTCCGCATCACTGCCCACAACACTTGACCTGCCTAGCGGCGCTTCTTTGAGCTTCGCATTCCTCGGCTCAGCGGCCGTGGGATACAGTGTTCGAATAAGGTCCTCCAAGGCAGGAGGCATGGAGGAGGCTCGCTTCACACTGGCATGGCGATCGTCGGGGCTTAGAGGCTCCCTCGACGGCGGGTGGAGGAATCCCACCCCGCCAACGCATCGCCGCGTGCAAGCATCAAAGACGACGTAGCAGTAGTCGCGGAAGAAGACGAGCAGTTGCGTGCATGGGATGTGCACCACGCCATCGAGTCCGTCATGAAAGATGGCGGGGAGTCGACGGAATTGACCGTGCCTGCTGATCGCGTAGGGACCATCCACGCACTCGGCCAGGTAGACATCGAACAGCAGCCACTCCATACCCGAGAAGAAGAAGACGAGGTGTGGCTGGGTCGGGTGCGTCACTGCCGCATCGACGCCCGTGCGAAAGGGAAAATCGGCCAAGACAGGGTCGTCACGCATTGCCACTGGGCCGCAAAGAAGGCGGCATGCACTCTGACTGTAGGCACTCACCGTATCGCCAAGGAAGAGGAGCAGCGTGTCGGATGCGCAAGACGAGGAGGAGGGGGAAGGGGCTGCGCTGCTCCGGTCAGGAAAGGGCACCGCCAGCCACGGCCTGCCGACTAGCCGTGACTGAATTGCTGCAGCCGTCTGGCTGCCATCCGCAGTGTCGTGAGCGTGGAAACCATTGGCGCCCTTCGTCAGCCATGCGCGGCCCACGTCGCTTCCCGGCCCCGTGATAGTCGAGGTGGGCTCATAACACGCACGCAGAGACAACAGAAGTCCGACTGGTGGCGCTGCTTGAAGGGCCGCCTGCCGCTGCGCCCGCTCCTTGGTCCGTTCATGCTGAAGCAAGGCCAGGGTCTGGTCTGCCGTGAACGCTGTTCGTCTCTCCGCCGAGGAGGCTGTGAAAAAAGCGTCCGCGGTGTTCGCGCCCTCTTCTGAGGCTTGGCGCTCCACAGACGTCGGCCTCCGCATCTTTTTATGTGCCGATCCGACCGAGGAGGACTGCTTCAGAGTCTTCCTCTTTTTGTCGCGCGATGGTGGCGCGGATGGCGGCTGCGGAGACTTCACCGAGGTGAGTTTGGGGGCCACCGATACCGTCTGTTCGCGCCTCCCACTCTTGCGCTGCGGCGGCGATGGCGGCTGAGGTGCGCCGGCACCGTCCGGGGTGCCATTGGGCAGCAGAGTTGGGGCCGCAAAGTCAACACCGGCAGCCACCGGCGCCGGGACTGGGTGTGTGACAATCCAGCAGCGTTGGGCCATAGGACTGGGTGGGAGAAGCGAGAGGCGAGCCTCCCCACTCCTCCTTGAAGAGCTGAGTGTGGTTCGCCACAGTGTCCCAGTGTCGTTCGCCGTCGGGAGCACGGTGGATGCAGCGCGTAGCGCCTCTTGAAACCATTCGGCGCATTCTCGAGTGCCGATCAGCTGACTCAAAAGGAAAAGAAGCTGTGAAGGGTAGCGGCTGAAGAACAAGACACGTTCCCAGTATGTGCGTGGAGCAGTCCTCTGCTGCTGGCGCCGCTGTCCAGCCTCGGTGCGACACCCTGAGAGGCTTGGCACCACTGCTGCCCGCCTCGCCTCCAAAAAGTCGCGCAGCATCTGCAGCGGCGCCGGCAGCCGCCCGTGACGAAAGAGGCGCCGCATTTCCTTCACGTCACAAAAGTCAACCGTGGATTCCCACACCGTCCCCGCTGACTCCCCCTCCTTCAGACCCAAGGCCATCAAGCACATGCACAGCCGCCGTAGAAGGGCAAGCGAGTCCGGCGACGCTGCACCAAGGTGGCGTCCAACCAGCTGGTAGGCGTAAACGGGCACCGCTTGACCCGCGGAACGGTACTCCAGCCCCACTGCGTCGACAAAGACAAAGGCCAGCCCTCGGACGGTCTGCAGGAAGATGCTTTTAGGGAAGTAGAAGAAGCCCCTATGCCCAGTAGCACTGCCGAACGGGCACTGCAGAATGATGTACACCGTGTTGGCAAGCGTACTCTGCCCAACCACCTTTGCAGTCGTGTAGATGCCGTGTGTGTGAGCTGACGTGTCCGCTGCTATGACGCCGTTCGGCAATGACAGCCACGCCACAGCAAATTTGATGGTCACCAAGATAGATCGTGCCTGCTGCCGCAGCGTCCACAACGCGGCGCGTATGTTGTCAAAGAGATCGCGATGCGGGCCATCCACCACGGCCACGCACTGCCGCCGATGGGCAAAGGCGTGGTGGAGCCACTTCTTCACCACGGCCTCACTAGTGCTGCTGCTCCACGTGGTCCAATCTGCGATAAGGTCTCGCGGCGGTGCTTTGGCGTTGGTCTTCCCCTCACAATAATTGAACGGCGCCTCGCTGACAGGGAGACAGCCGACCAAGCGTGCCGCCTCGCACGCGCTGGCCAGATCCATGCCGATGGTGCGCACTGATTGTTTCCGCAAATGCCGACCGATCGAGAAGAGCAGATAGGGGTCCATGGAGGTCGCTGCGTCATCCCCCAGCGCACTTGCGACTGTCAAGGCACAGTTCAGCTCCCCACCACAGACGTCCTCGACCACCTCGCGCTCGATATCGACAACGCTGAAGTTGACGAGAGGAAGTCGATTCAGCTCGGTGTGGCCGCCTACCACGCTGGAGAGTGGCGGGTAGCCGCTGGCGTAGCTGCAGATGACGCCGCCGTAGCCATACAAGCCGTAGCGCACCAGGTGGCGCACGCAGCGCCGCGAGCATGGCTGCAGGTTGGCGTAGAGCCTGAATAGACGACTGAGTCGCGTCAGCGCCACCGGCGTGACGGCGGCGCCGTGCTCTGTGATGTCCTTCTGTAGAACGCGAAGTAGCCATGTAGGGCCGTCTTGAGAGCAGACAGCTGGGAAGCCGCACACGGTGCAGCACGGAAGATGAAGTCTGCTGTCCTCATCTAAAAACGCGTCGATATCGGTGCGCAGACGTTTAGTACACCATCGCTGTTCCTCCTCGGCATTCAGAGGCCCAGGGATTAGCAGAGACGGAGATGGCGCAGCAGTGAGCTCTGGCTGCAGGGCCCTCTGCTTCCGGAGTGTTTCGTCTGCCGCTTCCACCTGCAGTCGACTGTGCTCGCGTGTGAGGAAGGCGCGAAGAAAGACGAGACTCGGAGCATCGTAAGGCCTTTGCCACAGAAGGGCCTTTGTGACGCTGGACACGCAGCGGCACAGGTCCTCTGCTAGGGACTCCGCACACAGGCCTGCACATACAGCTAGTGCGCCACCGTTTCGATCGAGACACTGCTGCAAAGCACCACACAGCACTCGCAAGCCCGCGACGCTCACAGAGTTGGTGGCTGGATTCAAGTGCTCCAGCACCAAGCGGGTGACCAGGGTCTCGCATGATGTGGCCGCATTGGACGACACGCCCGCTCCGCACATGACGCACTCGTCGATTCGGTAGGTCGCTTGCGTGTTGCGGTTGCACTGCTGCTGAATAGCGACGTACTTTGGCGACGACTCATCCATCGAAACCTCCGTGATGTGCGTGTTACGCACAAGGCTCAGCAGCTCTTTGGCCCCTGCAATCGTCAAGGGAACACCACGAATGTCGATCTTCTCTAGCTGTGGGTGATGCGCGAGTCCCGCACAGATGATTCTGAGGTCCTCCGCATTTAACGAGCACCTCTCTAGTAGCAGTGCGCGCAGAGGTACGCATTGAAGGGTGCGGATGATGGGGCCGATGCCACTTCCGCCAAGGTAGCCATTTTCGAACTGAATGATCGCGGAGCCGAGCAGCAGCTGCTTGAGGAAGGTGGACTGAAGAAACACACCTTCACGACGGCACGCGGACTCGTAAAACTCAGCCGCCTCCTTAGGCGGAAGGAGAGCACTGCTTGGCAAGGCTTTCGGCGTGACGGGGACATCCATGATGAGTCGATCTGTCTTGTGCATTCGCTCCTTTTTTTTGGAGGGAGTAGAGGGGGGAGAGGAGGGGATCACGTTACTTTTTCTCCCTGAATTCAGCGCCTGCTGTGCAGCCAGCGACGCCACGAAGTGGTCCGTTGCTTAACTGCTAGTGCTGCGTGGTCGTTGCTGTTGTTGTCGTCGCTTGTGTCGGTCTGTGAGGAAGAAGCACGCAGAGTGGGCGGAGCAGAAAGGAAACAGCACAAGCAGAGGAAAGGCGCTTCAGTGCATACAATACGGCCAATCAAACCGCCGCGCAAACGAGCAAAAAAAAAGAGAGACAGCGACGGCTTTTCCACTGCCGGTGTGCTTCTCCATACGCGTCTGTGTATGTGTCTGTGTTCCAATGGTCAGCACCCACCCCCTCTTCAGTGTCGGAAGGGGGTAACTAACTGACCGCCGCCGCCACAACGCTAAAAAAATAATATATATATATATATATGAAATAGCGCGCAGGGGAAATCAACGGTGACGAATCGAATACGAAGAGAAGAAAAAAATGTTCGGAGAACGGTGCGCAGAAACACTGGCGTTTGTGCGAAGGCAGCGTGTCACAGTCTAATGCAAAAAAGGTAGCAAAGAGTAGCCAGTAAACAAACACACTCACTCAAGAGAGAGAGGACTGAGGTACATAAGAGGATGCCACGACTTCTCCCCCCCCCCCGCATCACAGATACACAGGTACACGTCCTTAAGACACTCGCAGCGACTACAACCTCCTCTGAGGGCTTCAGAAGGGCTAGGACTCTGCCAGTGACAGTGGTGCGCTCGCTTGGAAAAAAGTGACGAGAGCGACGCTGCCGGTGTGTGTGTATATGTGCTCGTGCGCCTCGGCTCAAATCGCGAGCACACACAGACGGTATCGCAAAAAAAGGGGGAGGCGTAACGCAAAAGGGAGAGACGATATACGCAGCTCCGGGTCAGCAAGTCCAGGACTCAATGTGATGCCGTCCTCCAATGAGGCCTGCATGGGGTAGTGAATGAGAACGGTGCGATAAGGGCGTGTTTCGCCGCACCAGGTGAGACCGAAGACCAGCCATGGAATATCAGAGAGGAGGGGGAAGCGAGGAGGAGGGGGGTGTGCGCAAGAGAGGCAGCCATGGCCGAAAGGAAAGAGCGGAAGCCAACTCGCGGCGCAGGTCCTGCAAGATAAAAGGGCGCGTCCGAGGCAAGAGGTCGGCTACTGGGCGAGGAATCCGTCGAGCCATGGCGCTGCGGACTGCCGCGGCACACGGAGCTGGATCTTTGAATTTCAGCAGCACTAGGTGTAAGATTTGGGTGCACATTGGCACCTTTTCTCGCTCATTCCTTACTACACACCACAAATGCAACTGCAGCGGCACCTCCCCATTGTATCGCATGCTGAGCGAGGTGCGGCGGTCCACGTGCGTGCTTGCCAAATGATGTTGCGCAACCGTGCTAGTTGCCCCCAACCTGGATGGTGAGACTCTCGCATGACTCTTCACGGGTCCATCCTTGTTTTAGAGGGCGTGGAGGGTGAGGCGAAGGGGGGGGGAGGGAGGGGGGCATCTGTTCCTTCGAGGGAGCAATCAACATCGCTTCCTCACGTTGCGGGGACTCTCTTCCCCTTTCGCTTGGCATATTTGGTGTGTTGCCCAAACGTACAGAGGAGCAAAAGAGGTAAAGACACACACAAGCACACACACGCACGCATGTGCGTCGCGCAACTCCTTTGTTTTCTCGATCGACTGCGTTCTTTGCGTGGTACGCTCGTGACGGTATCGACTTCGGCACCGCTGACCGCCCATGACCCCCCTCCCCTCCCCTCCCCTCCTCTCCTCTCCCAACTCACATTCAAGAGCTCAGCCAACCCCAGTCTCGC
The DNA here is from genome assembly GCF_017916325.1 of Leishmania martiniquensis. NCBI lineage: Eukaryota > Euglenozoa > Kinetoplastea > Trypanosomatida > Trypanosomatidae > Leishmania > Leishmania martiniquensis. The sequence continues at coordinate 888,159 of NC_090165.1, forward strand.
CATATACTGCGGCCTTCCTCGTGCTCGGCGACATGACGCATGTGCGCAAGTTCTCGCACGCACGCACGCACCTCTTCACCTAGTGCGATCTGAATAGACGCCGAGGAAAATAAGAAAGGCGCACATGAAGCATTCCAAGCGCTCTTCGCGCGCGTGGGAAAAGGGGGTTGAGTGCGAAGGTGAGAGAGGGCCAACACGCGAGGGCGAAAAGGAAGAGAAGAGGGCAGATGAGCGAGTGCGGCCGAGGGAGCAAATGAGAGCACAACGACAAAGATAAGAGAGAGACGACCAAAAGGATGAACAGGCGCCCATTGGCACAAGTGAGGGCAGGGGGAGAGGGGGGGGCGGGGCTAACGAGGAAATGAGCTATTTTTTTCCTGGGCGATTGTGTGTGTGTGTGGGGGGGGGGTCGTGTTGCCGATGGTCTGATCATGTGACGGGCAGAAGGGAGCAACGCCTATCGATATCTGCACCTCCAATGCGAGTACATAGCTCTGGGAAGGGCGAGAACGGGGGGGAAGAGTAGGAGGCGCCGACTTCCGCTCCGTTCCCTTCGTGTCTGCAACCCGTACAAAAATACGGCACACGACAACGCATGTTTCGATTCGCGTGAGGCGCTACAGCCATGGTGACCGCAGCAGCATGCAACAGAAGCACATCGCCTTCATCTCAGACGCAAGCGCAGCCTCATCTTACGCGTACGCCTACACGGAAAAGCATAGTGAAAGCAGAAAAGCAGAGACACACTTGCGAGTAAGCAACGCGGAAACAAGGAGAACGCAGAGCGGGGCGAACACGACAACGAAGATAAGAGGCGCGCCTGCGAACACGCATGCGAAGTCACACAAACAATTAGACAGGGCTGGCAAAGAGAGAGAGAGGCAGGGAAGAAAAAGAAAGAGAGCAGAAGACGAGCAGATCAGCGAAGGCAACAAACCCCCTCATTTTGCGTAGGCGAGGGAGGGAGGAGAGGGAGAACAAAACCGTGTAGACTCAACACGCTTACATTCGCCCCCCCACACACACACCTCCCTGACCCTTTCGCATCATACGCGTATGAGGGCTGATGCAGCAGGGAACCTGACAGTGAAATGCATAATCGACTGCAGTGGGGTACAGCGACCACATTCGCGCACAGCAATCCGCGAGCCCTTCACCTGTGTCCACATTTTCCGCGCTCGTTTGTTCTGTTCACCTCTTCCGCTGCCCCAATGAGCGCACGCTTTTTCCCCCTCAGTCCAAGTCATAATCGCCCTTCTCTGCGCTTCTACTGTGATCTCGCGGCGGCGTGTCAGCTCCCTCTGACGCCATTGCCGTAGAGGAGCTCGTGGTGTTCGTGGATGTTATGTGGATAAGGTCGTCCCACGGAAACGGCCACGTGTGCCGCGCCAGGTACGATGTCGCCATGCCCTCCAGAACAGTCACCACCATCGCTGCTAAAGCCTCTGAGCTTTGCTCAGGAATCATCACGGAAAACGTTGACATGTATGCGCGCAAAAACAGCTGTGCCAGCAGCACACCGAGTATCCGCTTGGTGCGGCACCGCACTGGTCCGACAAGGCGCCGGCGTGCGATCAGCTTGCCCAGTGTCATGAGCACCGAAGGCGCCTGCCAGGTAAAGAAGTCAAAGTTCCATTCGTCGTCTGTGCCGGCGAAGGCGTAAAGGGCGTAGCTGGCATATGTGCCAGGGTTGAAGCGATCGAGCAGCGCCAACACATCCGACCAGCGCGTGAACATGTAGTCCAGCAGAAATCGCGGTGTTGTAGAGGCGGCTAAATAGCGGACGGGCATGATGAGCACCGACACGCCCACCTCGGCGCCCATGGAGAGGACATAGCGCATGGCCTCCCGCTCCGAAACGCTCATGGCGCCCTGGTCGCCAAACACCTTCTCCGCGACAAAGCCCTGGGTGCCGTAGTACACGGTAGAGTGAAGACAAAGTCGAAGAAGCGCGCCGTAGGTAAGCCGCACGGTTTCAAAATTAGAGTTCATTTTTGGCAAATAATGCGTGCTGGAGGTTCCTGCCTCCGCTTGGCGGAAGCCGCCCATTATCAGGGAAGGACCCGGCTGCATGCTGGGAGAGGGAAGAGGAAGTGTGTGTGTGTGGTAGTGGGGGGGGGCTTGCAACGTCCCTGTTGAGAGTCGTCACTCGTAATGTATGCTGATGGGTGGGGGGGACGAGGAGGATGGGAGAGGCGAAAAGAACGCCAGTGCCTGGCGAGCTGGAGTGCGCGCGTCGTTGTATGGGTGGCGAGCAGAAGGGCCTCAAGGTCCGTATCAAGGATTGGATTTCTGCTTTCTACTACTACCCGGGCAGCCGCTGCAGAAAGGCAAAGAGAGGTAAAGGAGGGAGAGAGGCGCGGGGGGTTGGACAGTGAGTGAGAGAGAGAGTGGAGACGAAAGCACGCGCTGAGGTGCGCCTTCTTTCAGTGGCGCAAGACGAGAGACGACCTGTTTCTATGCAGGCGAGGTTTCTGTGACACCAGCGACTAAAATATGGCGTGCCACACTGCTTTCTTCGCATTTGTGGTGGAGAGGGACGGTGGAGGAGGCGGCTTCGCCCCGTTGGTGCTGCCGCCCAGGATGGTCCCACCCCTCCTGCGCGGCACCGAGGAAGAGACGAGGTCGTAGATGTCCATGTGTATGTGTGTAGGTCGAAATTCCCACATGGCTGTGAAGAGCTCCCGCCCGAACGGTAAAAGGGAAGAGTGTGTGCCGTGTTGTTTCCTTCCATCGGTTAAAGCGTCTTGCGGATGGGGTGGTTAGCGGTGGCTGTCGTGTTGGCCAGTCCCTCCAACGTTTCGGTGGACGGAGCCGCAAGAAACTCATAGGGCGCACTGGGTAATTGTGTAGAGTACCCGCTTGCCTACGAAGTTGCTGCCAGGGGCATCACCAGTTCACGGGGAAGGTGCAGGGACGGCGAGACCACCAAAAACGGCTTGGGTAGCTCCCCACCACATGGGGCGAGGAAGCTGACAAAGTGCTTACCGACCTCTAGAAGAGCGACAAGACCCGCGATGTTGGCCTCTGCGGCAGATGCAGCCGTGTCGGCCCAGACGACAGCCGCGAGACAGAGGTCCGGCACCTCTCTCCAGCTCAGGGGCTCAAACGTTTCCGCGTGAAGGAGCACCAAATCCGTCATTCGGGCCACGCCACGCACCGGCATCAGAGAGGTGCGCGCAGTACCAAAAAAGTAACGTTCCAACTGAGCGCGCCGGCGCTGCTCCGCAGCGGCAGCGCTGGGTGACACCAGGCCTGCCAACTTCGGCACACGCACGAAGTGTACGGTGCGACCCAAGACAGCGTTGCACAGAAACGTTTCCAACTCTCTGTCTGCACCGGTTATGACGACGTGCGTCACCGCGAAAACGGAGAGGATGTCGCTCAGCACGTCGTGCTCAAGACTGGTTGACGGGGACAAGGCGTGGATCAGAAAGCCACCCGCCTCGAACTGGGGCTTGGCGAAACCGAGCGACGTGGCCGCTTGCGCCGCACACACGCACAGATCCAAATAGCGCTTTCGCGTCGCACTCGTCACAGAGGCCGTGCCGTGGAAGAATGAGAGCGGCATCATCGCATCAAAGTCCTCTGCCGCGGTCACCGGCTCTTCCACAAAGACTGTCGACACCGTCCCTGGACAACCCACCATGGGCATCGTCACGTCCACATCCACATAGCAAACGCCGTACGGGCTACCGTGGCGAACCGCGAGGTTGAGCAGCGATCGAGACACCACCTCCCGCTCCCACTGGTTCGCGCCCACAACAAGCGCTCGAGGACCTTGCCATATATCCTTCGATTCCTCGGAGCTGGACAGGCCTTTTTTGCTGCGTTCGTCAATGGCCAGCATCGCGTCCACACGCGCCGTGTCCAGCAGCGCATGAATCTCATCGAGGGCACCGCTCACCGGGGTCTGCACGGCCGTCGCGGCCCCTTCGATTTGCACAACGGCGTCCCCGAGGGCCTCCAGCACGATGCAAGCCTCCGGTGGAAAGAAGTAGCGCAGGTTTCGAGTTAGGGCGCTGCGAAACAGCTCCACTTTCCCACTGAGAAGCACAATGGCACCGCCTTGCTGCTCCGCAGTCCACTGTATCGTGACAGCCTCCTGACTGAGATGAAGCGACGTTTGCGTCTTGGGCGGCTGCATGGTTGGTCAAGAGAAGCCACAGACACTGCGGGAAGAAGAGCTCGTGGATAGGTGGCCAGGAGCGGGCGACTACGCAAGTCGGCGCGGGTGCAGCCGGATTCAGTTTCCGCCGAAGCTCGCAAGAACCGAGGCGAAAAGCAAAAGCAAAGGCACCGAGGATTCTGCTAAAGGAAAAAAAAGCGCAGCCGCCTCTTCCACGGTGACTTCACGTCCACGATATCTTCGAGACCCAGGAACGTATATAAATACAAGCGGGTGGTGCGGGTGTGGGGCGCTGCGCAACGAGCTTGAAAGCGACTGCAGTATCTGTCAGTGAAAACAACGTGCTGCAGCGCTATGGAGTCTTCTCGCGTCTTGTACTGCGTGAGAGAATGAGAATGATCCGGTGAGAATCAAAGCGAAAAAAAAGAGAGATGAGAGACATCATGAAGTAGTGCGATGGAGGTCGGCAGTGCCTCGCACTGAGGGAAAGAGAGAGACAGAGACAAAGAAGGACGCGCGCGCCCAGGAGCTGAAGGAGCCTGTCCCCTGCTGCACGGGTAGGCGCACGCTTGTGTCCTTGTGGGGTGCGCGCGGGCGTGAGAATAAGCGGGAAGCATGCGCGAGGCTGCCCAGGCTATGCCATCTCGAGCAGCTGAAACTTTCACAGACAGTCGCAAAGGGCAGTATGCAATAGGTCCCGCGCCATCCTATTGAGCCTCATCATCCGCCTCCTTTGTCACCGTCCATGACGGCGCCCTTCCCTTTGAGTATGGGGTGGCTGTCTTGCTAACCCCCCCCCGGTGGACGCACGAGGTGGTGATGGGGTCGTCATCTTCTACTTTCCCCCCTTCTATTTGCCATCGCGAGCGCAACGCCTTCGTCACGCAGGAGCTGCGGAAGCACCGCAGTCCGGCGCACATGGGAGGTGAGGGAATGCAGTTAGGCGCGTGGAGAGTTCAGAGGAGCCCCAATGCGCAGACGCAAAGGCGCATGTGATGAGAACGACTCGCACAGCTTCCACTAGGAGAAGAGCTTCAAGGAGCCCGTGATGGGCTCGAGCACATCGGACGGGGCTGGACCTAGCGCGACGCAAACGGCGTCAGTGGAATTTGCCAGCCTGTCGATCTGTGCACCTTCGGCAGCAGCTCTTTCCAAGCGCCGTAACTGGGCCATAGGCAGTCCGCGCTCCTGCGCCGCGGCAACGATGAGCTCCATTTTTTCCTTATCAGGGCACCGTAGCGTAATTTTGCCGCAGCCAACGCGGTTCCACCACAGGTACCAGCGGCGCCAGCAATGATGATGCTGCGACTCCACTGAACACAACGACGCTGACGCTGAGGCACTCGACACTGGACTCAGGCTTGGCTGCTTCTGGATGAGCTCGACCAACTGGATGCCGGCCGAGGCTACGAGAACAACCATTTCCTGTGTTGTAAGCTTCGGCTGCACCCCGCTGCGCACGACAAAGACCATCTTTAGCCGAAGTGCCTCCATCTGCTCGTACTCGTAGTCAGCATCGACCCTGCTGCTGTCCTCGTCGGAGGTACCAGTGGTTGTCGACTCCCAACTCCCCTTGTCGGCGGCTGTGGGGCCAGCTGCATGTGCTCGATCGGCGGCCGCAGCAGTAGCAGATGTCCTGCGCAGCTCCTCGAGCGACTTGGCGGCTCGATCTCGCCTCGACAAAGCCGACGTTGCTGCCGCCTCCTTCGGTGCCGCACGACTGCTCGTCCGCCACTGCAAAAGGGCTGTACACAAAAGCGCTAGTGCGCACCCCAGCAATGCGCCCGCCAGGCACGCTGGCGCCCACGCGGTCTCATCCAGCACAGAATCAGTGATGATAGTGGTAGTTGTGGCGGAGAGCATCGGAAGGTTCTGCGATGCGTTTCGATTGCATGTGTGAAAAGGGTGCGCCAGCAGGGTTAGCGGCAACGGTGCCAGCCTAAAACGCAGAGGCCTCACTAGCAGCAGCGTGCGCAGTAGCTGAAGACGAAAACGCACAGTGGAGTTGCTGCGAGCACGACGACTATCAGAGCTGCATCGATTCTCTCTCTCTGTTTCCTCAGCAGCTCCGCCACACGAGAGACTAACACTCCAGCGTCACTGATGTTGCCGGCAGAGCGCGCATCAGACTGCGGAAAAGGGAGAGGAAAGCACATTGGGTGAATGACGGAATAGACACCCCTCAAGAAGAGGAAAGAGGAAGGGTGCACGATGATGTCAGCATCAGTGTGGCGTGCACTTGGCTTCGCGAAGATTTTAGAGCGACATCAAATGGCTCGACACGTCAAAGGCATTCAACTCAACACGCGACGCGCTTTGGCGGATCGCGACCACTGAGATGCGCTTGACTCCGCGTCGGCGCGCTCCTGATGCAGCTCTTCGCCGATGAGAGCCTGCAGACTCCGGCAACTCTGCTTAGAGCGCTCACTGCTGCGCCCGAGACGAGGAAGTGGGGCCTCTACACATGCAGCACTTTTCAAAAGAGATGAGGAAGAGGGAGTGCTTGTGTGTGGGGGAGGAGGGAGAGAGCAAAGAGGCGAGACGACACCCACACACAGTCACACACCCACACACACACAAACAAGAGGCCGAATTGCCCTAATCGCCTGCCTCACGTCGTTTCCTCCAGCACAGTTGTGTATTCCCCAATTTCTCAGCACTCTAACGAAGTTGCTGTCGCTCGAGGTCGGCACGATAGCGGCCGCAGAGCGTTTATGGTTTGGTTCACGTTGCTAGCGTTTTTTGGGGGGAGGGAGCGGGGTTGAAAGTGTACAGATGCGCCTTCTGGTTGCCCTCCTCACCGCTCCACGGAAGGCAGCGAAAAGAGGACGAAGAGGGGCTCTTGACCTGACGCTGGTGTGCGCCGACACGGTTCTTTCCTTCGCTGCTGTACGCCCTCGACATTCGCCGCGATACGGGGATAACAACACAGGGAGAGAAGGATAGAGGCACGCTGGAGCTCCGCAAGGCAGTCAAAAGATGCACTGCTGATGAAGAGCATACGTCATTGCTACGCTGGCGCTTTCGTTGCGGTCAGAAGCTGCCCACATCACTTCGTGCAGCTGCGGTGCCTTCTCAGAAGGATCCCGGGCGACATCTCGTGCACAGGGCGCAGCGTGCCCAGCGTGGGCGGTTCAGAGCGCAGCGCTGTCACGTGCGTCACATTCTTCCTTTCCAGCTGTTTTGCCCCTTCACGCGCTGTCGTCGGACGAGCGCCAGGCGACGCACGTGCCTCGCCGGTGTCCCTGCCGCGCGGCGTGCGGTTCTCAGCCGCGTGCATATTGTTTTCATTGACAGGATTCACGCGAGCGCCTTGGCGCACAGCTACCGTGTGGGCAGCGCCAGCGGAAACAGTCGGTGGCGGTGGTGGCGCACGCGGTGAGGTCAGGCTCTGCTTGCTCAGGGAAGTCGGTGCTACACTAATGCTCTGAGTTCCACGGGCGCTCGTATGCCCAGCCAAGCGCTTTGGCCAGACCGTCTGCAACGCCAGTGTCTGCATTCGCTTACAATTCACAGAAGTAAAGACCTTCGTTGACTTCGCGTCGGCGGCAATGCGCGGTCGCGGCTCCGTTGTGTAGAGCTCGGCCGGCGTGGCAGGTTTCGTCTGCGTTGGCGTTTGTCGTGCACTACGCACCGGTTCCCCAGTCGGCGGCGACGGCATTGCAGCAGTGGACGGTCGCCCAGGAGGTGTGATCCGATCATTGCGAGGGGAACGGAGCCCTCCCGTCGACGACACGCGGCGGTAAACCCTCGGTGACATGGGAAGGCGCAGCTGACCCGGGAGCGGACGAGCTGCGTTGAGGCATCGCAGCACCTCAGGTTCCGCACAAGTTACGCGTGGACTGGAAGAGTCGCCGGAGAAACGCGGTGAGGTGCTGGACGGTCTCATGTCGGCTTTCCGTGCGGGTTCCGGCTGTCCTGCATCATTACTCGCATGAGGCAGATTGCGCGTGTCAGACATCGTTGCCACGGCGCGCAGGGGCGCTACGGGCCCACGAGTCAGCTCCAAAGGCAGCGGCTTCGCTGAGAGTGCCGCCGTCGGCTGCTGCACCTTCGTTTGTTGTACGAACAGCTGGGTCGATGAGGATGCTGGGCCGCGGCTTCTCTGTGTGCGCGCTGAGGCCGTCGACGTTCTCGCCGAGCGCTGCTGCTGTCCGACAGCACCGGCCCCTTGATTTCGAGCGGCGATCGAGCCTTCTGCACATCGAAGTCCAGCCCCAACGGTAGAATGTCGGCTCGAGTTGCCGCCGCTCCTGGCCGTTACCGTGGCCATTACCTTTGCTCCCGCCGCCAACCAACGCGCGTTCGCAGTTGCTTTGACGGCAGCTGCGCGCACTCCCCTCGCTGCGATGCCTGCGCCCACAGGATAAGGGGCTGTCTTCGGCAAAGCCACCCCTTTGCCAGCCGCATGTGCCGCCGGGCTCCGCAGTACTACGCCCACTGACTCGCGGCTCGATTCCTGCATCCGTGTCATCGGCGTGCCAGCTGAGTCGTTCGAGATGGGTGTCTTCTCGCAGAGAGTATGGCTGACGGCACGACACCAACAGGGTGACGGCGGCGTGGGCTCTGGGCTCTCGCTCACACGGCGAGTGCTTTTCATCGCTGCGCCATTGGGCGCCGCCGCCAGACTCGGGGGGGTACAGAGGGTTACACCACTGCCGCCGTGGCTCGGACCTCCCGCAGAGCCGGAAAGCAGTGTGCTGCTTCGTCGAGTAGTCGGCCGGTGATTGTCGGCGGCCACGGTCGCCCTCGGTGAGTAGAGAAAAGAGCTGAGGGCAGCCGGGGAGGGCGTCATCGCGCGGGGCCTCTCCCATGACACCCGTGCGGCAAGGTCTCGACCGGAACTGGCGTGGGGCGGCGTGGAGAGAGAGAGTGCCTGCTGCCGCTGCTCTCGTCGACGACGCTCTGCTTCTTGATGCAGACGATGAATCTGAGCTCGCCGTCGTTGATTTTGCATTGCGAGGCTCACCACGTTCTCTAAGAGTCTCTCCCGCAGCTGGTCAGGAGACGCGGGTGATTGAGAGGCTGCCAGGGGCTGTTGCGACTGTGGAGCCGCCGTTGTCGAGCGCGAGTGCTCGCGCGGCGTTCGGGCTTCGCCATTGGGTGTTCGAGCGCTGCGTGGGGACGGAGGCTTCCGAGCGCTGTTGACTCCTCGCCCACTCGCGGATGGACGGCGGCCTTGCATGAGGTACGCGCTCGGCTTCACCTCAATCGGAGATGTCAGCGAAGGCGCGCCGTAGAACTCCTCCTCGTCCTCGGAAGGACTCGGTGAGAGGGTAGTCCTCGGGTTGCGTCCCTGCGCACACACCGGCTGAGGCCGTGGCGGCAGTGGGGCGTTCTTACGACGGTGCCGATTCACCAGAAGCTGTTCGTTGCGCAGCGCAGCTTGATGAAAGGCGATCTTGTCTTTGAGAGACATCTGCCGAGCGAGGCCAGGGGTTTCCTTCGTACTGTCGCGCTTGTCCGCCGCACTGCGTGAGCTTTCAGTGCTGTTGTTTACCAACGAGGCAGTCAATGGTGTGTTGGGCGTGGAGAGAGACGGAAAGGTTTCGACAATGGCGGTCTTCGCCTGGTCTTCAACCACGATGCCACCCTTCCCGACGGCGCAGCGAGAATGGGAAGACGGCGGCGACGCTGCGTTCGCTTGAGGCTCGAGCGTCCCCCCTGCGGCAGTGGAAGCCGAGTTCATGATATTTTCATCCGTCGTATGAAAGACTGCTGATGTGCCGTCTGCATTGCTGTCTGAGGGTCGCCTCGCACTGGTACCGTCAGTGTCCGTCATCCCTGACGGAGACGCGCCCGCATTTTCGAGCGAGGCGTTGGCGTCCGTCACTGAATTCTCGTGAGGCGGCTCGTTGGCTTTGTCGACGGATAAAAGATTTTGCCCCGTCGCGCCGTGACGGAGCAGATGAGCGCGGATGCGGTCAACTGTCTCACTCACCAGCTCCTCGACACGATTTGCCGGCATGAGGGTGCTCCCTTGCTGCGTGTCCGTCGAGATGTGCAGCTGTGCGAAAGAAGAATGCAGGATCCACTCAAGGTCAGCCACAAACGCCGCTGGGTCGAAGGAGGCGACACTGTCATCGCTGAGCAGCAGCCAATCGCTCACCACCCACCGCGATGGCTGCCGCGCCTCCGAGGCGCCATCGCGGACGATAAGCAGCTGTTTGATTGCATCAGAGCTGAGATTACCGTGCGGAGGTAGGCTGGCACTCGCGTAGCCGAAAGCCTCCACGGTGTTCAGAATCTCTAGAAAGACGCGCTCCTCCATCACCCCCCATCCGGATCGGATGATGTCACCAAGTGAGAGCCCAGAAAACGCGTCCACACTCGCCACGTAGGTGTTACCAGTAGACGGCTGCTCTTGAATGTACACGTCAATCGGCAACGCAACACACTGTGGCACCGCGCAGTGGGCGGCGGCCGTCAGAAGTGCATTGATCCGCTCCTGCTGTCGCTTGATGAGAGCGAGGTCGTTTGATGATAAGTTGCGGCCAGCACCAGTGGCAGCGGCACCGCTGGCGAGCTCCTCCGCTTCCAGGTGAAGCTTCCGACTTCGAATTTCATACGCGCCACCTGTCATCTTGTCCTCAGCGCAGAAGCGTGGGCCATTCTTGCTCTCGTCAGCCTCACTCACGCAGCTGCGTACCGTCAGGAGTGGAAACAGATCATGGTCGATACTGCTATGGGTGGCTAGCGAGCTCTTGAACATGATCGTCTCACCAGGCGATCTCTGATGCGCAGGTATGAGAGAGCTTGTGAAGGTGCTTGTTAGTTTGTGTGTGTGTATACACGTGTGTACCTGTGAAAGGGAGCGCGGAAGGAAAAGGGGGGGCTCTAAGGAGAATCGTTTGTTGCGTTGAAGGCTCTTTGGCGAAGACCATGTCAAACACAGCTCAGTAAGCGAAAAAAAGCAAAAAAAAAAAGAGATCGCGCGTGCAAACAAATACACAAAAGAGAAAACAACGGGGAGAAGAGAGATCACAATGTGCGAAAAGGTGCGACACACACACGCATGCACACCTAAGGAAGAGCACGTGAGCCAAGTCGTCCGGGGAAAAAAGAAAACGGATCCAGAGCGTCAAAGGGAAGCGGAGAACAACGGGAGGAAAGGAGGTAATAAGGGAGCAGTAATCGGCACGACAGCTACCGAGCCAACAAAGACGCCAGACGAAGAAGAGTGAGCAGCGATGGCCCCAACAGTCTCTACGAAAGGACGACAGCGAGGAAAGCGGAAGAGGGGGGTGGGGAGTGGCCGGCCACCAGCCGCCAGTGCACAACAGAGATGTCGAGCGGTGTGAAAGAGAAGAAAGGAAGGGGGAATGGATAATGACGCCGATCTTAGGCAAGCAGAGACGTGTGGGAGGGTGTTGAAATGTCAACCGAGATGCGCCGAGGTGAGAGACACGAAGATGACAGCAAAAGGCTCTGCACCGAGACACACTCCTGCTTGACTTGCGGGGACTGTGTGCGAAACAGAGGAGCCGACGAGCGGTGAGAGGAGGGGTTGAACAACAACGAAAGCGCAGCAGAACCAAAAATGCACGAGAGGGAGAAAGGAGAGAGAGAGCACGCAAGAAAAAAGTGACCAAGATTGAGGGCAGCAGTAAATGCGCGAAAGGTGGAAGAGGGAGTCGGCAAGAACAGTGGGCCCCGCGTGCCGACGCGTCACAGCGAGTTTTAGGTACTTCGGTTGTGCTACAGTGCTTCTTCTGCGGCTGCCGCAGATGGCGGCTGAAGGAAAAGGGGGAGAGAAAAGGCACTGGCAGACAAGAAGAAGTGTGAGCTGGGACAAAAACGAGCACGGCGGCCTCTCCTTCTTGCTCGCCTATCGCACACACGGAAAAAAAACAGTGGCTGTTGTAGATGTCGATGTCAAATACCCCTGCCACTTCGATAGATGAGATCAAAAAAAAAAGGGGTAGTGCACAGAGAGAGAGAAAGAAGGCGGACAAGCGATGTATGAGGAGTGAGAACGCACACACACACAAGCGGAAAACCCAGTAGGCAGCCGAAAGAAATAAAAAAGAATGCGCCTGAGCGTACCCGTCTTTGTTACTTGACTTCGTTTTCTATAACGATGCGAGAGAGAGGGGGGCAGGGGCGGAGAGAGGAAGGGGTGTGCGCACTCGGTGTGATTGAGCGACCAGAGGATACTGGGAAGAACTGTGAGAAAAAAAGGTAGGGGAGAGAGGCAATCGCCGTTTTTTCCCTTTCGTGGGTGGCTTTGATGAGCACAAAGAAAAAAGAGCGACCTCAATCACAGACACACGCGCGCCGGCAAGAGAACACAGGCCCACAGAAGAGGCAAGGAGCGGCCCTCTTTCCCCTTCTAGTCTCCAGAATGAAATATCGCGTACGGTGAGCGGAAGCGAACGTGGATACCGGGAGGCAATGTGGCGGGGCTCGTTCGTGGAGCGTAAGCGTAAACGTACATATGAGGCCTACAGCGCAAGAGACACCAGCAGGCAACAACGCAGAGAGAAAGGGGCGCCTGAAAAGGTGCGCTACAGAGCACTAGACGAGTGCGATGGTAGCAATAGCCGGGGGAAAAAAAGAACAGTACAGACGGCGACGGAAACGGCGCGGCTGCTCTGGATGAGGTGTCACTCACCCTCTCGTCGGCGTGGCGAGTACTCTCGGTGAGAAGAGGGGACAGAGTGGGGGGGAAGAAACGAGCTACCTTGAGGAGTGGAGCGGAGATGACGGATGCGTCCACTCATGGGGAAAAAAACGAGAATAATTTGTAGAGGAGGATGCGTTGAAATTTGGTGCGGCGCAGAAGAGTGAATGGCACAACGAGAAGGAAAAAAGGGGGAAGAGCGCAGCGGAGAGATTAAATAGAGGTGATTAGTGAGAAAGAGAGCGATGAGTACGAGTGTCGCGACTGCGTCCTCGTCCTCCCTCTCTCTATCTAAAGCAACAATGCGGTCAGGCAATCATTTCCGTGTCTTCTGATTGCGGCGTAGCGCCATCAACGCCCCGTCTTGATTCCTGTTAGTGGAGAGCCTTGCGCCGATCTAACCGTGTGGGGCTCTCTACACCTCGCACCACCTGCCCGCAGCGCGGCCCCCCCCCTATCTGGCCCACCACGGGTGTGGAATATTTCGGGTACGCCGCGTCGGCTGCCGGGTGGCGGCGGGCAACGTCGCCGCGTGCCCGCTCTTTTCTGTTTATTTTTTTTTCGTTTGCTTGTCTGCTTTGGTTCTCCTCATCGAGAGGGATGTGCGATTCTCGCACGACTCTTCCGTCGTTCGGCGTGTGTCCGCCTCCACCTCCTCCACACGCGATGTGAGATAGAGAAGACGGCGGAAGAAGAGGAGGGGGGAGGGGGAGAGGGGCTCCGTTGCAAAGGGGCTCGCAGAAAACAACAACAAGAGCCAAGAGAGAAACAGAAGTATGAACTGTAGCTCGGCCATGCGCTACCGGCATGCGACAAGTTACTCAACAGAGGAGGTTCCAGCTAGGAGGCTAGGTACGAAAGAGTAACTAAAAAAGGCGTAGAAGAGCGAGAGGGGAGGGGGGCGTGAGGGGGCAAGGAAGAAAACGGGCTACCAGACAAGGGAAATGAGAGCCGACGTAGACGACAAAGAGGGAGAGGGAGCCGGCCCAGGCCAGGAGAGGAGAACGCCGCGAAACGGCGCACGCGTCGCGACCACCACAGAGGAAATCAAACGCAAAAAAAAACGAAGTGGCAACATGAAAAACGAAAGAGAAGACGAACTTCACGGAGAGTCGGCTTGCTTCGTTCAGAGGCCGAAGACACACACACGCACACACACACATACGCCGAAATAAAACGAGGAAAAACGGTGCGGTGGTCAGTCTTGTAGTAGTGTACGCCAAGGGGAGAGCGAGAGAGACAGACAGCCGGAGGCTACATGGTTTCACGAATAAAAAAAGGGGGGAGGGAGGGAGGGAGGGGGAGCAGATGAGGGTCCCACGCAACATAGAACGCGCATGCGCACAGAAAAAGAAGATAGATACGAAGATCACTGCTTTCGACGCAGAACTATAACCAGGGGAAGGGGGGAGGAGGGGGTGGTAGTAATGGGAAGCTGTGTGGCAAAACATGAGGAAGCGCGCGACAAGAGACAGAGACATCCCCAAGCGAGGCCACAGTGGGGAAAGGATCCAGCAAAGAGTCGAGCGGGGGCAGCGCCGAAAAAGAAGCAAGCAAAAAAAAAACGAAAAAAAAAAACAACAACGGATTGCACAAGCCAACGCTCTCATTACACTCCACACACTCGCAAAAATGGTACCGAGAGAAAAGACACAGACGAGCACGCGCAAGCAGGAACTGGAAAGGGCGACCAATCTGAAGTAGAAAGCAGGCAGGCAAGCAAGCCCGCATAAGAGAAGCTGTGCTAACGGGGGATGCCGGATGGAAAGAGGTATACAAGGTAGGTTGATCATTCGGGAACGAGGTGAACAAGGAAGCGAAGGAGAACAAGAGAGAGAGGGGGGAGGGAACGTGTGGCGGCGGTGGAACAGGGCTATACAGAGGAGCTGGACATCATTGGATGAAAGGGAAAAAAAAGGAGAAAGAGAGACGGAAAAAAAAAACAGCCAACCAGCGAACCAGCCAACCGAGGACACACACACACACACCGACAGAGAGAGAGAGAGCGGCGAGAAAAGAGCGGAGACACCAGGAAAGTCAAAGTAGACAGGAGAAGCGAAATACACTCACACTCACTCACGCGCGCACAAAAAAAGAAAAAAGGCGAATTTCGAAGTGAATGAAGAAAACACACGACAGGAGATGAGCACGTCAAACACCGGCGAAGAAAGGGAAGGGGCTCGGTGATCATAAGCAGAGAGGGAGGGGGGACGTGAGCAGCCATTCGAGAGCCTGCAGAGACAGAAAGAGATAGAGAAGGGGGAGGAGGAGGGGGATGTGGGGCTAGACGAAGCTGAGGGGAGAGACAGAGGTGTTGCGGGCTGGAAATGCAGTACAGGCAAAGAGAGTGGCGGTACAGGGACATCTGCTTGTCACCCGCGGTTCCTCTTGTGTGGCGTGCCAAGAGACCAGAGACACGCACCATGCGCTTGCGCGGTCGAGCAGTACATGCCATCGCTTATTCGTATTTTCGCGAACCGACCTCGGTGCAACGCAGCTGCCTCCTCTGCCGTCATCCTTCCAAACAAAAATGCACGCGCTTGTCGAGAAACACGCTTCCTTCCACGCACTCCTCTTCCTCCGCCGCACCCCCCCATAGACTTGCTTTTCTTTCCACGCCTACCTTTCGGCGTCTCCGCACTCTCTCCGAACACAGGCACGCTACTTCTCCGCTCACGTTGCGAAGCACGCCTCTAAGCCACATCCGAGTCCAGCGCAATCGTCACAGGGACACAGCGAAGCTTCCGCTCTCGATTGACCGGGGCCACCGCAACTAGCTCTAGCAACGCTGGACGTGGAGCCATTCGAACCACACAATTTGCCTCGTTACTTGCCGTCGCAAAGTTGTTCGTGTCGCCGGTGGCAGTGTTAGTATGGCACGCGTGGCTGTGTGCACTGCTGCTCTGCTTCCGGTTCGGCACGGGCAAGCCATCGATCACGGCCGGCTCGAGGTGAAGGGAAGGCAGCTTACGCACCGCTGGCACCGCCTCCTCGCACGCCAGCTGGTGCCGAGAGGTCGATGTGTAGGATACCATCTTTGCCGTTTCAATGCACCCCACATAGTGAGGCAGGTAGAAGACGGTCTGATGCGCTGGGGAGCCTCCCGACGAATCCGGCGGCTGAAGCGAGTGCAAGTCAACAGGGGTAAAGTAGGCTGAGACATACGCGTAGAGCTGCGATAGGACCTCGTACGAGAAGGTAGCGCGGTCGTCGGCCTTGAAGTCTGCTGTAAGCACATCGTAAACAATCTTGAGCTCCTCCAGCTTGTTGTTTGCGATGGGCTCCGTGCAAAGCGGGTAGACGCCGAGTCGCCGCAGAGACGCCTCGACACGCACTGGCGGCGACGGCGAGGGGCAGTGCAAGTTGGCCAAGGAGCCGCCCATGTGCGCCTCTACTTCAGGCCATGTGCGCGTCTTGTCAAAGGTGCAACGTGGGGTCGCACTCTGAACATTCCGCTTGTGCGAGTCCTCGAGCCGCCGCTTTGCGGAAAGACGGCGATGGATGGTAACCACCATGAGGAAGAGACGCACTGTCATGGCGGCCATCTCCAGCGGCAGCACATTGAGCGTCACGGCACCTTTGGAGAGGATGAGCGACCGCACCTGCTCTAGCGGCACGCGATGTCTCAGCTCTAAGGGTCGGTAAAGGCTAGCGCGCTGCGTGCACTCAGTGCTACAATACTCGACGTCGTCCTCCATTTCTGTGCCCCTCGGAGAGGAGAGGGGCGGTGAGATGGCCGCGGCGGATGGTGTGCTCGCTGCCGCCGTCGTCGGTACTGCGGACGAATGGTCCGCGGTGCTACTGCCGCTGCCGCTGGGTTGCGCAGAGGCGCTGAAAACGCGGAAGCAGACTGGGCAGCGGTGTGGCGGCTCCTTTGCCACAAATACAGAATGCGTCGAAACGATTGGCGTGACTTCGGTGCATAGTACGCTCTCCGCCGCGACAGCGGCGCTCACGCGAAGTCGCTTTCGGTAATAGCAATCTAGCACCAAGTAGCAGCTCCCCTTTTCGGCCCGCAGCTGAGACTGAAGGTAGTGCATGTGGTTGCTCAACTCCCTAATACGCTCTAGCTCCAAACTGTAGGGCAGCATGATGCACGCGTGCGCGGTGGCTGCGGCGGCCTCGCTGAACTGACCTAGGCCGCAGTGCACACGTGCCAGGCTCAGATAGCCGCGCACCCAGCGTGGCTCTAGCTGCACGCACCGCTGCGCGTCGTCCAGGGCTTCGCGGTAACGCTCCAAAAAGACGAAGATGCGCGAGCGCAAGATGAAGGCGTCTACGAGTGCCGCAGCCTTTGGCGATGCGTCGCCGGAAGTAGAAAGGGTATCGCCTGCATCCGCGTCAGCGTCTGAACTCGCTGCTGGCGGCTTTGATTGAGCGTCGATGTACTCGTTGACTGAGGCCAACGCCTTCTCGAACGTGCCGCCAAAGAAGGCCTCCTGCGCCTTCTCCAGCCCCGTCCCTCGCACCTTCTCAAAGTCATACGCCGGCATCGCTTCAAAGAGGTAGTGGCCTACAAAGCCGCTGTGCCCGCTCGGCTCCAAGGGCTCGCGACACGCCGCTCGAGGACCGAGCATGCCATACGCGCCGGATCCCAGTCCGTAGGAATCGCAGTGATGTGGCACACTATCGTAAGGCTCGATGGGCTGCAACGACAGGCACGACGTGGGCAGGCACAACGTGAAGTACATGTCGGACGCCTTGCTTCGAAAACGGACGAGTGTCATGTTGCCGGTGTGCCGCACGATCTCGCCGCTCAGCCGTCCGTTGCAGACTGGAGGATACGAGGCGCTGAAGTTGCAGCTCAGCTGCGTGGCCACGTCGTCCTCGTCAACCACCCATACCGTCGCCCCCACCGGGAGTTGGTCTTGCGTCAAGCACGGCATCACCGCCTTCCGCTGCAACGATGTGAGATCGAAAATGGGGTCTGGCACGAAAAGAACGCCGTCTTCGCCAGCGTCGTCGGAAGAGCTCGCCCCGTCCTCGTCGTCGCACAGCGGCAGGCTCCCTTCCCCACCCGTGAACGTACCCCACAAGACATCTGAAGAGGAAGACGGCGAAGATGCGCTGGAGCTGCTCATTTCCTCTTCGTCCGCGTCTTTGTCTCTACTGTCCTCACCGCTGTTAAGAAAGTCATCACTGTCGCAGTCACGATTATGAGATGAGGCCGAAATCGACGAGGAGGCGATCTCAGTTGCGAAGGCGGCAGTGGCGCCACGCGTGTTTCCTAGACGCTGGAGAGCTGCACTGAACAGGTCTGCGGCAGTCGTCGATGTACCACCGCCGCTTCTACCACCCACGTCCCACACAGAGGACGAAGAGGATGAGGCTTGGGTGGACGATCCCGATGCTGCTGCTGCTGCGGCGGCGGCGCTCAGATCCTTACTGGAGTTCATGCTGGCGGCGTGCGTCTGCGTATCCAAGAAGACTGCGAGGTTTCGTGGGCGTCTGTGCAACGCGAAAGAAGCGGAGGAAAAGAAAGGCACAGTGATCAACGTAACGCGCAGTCGATCGCTGCGTCTCACAATCGTCACAAACACTCGAATGAGAAGCAGACGAATGCGTTGTCTTACGCGCACAAGACTACGAAGACAGCCAAACAAGCCCAACTCCCCCCCACACACACGCACCTGCCTCAACAGAGTTTTCGGTACACACAAGTCGCGCAGCACCACCGCGTCCTCTCATAAGTATGTCACTAATGGGATTGCACGTGAGTGGAAGAAAGAGAAAGGCAGGTTTGCGTGTGGCCTGATCACACGTGCGCTTGCGCCAGCGCCAGAGGCCCACTCTGCGCCGCAACTCACAGCGTGTAGCCCGCGAGCAGCCAAAGGGAGGAAACGAGGAATTCAACAACCTAAGTGAAGCACTCCTGGCACACACACACAAACGCGCGCGCACACATAGAGAACGCAACCCTGAAAGGTAAAAAAAAAGGCAAAAAGATGCAGCGGCTGATCGATGGAGATCGATTTCAGCAGCCTGACAGACCACCAACTCGTAGCGAAAACGTACCCTGTTTTGGTGTCTTTTCCCCCCACTCCCCCCAGCCCCTCTGCGCGCGCGCGTGCCTTTGCTCGAAGTGTACGTGTACTAGAGAGTGAGTGTGTTTATCGGTGCTGTGATGGCTTTCGGTTTGTGTCTCGTCGGGGAAGGAGTACCCGGGGAGGAGGAAGGAGAAGCGGAGGGACACTTCTCACTCACGGCGGCACTCCAATGGCTTCGAGAGCCGCAGAGTGTGGGGGCAAATACCAAAGGAAAGGGAGGAGAAGGTGGTGGTGGAGGCGGAACGGGCAAAGGCATACAGAATTGAAGGATCGGGAGCAGCGCCGCGTGAGACGCTGGGAGCGCGAAAAGGGGAGGAGGGGGAAAAAGAGGGGGGATGCTCTGCTCCTTGCCGCGCTCTTTTTTCTTTTTTTGCCTTCGAGCCGCGATGTGCAAGATACGAGTGAGTGTCGGCTTGGCTTCAGCCGTTCGGGTACGCCCAGACTACAAGCTGAGGAAAAGGTAAAAAAGTGGGTAAAAAGAAGAGGCTGAGAAGAGTGCCGTCAGTGGCGTAGAAGAAGTGACGAAGATGAAGATGAGCGGGGTGAAGGGTGAAAAGTGATGATGGCCGCACGTATGATGCGTGCAGCACGTACGTCAATATAAGGAGAAAAACGGGAGGAAGGGGGGAAGAGGGGGGAAGGAGGGCTAATGCAAACACGCACAGAAGAAAACACCCTTCCACTGCACTTACGAAAACGTTTCGTCTTCTCTTTCCGCCCCTTTTTCTTTCTGTTCCGTATGAAAGGGGAGCTTGTGCGCTGCGGTGCGTACTTCTCGCTCCCCTTTGGCGCACGAGGAGGGAGCAGCTGTGTGTTGAAGAAAAGGGGAGAGGAGCGACTTGGGATTGCGCAATACAGCCTCGCCGAAGATACAGGTGCACACAGACACACACACGCACGCCCAAACAAGAAAAAAAGAAGCGAGAAGGAGGGGACGGACAGGAACAACGTGTGGGAGTTGGAGCCGATGCTCTCTGCGCGCACAAGCTCAAGAAAGCACACCGAGCAATGGAGATCACAATGAACGAGCGACAGGGCGAAGCACACAGACAAACAAAAAGATCTTGGGCGCTCTTTGTGTGTCTGTGTGTGTGTGTGTACTTAAGTGTGCAGAAAGGGAAAAACACAACCGAAAAGGGAAAAATATGCGTACTGTTGCCTTTATTTAGTGAATGTGCCCACATACATGCACATATATGTATTTGTGTGTAAATATATATAGAGAGAGACGCTACGTACGCGCCTACACACAGAGGTGCGCCGTCCTGCCACTTTTCTTTCGCTCGGCACGTCGACTTCTGTCCGCGCGTGTGCGACCGCCGCTGACCTTTTTCGTCTCTCCTCTCCTCGCCTTCTTCGATCCTCTTCCTTTGTGTGTGTGCGTGTGTCTGTGCGTATGTACCGATGCTTCTTTTCTTGCCAATCCGCGCCCGTTTTTTTTTGGCTCGACTCCCTTTCTCTCGTGCTCTCAGTCTAGCGCGGTGGCTCAGCTACTAAATGGGCTTCCGATGATCGATGTGTTTGTGTGTGTGTGTGGGGGGGATAGTGCCGCAGCGCGGAAGGAGGTGGAGGTAAGGAGGAAAGGGGTGAGGGAAAGAGGCCCGCTACAGCTGTTCACACCATGGAGAAAGTAAAACAAAAGGCCGCGCGGGGCAGTGTGATGCGAGCAAACGTAGTCGGCGGGAGGAAGCATACAAAAAAAAAGCAGTTGGCACATACGAGTGATGCATGCACATGGGCACGTAGGAGAAGGGGCAAAGGAGGGAAGAGAAAAGTTCAAGTGAAACAGCAAGAGCAAAGGCTTGGAGACTGCACATCATGACATCAACGCTCTGTATGAGCAGGGGTGGAAGAGGGCGCGTGTGTGTAATCGGAAAAGGCGGCAAAGTAAGCGGTCAACCACGCAAAATAATGTGCAGAAGCGCTCTTCGATCCCTCCCTTCCTCTCCTCTCCAGTGGACAAGAGCATGCCGACTGCAAAGAATCGGAGCTCAGCTAGCGACCCCCCACCCAAAAATGGAACAGCTCTTTACAGCAGCCAAGGCTCGCCCCGTATATTGAAACACATTCAGAGAGAGGGAAAAGTTAACTTCACCATAGCAGAGCGTCTCTCGCCCCAAGTTGATGCGCGCCTCCACTTCCTTCTACTGCCTTCCATAGGACGCTCAAGCTGCAACCGCTCTACTCGTGCCTGCAGGCTAACTCTCAATCGGTCGTGTGGCTCTTCATTGCACACGTAAGCGCGATTCAAAACAAGCAGCTTCCGTTTAGCCGGCAGCACAGTCTCTCAAGGAATCAGCGGCGTGTGGCTCTCGCCATCACAAGAGCATCGGCAGCTGAAGAAGAGAGGGAGAGCAGTAACGCACAGCAGGCACACCGGCAACCCAACGCGGCCCGGCGCGTAGACGTCCATGACCTCTCGCTCGCCTCGGGCGGCCCGCTGCAGCAGCCTTCAGAACTAGCTCACCTTCATGATGTATAGCTCCGCACGCTGCTTAACCGCCGGCGATCACAGTGAAGTGTTCATTCGGTGGCCTCACAGAGCCGTAAAAAACTTCTGGCGGACTCGACACAACAGCGTCGGAGATGGTCTTGTGCTCTGCAGCGGCAAGGAAGACTAGGGCCGCGGCAACTGCCGAGACTTGCAGACCGTCCTTGTGCTTCTCGTACGCTGCCATCAACTCCTCTCGGCTCGCTTCCAGCTCCTGGTAGAACTGGGCGCGTGTTCGCTGGTGCGATGTGCGCTCAAACGTGCGCTTGTACATAAGGTAGACCGCGCACGCCGCAATCACTGCGTAGATGCGCAGCAGCCGCGGGTTGCGCGTCGGTAACTCCGCGCTATCCGCGAGGTGGTCAACCATCCTCTGAAAGCGACTCTTTTCGTTTTGCTCCTTTTCCCTCAGCGCCGCGCGGCGCCGGAGCTCGGCGCTCATGTCGGCGTGTACGGAAAAGGACGAATAGCGGGGCTGCTGCCCGCGCACAAGAGCACGGTCGAGCTCCACCCAGCTCTGATCGTCACGATTCTGGTACAAGTACCTTCCCT